>NC_079288.1:3283499-3607071 GCF_023638135.1 Falco biarmicus | reverse complement strand
AGGCTGGGCCCAGCACCAAGCGGAGCTGCTGCCCTCAGCAGCCCCAGGGCCTGGGCAGGACTGGCAGCCACGGCACGGGTGACCCGCCGGCACCACTGCCTCCCTCTTCCCTTCACTCAGCACACAGCCTCTACGCCGTGCCACAAGCCCAACCACCGCCATCGCAAAGAGCACGGCTAACTTATACCCAGCTGCTCTCTGCCGCCTTCGCAGCGCGCGCTTCCTGTGCCTGCCGTGAGAGATGTCATTCCACCACCACAACAAACAAAGGTGTAGCCAGACGCTCTCCTTCGCAAACCTCTCCCCTTCCTGCAACTCAGGAACCCGACAGCATACATGTAAACGCTGGGGCCAGACTGTACATCATGCGGAACCCACCGGACCTACAACACATGACAAAAGAGCAGGTGCACTGTCTTGCCCCACTGCAGCATGTCACAGATCTATAATTTACCACACAATACAAATATCCTCAACAAAAAATGCAGGAAACAAGCAGTAAATCTTTTTCACTAACTAATGCATCCAGCACGTACACAAAAGACTTTGACTGTGTTTTTATGCAGTGTGTCAACAATGTAATAAAATGTTCCATAAACTAATAGATCTGTTCATTTATTCCCATTACAAGCAAAATATTCAGAAGTCCCCGGACACAGGAACATCTACCTATGGCAAATGTGCATCCTGTCACATAGCAATTCATACAGTATCTCCATACATTCAGAAAAAACACCACATAAACTATGACTATCTTAACATAAAAACACAATATCTGCATTAAACAAGGAAAACAAGTGCTAATCATATTTTTTTTAATAAGTGCTATTCCCATGGCTACAAATTTTCACATATGGGAAAGAGATGCTTATTAAAAGTTCCTCTACCCCAATATATCTACATACTCATTAAGTCTGTCTGTGTAAGCATGTGTAATATGTTTTATTTCACAAGAATGAAAGCAAGCTAATTTATGGAAATTAAGTCTTATTTGCTGATTGGAGAAGTGCACACGGACATTTACCACAGAACTTGTTGCACGGTATCTCATACTTAATTTTAAACCCTAGGTTTCTGGGCGCAGCCTGGCTGAACTGGTACTGTAGCATTTCATCAACCACCTGATGACGGTGATAGCCCCGTTTTTTCTCTAAGCTTATAGAATCAAGCCAGATGCCCTAGAATCTGTTTCCATATGCCCTTGCTTCATGCACTTTTATTTTGCAAGCAACCACTTTCAAATCTGATCTGAAATTCAATAAAATGTAAAGATTTTTGATTTGGTTTCTACCTATTCTACACATCTTCAAACCTCTTATTCCTCTTCAGAGGGAATAGATATTTCTTGCCTTAATTAACTTATGCCAAAGCATGAGAAGCACTAAGAAACATTTTGTACTCTCATTAAGTGTTCTATCAAGAAATATGGAACGTATTTATTTCTATTCTTTCACTGCGGTATTACAAACATGGCTACTGAAATTGGAGAATATGACTGAATCAGATGCAACTTGCATTACATCTGATTTGGGGCAATCTGTATGTTTAGTAGTTCCTTAAAACCTGCTGAATCATTTTGGATTCCATTTCCTTTCCTGACAGTGACTCTGGTCAAGATTCGTTCACTGAAACATCAGCGAGTGCCCCGGGCTCTTAGTTCCAGCACCTGCTGATTGCCTTGTTAGGCCCCAGAGAAGAGCCAAATGACACCAGTCATGGCACTGCCTGATCATGTTTGGATTGCTTTGTCTCTGTAAAGCAACCATTTTACCTCAAACCTAATAATTATTTTTACGTTGTGATTACACACATTAGGGAAGAGAAAAAAATCTATTATGTGTGCATAGCAATCCTCAGACAACTAAGTAAACCATTACAACACAACCTTCCCTTACTGTATATAACATACAACTCCTCCTACTGCTGTATTTTGGATACACACCACCTACACAATGCTTTTTTTGTATATGTACATATATTTATATATTCACCTTCAATCGTCAAGATTTGTCACTATGACCAGGATACTCTGGCAGCGATACTCCGAGGGGATACTACGTTCCGTTCACCAGACACTTTTGATACATGCTGTCGTAATGTCAGCACCCTCTTGCTGGGAGGCTTTTAATTGCTTGGACACAGGTTTTTCCTACTCTGCACTCAGGTCCTGCGGGTGATACATGAACTCATCCTTCCTCTGCAAATTACTGGAGGAAAGCTGTCTGCCACCTCTTCCTAAGCGCGCACATTCCCACCAGCAGCCCATGACTTGCTCTTCTGCCTAGGGTGGTGTTTGCAATTTGTTTCTGATTCAGGCCATCTGGACAAGGAGTCCGCGTTATCGATGTATGTGTTCAGGCATATACATGGTCATTAAATCAGAGTGCTGGCTTTTCCAATCTCCTGGCAAGCAGCTTCAGAATTCCGACTCCAAAGTGCCATTTACAGGGTCTCCTGGTAACAAATTTACTCCTGTATGAATATTTGGATAATATCCTAAAGAGTTGATCCCTGATAGAAATTCCCATTGGACAGTTTATGAGTTTTTCTCTGAAGAATTTGATTATTGGTGTTAACAAACACAACTCCTCAAGTCCTTTGTATATTTGCATCAATATCACCCTTGGTCTGTAAGTGCAAGCATCTGTGTTCATTTTGAAACAGGTTTCTCAGAGTCATTCTGCTGCCTACAAAGCGCCTTCTCCTTTTACTCATCTGGCGGATCAGCATGCTACTGCCTGCACCATTTTTGGATCAAAAAGCAATTGAAACAAGGTCTCCTTCCTAAAGGAAAAGTGTCTGGACTGTTCTGTCCCTATTTACATGTGCTGTGCTGCATCAGATCAACTCAAAGACAAAGCCAAGAACGCCTTCATCGACTTCGGCAATTGTGGCTCTCTATTTTATTATTTCCTGCTTGTCAGACATATTAAACAAACAGGAATCACTTCCTGCTTGAGACCCATAAGGAAGTTCACAACCTAATTTCTCCTCACATTTGAAAACAAATTACAAACACTTCCTTTTCCAGATACTCATGAGAACAAGTACCTATTTTCCAAACCCCTTCTAGGAAGGATGACTTGATCATTGCAAACTTACTGGTTTCTACCATTTTTACCAGCAACTACTGAGGAATTAATTGCCATAATTAAGTCAAAAGCAGTTATCGGTTTCCACTAATACATGGACTTTAGAGTAAAATTTCAGAAGCCAGTTTTTCCTAATTTCTTTTTCCACTTCTTCATACTTTGTTACTCTTTTTTGTTTGAAATCACCTCCCGTTCCTAAGTTAGTTTGTCATGTTTTGAACAGGAGCTATTAATTACGAGATAATGTCCACTACTCCTATGTTTTTTCCAGATCCTATTACACATTCACCAACAAAATTGTTTATTGCTCTAACCCAGGTGCTTTGGAAACAATGCACCCTAAATGTTTCAAAAAATCAGAAAAATAAATAAATACACTTGTGTGAGTTTCGTGTGTGGGTTAGCTGGGTGGTGAGAAGGAGGAAGAAATCTTTTGTCTCTCTATATGACAACACTGCTTTCTGCATCTTTCTGTGCCTTTCTGCCTCTGTGTGTTTCCAGTCTGCACAACCCTGCCTGTGCCTCTGTATTTACATTGATTCTCTTCTCTGCCCGTTTCCCCTCAAAGTTACTCTGATTGCAGGTTGGGAAATACTGGGTCATTAGACAGATTTTATTATTGTGACAGACAGCTTGTTTACACATGCTAGTAGTAACATGAAAGTTTGAATGTATGTATTAAAACACAGTCAAAAAGAAGGTGAAGTACAGGAAAAAAAAGTCCTATTAGAGATGGGATATCACAGAAAAAATATTTCTGAAAAATCCTGAGGAAAAAAAATGGCATATCATACTAATTAATCATTTGCCAGGGATGAAACTGCAGTTCATTGATATGTCCTAATCAGCAAAATCCTACTCCCCTTTGTGACATGTAAACGATTCCATTATTTCAACTTTAGTTTCCTTGAAAGTGGTGCAAAAACCATTCCTCATGCAGATAGCTTGTAGCTGCCTGTGAATTATCCTCACAGCAGCTCCCCATGGAATTGGAAATAAATGGCAGATGATGTTCAGAATGTTGAGTGTAAAATACGTTTTTTTATATCACTGTTCTCATCAGAATTCTGAGTGACAACCTAGTGCTTTCTTTTCTCACATCTCAGGTGTATTAGGAACATGGTAAAATACCTCCTAGTTATAGAGCTGAATCAGAGCTTGATGCTCTTATACACTGAGATGTGACGGGGGTCCTTTGGGATGTTTCATGGGTTTTGTGTCTTTTTAGATTGTATAAATAAAAATTTCTGCCTCTGCTGGAGTATTTGCCATCGCTGTTTTGCAGATTTTGCCCTTCCCAATAGCAATCACTGTGGAAAACTTTTAATATCTCTTCCAAAAAGTCATTCACATTCTTTTGAGTGCATCAGAACAATTGTCTTGTGTAGGCAAATTTTCAGTCTTCAACTGTACACACAAAAAGGCAGAAAGACACAGACTGAAATACAAACAAAGCACTCAAACCATGTGGAAAAAAGAACAAGCCTCCCTTGTACCAACTAAACAAGACAGCCTCTATTATTTATGTAGAGAAACATGGCGCACAGGTTTGTTAGAAACAAAGTAGGTGGGTTTTGCAAGGGACAGCTGACCCCTGGAATTCCTTGCCCAGAAGAACCAAACGCAAGAAAGCAGCGCTGGTCAGGATGCTTACGTGGGCTCAGGGGAGCACGGTGGCCTGGGAGAGACAAGCGTTGGGTGTTACAAAATCACAGACTGCAGCTGGCTCAGAAAATTCCCAAAATGGCAAACAATCCAAAAGGGAGATTCTTAGGAGGAAGTATCATATCTGCTTGCCCTTCTCTCACTTCTTCTGAGGTGTGCGCCAGTGGTCACTGTTACTCTAGAGACAGAATTACTAGAGACAAATTAGATGGGTTAGGTGGGCCCTGCCTGAACGAGTACCACCACTTCTGTGGCCTTCGTTTTCTTCCTAACTAAACAAAAACCATTGACGATATACTTAGTGCCAGTGACAAGAAGTTACCCTCAAAATCTTTTTCCAGTCTTCTTGCATGAAAAGCATACTCCATACATGCAGAGTTTAAGTTTGCAGGTAGAGGGAACTCTGTAGGTATGTCTGTATGCAATTCCTCGAAGAGTAAAATATGTCCATCAAAACCAGGTTAGGAAAGCAGAGCCACTATATGCTGTCCTAAAGCCTCTTCCCGATAGTCTGTTTGAATCTCATGTGCTTTTCTGGCACTGAACTGGTACAAAGTAAATTACTTTATACTGTTGATTGCTGGAAAACATCCCTTTCGCCGTATCAGTATGTCTAATATCAGATAGATCCGGGTATGGCAGGGCGGTACTTTGAGTTTCTTTATGCTAGTGATGGGCCACGTGATGTCATCTCATCGACACTGATGTCAAAGTGAAATGTCCCACCATGTCGATGTGAACAGAAAGGTGTGCTGTATTTTATTTACCATATTCACACAACTCTTCTATTGAAAGGGATTATAATTTTGCAAAAGTAAGCCAAGTAGAATTTTGCCACATGAAGTTAAGGTGTAAATAGACATTATATATATCGTACTTCAAATTATTATTTTTGACAGCTGAATATCATTTATCACAGATACAGGAAATAGTAACCTTCATGTTGCATTTGGTTTATTCTAGACAATAAATGCGATAGGAAAACAAAACCATATCAGCTGGAATATATAGGATATTCACTTCTTTTTCTGTGCCACTGTTACATTGTGGCACGTGGATGTGGAGAAAGCAGAATACCATTTTCAGTGGTTGATTTCCAATTATACCATGTCTGGCTGTGCTCTATACCAGTGTTTACACTTACAGAAACACTAATAATTGAAACGACGAAAGCCTGGCTGGACAAACACAGCTTTAAAATATTTGTTTAATTTAGAAGAACTGAAAAGAGAAAACACTGACGCACAAAACAAGCTGACATTGACTAATTTTATTTTTCTTCCCAAAAACCTAAAGTGACAGTTAACTGAAAAACAAAGTGTGGAAAACCCCTCTGCCACAGAGATGCAACATGAGGAAGGATTCTGTTTGTTAGCATTCAACATCATTCAGCTTCCCACTGGAATTTTCATTTTCCAAAAAATCCCCAGAAATTGTCCTTTAATGACAGCAGAGACTATTTTTTGTCTTTTAATACAGTATTGTGGATTAAAGACTGAAAAGATTAGCAGACTGATACATACCATAACAAGGGAACATCTCCCTTGGTTGTGCTAAGTCTCATGTTACCATTCAGTTTCACAAGGTCCTGTGACCTTAATAGGCCAAAATTGCTATTTATATATAAACAAAACGTGACAGACACTCTTTCAACATGATTTATACTTTAAAATTGTTTTGCTCCAGAGGCATAATTTTAAAAATCGGACATCTCACCCACAATGTTACTAAGGAAAAAAGACCCGGAGCATCCCATATGCAAATGCCAGTGGGTTTTGTTCCAGCTGCGTTATGTCATGTCTGTGAGACAAGAGCTAGGCAGCTTGCTTTCAGAAGGTTTGGAACAGCGGTTAAAGCCAACTTGTACAGCAAACTAATATTATTTAACTTGACTATACTCTGATATCCATAGAAAAGCAATGACTCGCTTGTTGATGACCACATAATTAGGTGCCATGAGGGAGAAAAATGAGATTTTTTTACCCCTAGAAATAAAACAAAAAACAAAAGAAACAAAACGTGTCACGAACATACACACATGTGCTTTCTGCATGATTTCAACTTCTATCCTAAATATATTGCCCTTTGTAGAGCGCTCATGATCTGTTCTTTCCAAAACATCTGGACATCTTCTCTTTCAAAACTTAGATTTACAAGAATGTCATGGATATCAGTTCTGGCAATGTTGGAACAGTTGCAATTGTATTTCATTCTGTTGCCAAACAGCATCTTTGTGTCTCCCTGTGCAATGAAAAATCTCTGTGTGCCATGAATAAAGGAAAATCAACCTCTGATATTTATTTTTGTTACTGTAACATAAAATTACAAAACACATGCAAAGCTCCAAGAAAAACCTGGCTAGATGATGATGCAGATTACAACACTAGCATCAAAATCTTTAAAGATATACACACATGTGGAGATCTTCAAAACAGCTGAGTGGCCTTCTGGAAACCAAAAGAGATAGCTACATTTTCCAAAGAACACAATACACCAAAAGTTTACTTTAATAAAGTGAGCACTTTTAAGAGCATGGCCTTCATTTAGTAGTCTAAATACAATTTGAGCCCTTCTGAAAATCTGATTCCAGTTATTGATACTGGCCCCTTCAAAATCTGCTTCCTCTTAGGAAGGCTTCACCCTGGATTTATTGCTGGAGGTTAGAGGCTGTCACAATGTGAAATTAGTTTATTGATATCTTCCTACTGTAATGGTCCACACTATAAAAATACCATGCTTTGTGCTACAATACGAGTCTGTTAACAGGATCCAGACGCAGAATAATGCGATGTCATGAGCATCAGACATAGGCCACATCAACAGAGGTGCATAAGGAAGCTTCAACAGCGGCATGATTTTTCTAGCAAAATGACTAGCTCAAGACAAACTAACCTCTCCTATTGCATTAGCCCTAAACTCATCCACTGATGTTTAAACATTCAAGAACATTTACAAATCAGCTTTTAAAAGTCAATGGCCTTCCCTCTGGATCCAACATTTTGTGAAATTTTCTGTTCTGAGACTACATTTTTAGCTTTTTCAGACTTGTCAGTCAACAGTGAAATGAGGAATTCCCCCTTTTGGAGTTAATTTGCTAAGAATACCAGATTAAAATATATATGAGGAAAAATTATAGTCAGCTATTTGTGTTGACTTGGGAAAGATTTGGGGAAACCTCCTAATTTTGTTAATTGTATATAAATTGATTCAAACCACGTATAAAAACATTGATAACACCCTATTAAGAAAAGCCTCAAATGAGCCCATGACAAGACTTGGGCTGGCTGGTGAAGGTTTTGCTTTAGGCCATAAGGGAGATCAGTATCCACTGTTTGATTACACAGTGCGGGAGATGAATCCCAGGGAAGGTACATTTATTCATCTGGAACACTCTGGACTTCTGCCCAGAAAAAATTTAACGGATGATATCCATGGGTTAATAGAGATCATAGGATCTATCTAGATTGAAGATGTCTATTTATTAGGTGGTACCAATAGATGCCTCTGACACAGCCAAAAAGCATCAATCTTAGGCTGCTTTTAGACATGCATGCTTTCCAATGAAGATTTTAATGTGGATGAATATACCAAGCTGCTTCTTGATTGTTGATCCTCTTATCTGTCATTTGGGAGAACCAAAGAATGGCAGTAAATAAATCTGGTGGTAGCTGAGCTTTCTGATACTATCATGGCAATGTGCCAAGGGAGGCACAGGGTATTTAAGACCGCTCTTGTTTACCCAGACATCCCTTATCGCAAGGGATGGAGTCTTCCTAGCATGAAAACTAGCAAGGATTGCTCAGCTGGATCACAAAGTGGTAAAATACTGACAACAATTTTGAGGTACCAAAAATGTAAAGTGTGTTCTTGTAGCACTGTATTTTCCTTGGAGAACTTGCATCAGATCCTGACCAGATCTGCACTCTCTCCGGCTTGTAAACAAGGTGACAACCAGAGGCAATACATATATATATGAAAAAAAAAAAAAAATTAAAACCAAGGTCAGATGCTGCTCCTGCAGAAATCTGTGGCATCTGGCTTAATAGAAATCAGAAGAATAATGATGAAGTGAACCTTGAAAACTTTGTTTCAAACTTGATGGGAGAAGAGAAACGGTTTGGCCTGAGCTGGGGGAGCACTGGTCTTTTCTGACCTCTCCATTAGGCTGGCTGGCTTCTCCCTTGAATGCAGTTGTGTACCTCTACATCTGCGCTGAGGGAGAAACAGAAAGATGAAGCGAGGCAGAAAAGGGTGAGAAGGTCTGTGGCTCCATACTGTGCTCTTATGTTGAATTCTGAGAAGCTGTCCCTTGCAGAACTGTCACTGCAGATCCAAACTCTCATAAAGAATAATTTGCCCCCAAGGCTTCCTAATTTAACATTCCCGATTGAGAAATTTAACACAGAATATTTCAGACAGCGTTTTGATGAATTTATCAGAGGAACAGATTGTTTCACGACATTTGAGTTGCAGTAGAACTGTGAGAGAGATTCTCCGGATTTTCTGTGCAGAAAATGAGAAGGTGGAGAGGAGGAAGTAGCTGTAAAATCCTCTTGGGTTTTGTACACTGTGAGTTTAATGTATGTGAAAACTAGAACACCTTCATGCCACTGCAAGAGAAGATAGGCCTACAATCACCTAGAAAATTTGTTACTGCCAGCCCTCCACATCTCAGATTAATCCAGGATTAGGTATTTTAATACTACATTTCCAGTGAACTGGTGGGTGCTTATAACGATTTAAGGTCTAGGACTAAAAAGACAATTATTTCACTAACTTCAGAAAAACCTTTCTGAAACATCAGCGATAACTAGGACTGCAGTCTACTGCTAAAATACACTGCTAAGTGAAAATAATCTTTTTAAGATATACATAGACATTGCTTACTTCTTATTTCACTGAGACATTCTTTCAGGTCAATATTTGTTACTGCGTGTTTACTTCCAACATCTCCAAACACATGAAATGTAAACTTTCACTGGAAAATAACACACTGCAAACAGATCTTGGGCTTCTGGCTGGCTGAATATTTTGCTAATAATGAATGTACATATCCAAATTATCCATACATTAAATAGTAAACACAACTGATATACAGGAAGTTGTAAAAGTCTCAATGTGTCCAGAAAGTAGTTGGGGTTTTTTAAGGCTCAAAATGACTCAGTTTACCTTCTTAATTTCTATTTCTTAACTTTTCAGTGCAACAGAGCATTCACTTCAATATTGGATGTATTGAGTAGAGGTGATAAAAATGTTTGTGCGGTGCATAAATGAACTTTGAACAAATGTTAATAGAACTATCTTGGCAACACGAAGGGCAGTGATTGGACCCGTGACTTAACACCTGCTCCCGCAGAGGAACAGGGATACATCCCTCAGCCATCTGACCATCACCTCTTCACACTCCAGAGGGAGGAAAGGGCGCACACAGGAAAGCTCAGCGACTTTCATGTGAAACAAAAGGAACAGTGTGAAGGAACCCGGAATCTGGATATCCTACCCTTGCAGGAAAAGGATGAGATTGTCTGTCCAAGTACAGTCCCAAGGCCAGCTTTCATGCCAGAAAGAGCGCCTCAGCAAGCAGGTGCTGGCACATAAGGGAGGACTGCATCCAGGCCTCTCTTTATTATTCTGCCTCAGTGTCCCTAATCAATATGTTCCTGTTGATTTGAGAAACCTCTGCATTTTGAACTGACTATGTTGTGCATTTTCTGGTTGAGGGACAGTCATTAAATCTTGAGAACGGTGGGTGATGCAGACCCAACACTCACTGCCCGAATGGACAGACTGCCAGGAAGACTGTGGCAGGATCAGAGGTGTGACATATCCTACAGTATCAGGAAAATTACAGCATCAACTAGAGAAGCAGAAAAACAGAGTAGAGGAAGGACATAAGGTCTGGCTCATTAGCTGGGGAACCTTACCTCGCACTGACCTTCAGACTGTTTAGTTCTTCCAAACTTTCTGCATAATATCTGTAGGAGAGACCAACTCCTGTCTGAAAGTCTTTGTCTACCTTCTTATTATCTTGTACCCTGATTATTACAACGTCTTTTCCCATTGCCATGACAGCTGCAGTTGACCTCTGGTGTCAATGAAGAATGCTGCTGCATAGACTGTTTTTCATTATCATTTTTCTTTCAGCATCCTTCTACTATTTTTTTCCCCTCCTTCTCTTCCATATGACAGTTTTACCTTCACTTTTAAAGCCTTTGCTGGCTTATCTTCTTCCTCACTGAAACCACTCTGATCAGCCCAGTGATGCCAGTCTCCATCATTTAATTGCTATCTTTTCAAACATGCACTCTGATCTCTGCTGTGGTGCCCTTCATATTTTTGGCTGGGCAACACCGCTTCCACAAAGCCCGTTTGTTCACATCCCTCCTGCAATCTTTTAGGTTATGCTAGCACAAAACTGGGTAACAATTAGACTGCTGTGATACCAATACCCCACATACAATGCTAGCTGATACCATGTCAGGACATTCTTGAACTACTTTCTCAGCTTACATTTATAATTTCTTTCCTTAGAATATAATATTTTTTGTGGTAGAGACCATCAGTTTGCTCTGTATTTATGTGGTCACTAATGAAACAAAAGTCTGCTTCATGATTTGCTTTATAGGAGCTGTAAAAATAAATAGCAGACATGCTAAAGGAGCAAGCTGGATTACATGGAACATTAGATGATATATATATAATTGTATACTATAACCAAATACAAAAGAACTAGGTTGGTTTGATCACGCTCTGCCAAGGTAAATCCATACAATAATAACCGCATCTTCTCCAGTTACTGGAAAAGACACAGCTATTTGTCACAAACATTCTAAAGTTTCTTATTGCAGAGAAATAAGTTTTCAAAAAGAATCACAACATTGGCAGTTATTATGCAGTTGTGTGAAATGCATACTTAAATATTCATTCCTTAGTTTCAATTTTCAGAGCAGTTATCACACACAAAATCTATGGCAAAATTAAGGTGCGTATAATTTAACATACACACACCCCTTTTTTTTTTTTTTTCCTTCTTCCTCTCTTCCTAAAGTAGTATAGAAAACTTTCCAGTTCAAGTTTCTACCTGTAGGGTATATGGTAGAGTACATTCTGCCATCTGCTGAGCACAGGGAGAAATGCTCGTATGGTCAGCATCGAAACGGATAACACTGTGCCCATCTATTCCTGTGCTATTTTAAACACAGGAAAGAATGTAATCAAAACAGCAGGCGGATCTAAGGAAGGATTTAAACCAGAGGCAAGAAAGTTCATTACAGCATTGCAGTGTGTTAGGAAGGGAAAAGATACTTGTGAAATTTTGTAGAGAAAGAAGAGGAAGAAACAGGCTGTGACAAATGGAAAAATACTCAGATGTAAATACAGAAAATTAAGTCAATTTTTCCTGTTGATTTAGCAGCGGTACTTTGCCCTTAGGCACTGTGCATTTGGTAAATATTTCAAGCAGGACAGTCAGAGCATTTTCTTTCTGAGAAGAATAGCGTGTTCCTAACTGTTCAACGCTGTGGCTAAAATTTGTATTTTAAAAGCAAACAGAGAAACTTTATAAAACAAAAATAAACAAACTAGAGATCACAGCAGTAAGAGTTTGACACAGCCTAGCTTCTCGTTAGAGCTTCAAATGTCCCTCACTCCCCCTCACAGGCTGTGAGTCAGCAGGGGAGGAGGATACTTAGATTAGAAACACCAAACTGTGGAACAATGATTACACAAATGTTATTTTGGTTGCACTTCAGATGCTCCTGCAGTTAAGATCTGCTAAATTCAGATAACTGCAGTGATCAGAACTTCAGCAGATATCTGTGGAGTTTTGACTTGAGGACCCCAAATCGCTGTGCTAAAACAAATTTTTACACCACCCAAAAATATGGTTTAAGTTTGACCCCCTTGTCACAAACAAGCACAGTCCAGAATCGTTATTTCACTTTTTCTGCAGTGCTGGCATTGTGAGCACTGTCTCTGTTGCTTTTAGTTATCTGTTAATTGAAGGATGCTTATTGACAACATGAATCTGATCAAACAGGCCCCTGAAGCCTGACATTTCAGGCCAAATCATCATCTAGTGTAGACTGGCACCAAATTGGTATTATCGCTAGAGGTGTATGAAAACACCAATTTCACTCCATACTAGAAATTTTGCCTTAAAAAACATTTTGTTATAACTCTCAGGAACCTTTGGTACATTGAAATATACACGCGCAAGTGATAGGTAAACAAGAGCTTCTTAGTGACAGTTCTATTATTTGATCTAATAGCATATTCCAAATATCCTCATCCTCTAAAGAAGCTGAGAAGATAACACTGTTTTTTTAAAAAACATTGGTCCCAACAGGAGATGCTCCACAGAAGCAACCAGAGAGGAGAGGTTTTCAGTGGAAACCGCTATTTCAATTCCTGCATTATGTACGAATGCAACATGTGATGGTTGTTTCATCCTTTATTACAAGCAACACAAGGAATCTTTTATCTTCTGTTTACAAGGATGGGAATAAATACAAAGAGTTAATATGTAACCATCTCTTTGTGGATGCCTTTATTTTTAAGAGAAGAAACACAGGACCGAGGGTCATTTGGGAAGCTTGTGGACTGGCAGCAATGTACTCCCTGGCACTGGTTGCGTGTGTAGTTGCTGTGAGCCACTGTGCTCTTGCAGGGAAAGGTAAGTGTCTTCCACTTTCTAAGGGCAATACTACCCTGAAGTGCAAATGAGGGAAGCTGGAGAAAGCAACAGCATTTTAAAGCCTTTAGAAATTCTGGTCAAGCTTTTTGAACAGGAATTTTCTCTGAAAGCTGTTTCTCTTTTTTCCCCCTTCCATTCCTTCCTCTGTCTCTTCCTATGGTGAGGTGAGTTGTTATATACAAAAGTATAAAATGGAGCCAAACAGAAGAAATATTGACAGAAGTTGTGGAAACCAGGTTGCCTGCATGCTGAGGCACATTGCGTGTGCCAGGACTTAACCTCGCTCTGTCCCTCTGCCCAGCTCCCTGCTCGCCTCGCTCTCCCCTCCGCTGCAGGGGCTGCCTGGCACAGCTCCTGCCTTGCTTTTCTCCTCCTTTCCCCCATTCCAAGAGCTCCTGGCACTGTTCCGTGTACTCTCCCCCTCTGTTTGCCATTCATTTCTACCACATGAGCTCTGTGTCCCCCTGTTCTCCCCCCCCCAATCTCAGCAGGAACCTCTCTCCGCGTCCTTTGCAGGAGCACAGTCTGCACCCTCTGTTCCTCTCGCTGCTCCCCTCCTGTTCTCGCTCTCTGGGTGATGAGTTGTTCACACTGTCAACACATTAAAGCTGTTCTGGAATCAGAATTGTCTAACGTAAGAGTGTTTGCCCCACTGAACAGAAAAATTGGGGACAGCAGAGAAAAATAAATTTAATAATAATAAAAAAATCATCTCATTTCTGACCCCACCAAACTAGTTTAGATTAAAAATGAAATGCATTTGTTTGCTTCTAAGTCCCTCTCAACCTCTTTTGTCCACAATAATTCACCACACTTGACTCACTTTGCAGAATACCTTCATAAATCTATTCTGAAGCAAAAGTAAATTTTAGTTAAAAAAAAAGTGACAGAAAAATCTAACTGAAGCCATTGATAGAGCTGCTGAGGAGAAGGGTAAGAACGCATTTTTTTCTGGCTAATACTTGGAGCAGCCATCAGCTGCCTCGGTAAGTTACATAGCTATAGATTACAGGGGGACCGGTTAGCTCAGTGCAGGAACATTTTCTGGCTGATGATAATACAGAAACCTGTGCTTCCATTTGAGAAAACTCCCATTTTCTGCCCGATTTCTTGTAAAGCGTCTCCTTTCCTCCAGTCTGTCCCAGGCCACCAGAAGTGCTATTTGCCACAATTGATGTAAACAAAAACGTGTATGAAGTGGGTGAGGAAATAGAATATACCTGTAGGCCCGGGTTCGTCCCCAATAACGGCCAAAGGAAGTACACCTGCCTGCCAACTGGCAAGTGGCCTCTCAATACGCTGCTCTGCCTACGTAAGTAAAACAAAGTAAATCCTACTCCTAGATTTTATGCCATGCACTGATCTGAAAAGGATATTTTATAGTCCACGTGAGGAATCTGATGTATTTAAACTGATATACTCCTGTTCTCCAGTTGTTCTTCCCTTACTTGCTGGGAGACAACTGGGTGTGGGGTCGAAGAGGGGCAAGTGGCGGGGGAAGGATCTTCCCATACATATCCTACACTTCCCTTAAGCTGCTGCTCCCAGGTGGTGATGGACATAGGACCCAGACAAGGTAAATCTTAATTTGACTCAGACCAGCAGTGCTTATACTCTAATGACGTACACTGCTACATAACACCTGCATTTACTGTATCCTTCATTGTTCATTTTTATCATGCCATTGCATAGAAGTTATTTTCCTCAGAAAATCGAATGTTAAAAATTATTTAATCACAAAAACTCTGAAACCACTATGTTTTAAGAGAAATGCAGAATAGCTAATTTATGAAGCATGGTACATGACAGTGGAGAAATGTGAAAGACACCAGGACTCCTTTATGATCAACTTGTTTCCATTATCCTAGCTTCATGCCTTATGAAATAATACTAGTTTTTAAAATCTTAATTAACAGCAAAGAGATGTCCCAGTCCTGGACCCTTGCAGCACGGAAAAATGGATTTTCTAGACCTCCGCTATCAGAGTTCTATAAGTTTTTCATGTGACCCAGGGTAAGTGTTCCCTTCCTCATGCTGTTTAATAAAAAGCCTAAATCACGTATTACATTCCACTATCTCCTGCTGCAGTATAGCAAGCCACAAAACTGAGAAAACTGCACATAAAAACCCACTTCCACTTCAGAATCTTAAAACCAAAAAAACCACCCCCCCCCCCCACCCCCCCCCCCCGAATATCTGATGATCCTCCTCTTTTCAGGCTTGGCTATGACATCCTGGAGCTTTGCTGCTCCAAAGCAATGTCTTACAGATGTGGAAACTGTCAAAATATCAGAGATTTTATTCAAAGATTTATTCTGGACTGCTTTCCCCAGCTTTTTAAATCCTCTTATTACATCACAAGATGAAATCCTACAGCAGAGAGAAGATAATCTCTATCTAAGTTGTTATGCTGTTCGGCACTAGAGACTAAAAATTTTGTTTCTATGCCTCTCCAAGCTCAATAAATGAAAACACGACATAAATCCTAATTTGGCCCCAGGAGCAAATGCACTTTTACTCAAGGTTGCTTGCTAGCTTTAGATAGAGATAAGGATGCACTTAAAGAAAAATAGTTATGGCAAATGCAGGGAAATATTTGATAGTAGCATGCAGTTAATTTTACTTGGGTAATTAATGAATAAACAGCGCTTAGCTGGGAAGATCACAGACAGAGCCTAGAGTTTACTGAGAAGTGTCAACAACCTCAACTTCCTCCTCCTCCTGCTCCTGCAAAACAGAAGCAAGATAAGGAATAAATAAATTCAACTGTGACATCAAATGTAGCAATGGGACTTGATTTAATTTTGCTAATTGTAGCTTACTGTTTTTCAGCTGAGTGATAGGGAAATGATAGATATTTGATAAATATTTTTTTAAAACTCAGACTAAGTACTAATAATATAAGTATGGAGGATAGGAGAGAAGCATTTAGAGTGCATATGGAAATTAAATTGGGCTATCTGGCATGAAAATAAAATAATGCATCTCAGTGACTTTAGTTCTTAAGTGCTGAGCTCTTTGCAATTGTTTGATCCCAATTGTCATAATTAGCTAGGAGCTCCTCCCAAGAAACCATAACATTTACATTGGCAAGCACAGATCAGTGTTCACTACTTACATATATTCACAGTATTAATCAGTTGTAAAAATTAATATGCAAGCTAGGATATATAGTTGAAACAGCAAAACATATTGTATCAAGCCTTTTGTCTGGATACTTGGAACACTCAAATACTAACATTTTTCGTATTTGAACCTAAACTTCCTTTGAGGTCAGTAAGTGCTAGAACTAGAGAATGATTTCAGAACTGGACTCTTAAGTGCGTTTATGAGAAATGATAATCTTTCTTGCAAAGAAAATTGGATTCTTCTCCATGTTCATTAAGCTTTCACATAAGCAGGTGTTTTTGTTTTCAGTTACAACCTTGTTGGGACAAGAACGAGCCAATGCATGGCAGATGGAAAGTGGAGTGGAACTTTTCCACAGTGTGAACGTACGTGTTTGAATACTAAAGAAACAGTCTATCCTTACTCTTATAAAGAAAGATTCCTTTACATTGCTCAGAATTACATGTATTCTTATTCAGAGGCTTCCTATAGTGCCGTGCAAAAAATGATTAGGAGAAATCAAGAAGAACCCTCTAGGTTTTGTTTTAGATGTATGGATTCTAGTTTCAGAAAAACACAGTTTAAAGGTCTGTACAAAAGGCCAGGATCAGGGATGCTATTTACAGCTGAAGGTAAGGTGCTTATCCACTCACATTCATTCTCCCTGTGTACAAAAAGAGGATATTGTTGTGCCTTTGCAACTGTGTTACATGTTTTTGCTATAACCTGTCCTGCATAAACACTACTGAAAAAACAATATACTGCATAATATTGTCTGCAAAATATAGCAAAAATAATGAATTACATACTCTAAGGCTCCTGATACTTTTAATTTGAAATTTTTGGTTTGTTAGCTACACTTCCATAACGGGTGGTGTGGATTAATTTGGTTATAAGCATGTTGCTCCCGTGATTCTAGTAGCAATTTGATATTTAAGCTTTAATTTCTACAAATGCTACGCTTTTCTAGCGGTGACTTGTGCACCTCCCTCGCTTCCTGAATTTGGAGTCCTTTCTTACCATCGCTTAAAACCTGGAAATATTTCACATTTCCTGGACACAATTATTTTTGAATGTGTACCTCCTCTTGCACTTATTGGGAATGAGACAGCTACTTGCATGGCCAATGGCAACTGGAGCAGCATTCCAGAATGCAAGGGTAAGTTACTTACTTTTATAAACACCTAAAAATATTCCCTAGAATTATATATATTAAACTATATGCACAACCTTAATAATATATATATATATTTTTACAATTGTTACTGCAAGCATACAGTAGAATTATTCTGAAAGTCAGACTCGTGCATGCAAGGTGATTGCTAAGAAGATTGCACTCAACATGGGATTGACGAAATATTTGCTGCAGGTATAAAGGTTATATAAACAAAACCTGCTAAATGTAGCTCACAGCGGGGAATCATAGCCTGGCCTCCAGAGCGCAGCAAGTATTTTATTCTGCTAAGTGCTAGGATTAATCTAAGAAGTAGAAAACTTTACCTTTAGTCCTAAGAACTTCACTGGTTTCACTGAAATGATGCCAGATTTAAGTAGGTTTTGGATATGACCACGGACTGCAATAGATATGTATTTAAAAACAAATAATGTTTATTTATTGTGGTGTTTTAAACTGTCTTTCTTCTGGCTGTGTTTCCCTGTGCCCAAGGCTCAAATGAACCACCACAGAAGTTTCACATATTTTTTGAAGTATACAGCGTGTCTTTTAGAACCACAACATTGCTAAAGCTTTGGTTGTTGTTTATTTTTTTTTGTACCACAGTTGTCACATGCCCCACTCCAACAGGAATAGAAAATGGATTCATAGAGTTTGCTGTTCGTAGAACATACCACTATAATGAAAGTGTCAGCTTTGGCTGCCAGTCCAGCTATGTGCTGGATGGACCTAAGCATTCCCGCTGTGAAAAGGATGGAAACTGGTCCACAAAGCCAACCTGTAAAGGTATACACACACTGTCGGTTAGAAACCACGTATCAAACTGACTTTTCCTAAAACACCACTGCTCTGATTTTAGTGAGCTGTTACTTCTTTGTGCAAGAGCTGTCCTCAAAAGAAAACCAAAATAGCAATTTCAAGGCCCTGATAATCTAAGACCACTCCCAACACTGTACGTTGTATGATGTATCTGAATTGACTTCAGTAATCAGCCATGTAAATTTGTCTATCTCCTCTCCTCTTCTTATTTAATAATAATCAGAAATTTTACTAAGGCTGGATTTTCACCAGAAACTTTAGACCCTATACTTAGGGGTCTGAAATTCTTCAGCATTGTAACACCAGCAGAAGTACTATGTATGTGTGGGACACATTATTTTTCATTCCCAAATGTCACTTGTACAGATTTCTGACAGGCTCCAATCTACCCACTTATCAAAATAGAGTCCTAATTATCCTTACATGTTGCTTATAACTGGATTTTTTATAGGACCATGTAAAATACCAGTTAAGAAAGCTGTAGTATTATACAACGGCGAGAAGAAAAGAGTTCAGAATGATCTTAAGGAAGGCATTCAGCATGGTGAAACTATATCCTTCTTCTGCAAGAATAAAGAAAAATCCTGTGCCTATACTGTAGCTGTTCCATGTGTGGATGGCAACCTTACTCTCCCTGCCTGTTTCAAAGGTACAAGCTAGGCTAATCAGAAAACAGCTTGTGTGAGTGGAATGACAAGTACTTTAGCGTGAGAGGAAAAGTCATAATTGATCTTCAAGTACTATTTGACTGGCCAATTCATCTGCCTTGTACTAAAGTTACTGGGTATTAAGGAAGAAATGGCCTGAGAGAAGGAGAGAATGTACCCCAAGACTTTTAGATACATCAGAGCCCTACTTTAATTCCTGTTCTGTTCTTAGAAGGTGTTATTTAGAGGTCTAGCCCCCCCCAAAAAAGGCCATATGTAAAGTATTCTGGAATTTCATGAATCCTTGGGTCAACATCTTCTCTAGAGAAGGTATAGAGCCTGAATGCTGCTGCAGCCTTCAGAACCTGATGTATTCACTTCTATTCTGGTGAATTATTCCCGCATTATGCTGATAGGTGACACACTGGTCTGACTTTAGAGAGTTAACAAGCAGCTGATAGCTATAGTGAGGAATTGGTGCTGGACGAACTGGTTCACAGGCACACAGGATATCAGAATAAATACTAAAGTTGGTTAGCAAGAGGAAATGCTTTGCATTTATCATATTATTCTCATTTGTAAGTGATGGAAAAAACACAGCCTATGCATGATGAAAACATCTTCGTATTTGGCTTGGCTTCTGTGTTTATAGCTTAGCTTTCATTAAAATAGGGTATTTCTTCTAGTGGTTTTACTATGATGTGAAGAGTGAGTGCTCACCTAACAGGGTCCATGAGACATACTGTTTTAGCTATCACATTTCAAGAATTTAACCCAAGTTCTTGTTTTCAACAGAACGTGGCTTTTTCTCATCTCTTGTGAAGAAGGACCCATCAGACATGAAACCATGTGAAGACCAAGAATGAATCAGAGAAATAATTCAGTACAAAATTTCTGCCTTACTGAAGCAAAACGTTACATATAAGAGAGGAAAATTGTGAGTGTAAATTTCCAGGTGAACTCTGGACTCTGGGAATGCACTCAGCTGTTTTCCCTACTGCCATCCCTACCAGGCTGTTTCACAAGCTATGACACATTATTTCAGCCATTAACTTACATCCTTTTTTGTCTGCTTTCTTCAAAATCCCTGCAATACAGCTTCTCTTTCCATATTTCCGACATCTATGCAACCTCAAATGACTTTCTCAATAGCAGTCCCTTTACAATAAAGTAATTTTCAGCCAACAGCGTGCTCTTATTTAATATTACCTAATCATCAATCAGATCCTTCAGCTCTTAAGTGATTTACACAGAAAGGCCTTAGTCATCGGTAATTAGCTGGGTTCTGATTCCATTACTGCTCCCCCGCGACAGGGGGTAGACCTTTAATTGTAGAGAGACAGAGGGTCATCAGCCTGGGATTTTCCCAGATTCATGTAAGTAGGAAGATCAAGGTTTCCAAGTGAGTTTAGAAGCCAAGTGTCCAACCATGGTTTAAATATCAATAGCACCAGATAAAGGGTTCTTTTTGCACTTTTTAAAAAAAAAATTGCTCAAGTTAGTAAGACTGTTTATGTTTTTGAGACTCTAACTTCACCTGAAACTGTTGCTTTAAACAACTGTTAATTTTTACCACTGTTTCAATATTACACAATGTAACTGACTCCTTTTTCTTTTTAATTGCACATCACTGGGCAATAGTAATCATTACGTAGCTTTGAAGAAAACTGTATTTTTAATTTGATTTATGATACACATAGTTCACTGATATGATCCAGTCTGGCAAGTTTTGTGCTTACATCTGTATGCTATTCAGGAAAAATAATTATAACTTCAACATACTAGAAAGTGAGACAGAAATATTTGTTGTACACTTACAGTAAATTGTCATGAGTCATATGCGGCTCCCCCTGAAGTATAAAAGCCTTCTCTCTGATTAACAGCAGAAGCTACACAGTAAGCAAGCTACTGTAGACCTTTTTAAAAGAACCATTTAACATTAAGATCAAACTACTTACACGATGCTACAGCCACCATTAAAAAACACTCAACATATTCTAATTATCTTTTTTTTTGAAGGCTGCACATTAATATTTTAATAGTATGACTGATATAATTTGTTCTTATATTTCCTCTTTTTAAGGAGAGATTGAGGCAGCCATTATTAAGTATTTAATACTTTGTACTCATCAGCAATTTAATTCTCTAATGTAGAGAGAGACCAATTCACGGTAGCAGCTGAAAAGAGTATTTTGTTGGTACAACGTGTACGGTGTTTTGGTTCCTAACATGTTTAAGTGGGATCCTTGAATGACGTTGACTTACAGGCCAAGATATGTGTAACTAGTCTAGATCAGCTGGCAGGAACCTATCTGTTTGGAAATCTAGTCTAAATGTTGTGTGGATACATGTCTGGGATCAGGATGTTCAGGATGGTAGCTGAGATACCACACACAGTTTAATATTAACTTGTCTTTCACAGCAAAACACTGTGAAGTTGGTGTAAGTAAAGTTAGCACTCACTGCCAAAGAAATGCTGCTTCTCCCTGAAATGATTTGTATTTTGCACAAAAACAGCTGCCCCAGGAACATTAGATTTTTCTAAGCAAATTTTCCCAGTTCTAATTACCCATGCAGCAGGATAACAACTGATCGTGTCAGCTGGCCCTGCTTCCTAGCTGGGTATGCGGTATTTGAATACTTGAAAGAACCACCCTTAGGAGCCAATGTTCATACGTGGAATATATTATCTAGTCTCCTGAAGCAGTAAGAGAGAGAAAAAAATCTGTGACCTGATGAGTCTTTGAAGTAGTGAGGTGTTTGTGAATCACAACTTTTCAGACATGAAAGGTTTGCTTAGAAGGTCTGAAAAATGTATTGCAACTAGAGGTATTCCAAATGCTGCTGTGAGGGAGTGAAACCTGCTTTTTTTTTTACATTTTTTTAAGATGTTTGAAATAATGCCTTAAGCTGTGCTCATGTTACTTGTGGCAAACTGCTGAGACAGTTGCAGAGATAAGAGAACATGGTAAAACGAGATGAAGAAAAAAAGTACTGAATGTGTTTTACTTAAATGAACATATTTTTACAATTCAAACTGTGAATTTCTTCTGTATTCTGGTTGGGATATCTGTGTGCTCTCTAACGGTGTATCTATAGTGATTTCCTCAGGAGGGCCAGTGCACATCAGTACTCATCATGTCCAGGCTGCAGCTTTGGCTGGAGACAAGACCTCAGTCATTTCTTGAATCTTTAGTTTCTCTTCCTTTTTTGGATAGAAGTTGTGCAACTGCCAAATCAATGCAGGTAGGCCTCAACCCCTCTGGCCAGCCTGCTCTGCATTGGTAAGCAGACCCAGAAACTGGATCTATTCCCTCAGGGAATTTCTCCTGGAGTACTGGTTCCAGTTTCACTGGTTCCGCTCTGATTCATGTTCTTTTTCACCATATACCAGAAAATCCAGTTTTTTGAAGTATTTTGTGATGAGCATTGCAGAGATACATTCAAAACTGAAGGCAATGTGCAGATACGAATCAATGAACAACGACATACAAAAAAGTTGGCTTAGAAATTGCAACTCTTTTCAGATGTCAAAAAGGAGATTTGCAAAGCTGGACAGAAATGCAAACCTCCCATTGCATCACCGGTCCAATAGGCTGATGTGTTCCTCTTGAAAAACCTGCCTGGAAGGAGTCACGTTGTTAAACCTGTTCAGCCTTCGATATTCTACTAAAAAACTCTTGTCTGTCTCCTGTGATTTGGACAATCTTGGACACATTGATTTCATAATGATTACAAAATTCCCATGACACATCTGCGTAACTGAAGTGGTGATTCAGAGGTGAAAAGTTCAGCACATTCAGTTGTTTGAGCAAGTCAGCCACCCAGTAGTCTTGCTGTGCTGCAAGAACGTACCACTCTTTTAAAACAGATTAAAAGTAGGCATATATTAAAAAAAATAAATAATGAAATGACAGTTGTTTTAAATTTGAAATTTAAAGATAATAAATAAACTTTGTAATCTACTCATGAGGTTCTACCATGGATTAAATACTCCACCACTGATTTCTGCTCTGCTTCTAAGCAACCAGTGTAGCTGTCATAGCCATCACTGAATGAGCCCTAACGCAGAATCATTCCTGCTGAAGATGAGCTAAGAAATCAAAGAAATCAAAGAAAACAGCCAATTTTCTACCATAAATTTAAGAAATTGTTTGATGTATATGTGCATGTGAATCAAGCTTAGAAGAGCTGAAGAGTTTAATCCTTTGAGATAAAAGCATTTTAGATGCTATATACACAGGCTGACGACAGATTTTCGGGAAATAAATGAATCAGAGGTCAGATGTTTTATTTGGGATCACACATACACACAAACATTTCATTAACTGAGGAAGAGACTGAAGAGCTGAAAGGACTAGGAGATTTCTCCAATTATTTTAGATTAATTGATGGTTTTCCTGACATGGCCACAAAACAAGTGTAACCTATGTCTTTTGTGTAGAAACGTCAGGCATGGACTTTCAAATTTTTCTATTCCCCAACACCCTCTCATATGCTCCATCCTTGGGATAGGAGACAAACCATCAATGAAACATGGGCAATATTGAGCATATCAAATGTTTTAATGTGAACTCAAAATCACTGTTTTATCTACAAGGATATACTAGAATAAGTTTTACCTAGAAATAACCAGAAACTGTGGATAACATTTGCTGTGATTATTCAGCCTGTACCCACAATTTCAGTAGATAAAATTTCATTTTATCCGCTCATGTTTCTGGCACCCACTCTGGAGCTACAAAAACATTGCCCAGACTCAAAAGCTGCTTCTGATTTACTAACCTTTAATTTTGGACTGGCAAATATTTTTCACCAAGCTTTGAGTGGAAGCACTTTTATCCCCAGATATTGATCATAATGGAGATATAACAATAGATACAGCTGATCTCCAATTAGCAGCAATTAAACCAAAGAAACACATCCCAAACAACCCGGAGTCATCTCCCACTGCTGCTGCACCCTCATGCTTCCAGCCCAGGCCCTATCCCCACGTAACACCAACCAGAACCAATATTATATTTGTGGCATCCCCCATTTCTCCCTTGGTGCCCCCTCAGGCTCTGCTGGGCCCTCCCGAGGTTTGTAATGCCTATGTGTGACTGAGTGTATAAATAAACATTTATCTATGTGCATGTATGTATTTTGGAAGGGAAGAGCGTTGGGTGTAGCGGTGATTGTGCTGTTTGGTGCGGTGGGCCCAGCTGGGACAGCTGCTGCTAACCGTGCACCAGGTGACATTAATCACTTTGGTAATTAATAATAGCAGGCGGCGACCGCGTCTCTGCGGTGTCACAGAACCATCCCCAATGCACCGTTTTACTCTCTCAAGCCCACGAGTTTTTTCAGTACTGGCTGACGGGCACACGCCGCTCAAGCTCTGCCGGCCCTGCCTCAGGGCTCTCCTCAGCGGCAGCGCCAGGGTGGGCGGCCACGTCAAGCCTCCCGCCGCCTCAGGGTGGGCGGCCGCCTCAGTCAGGCCTCCGGCCGCCTCAGGCCTCCCGCCGCCGGGCTGTGGCCGGCCGCGTCTCCTGGCAACCGGCGGGCGGCCCGCGGAAACGGAAACGCGCGGGGCCGGCCGCCGGCGGGGGCCGCCGGGAGCGGGGGTGGGGTCGGTTTAAACGGTTTGGCCGCTCGGCCGGGCCGGCGGGTTGGAGCCCCCCCTCAGCGGGGAATAGGCCGGCCCGGCCGTCTTTACCACGCGGAGCCAGGCCTGGGCGCTGCGGAGAGCGAGGTAACGGCGGCGGCGTGTCCCGGCGGAGCGGGGCCGGGGGAGTCTCGCCCAGGGGTGCCCGGCGGGGGCTTGGGGGCGGCTTGTGGCATGGCGGGGGCCGGGTGTTTCGCTGAGCGCGGCCCCAGCAAGCGGCCTGGTCGGGCAGCTGAGGGAAGGGAAGCAGGAAAACGCTTGTTCCGGCCCGGCGGCGGGGCTGGAGGTGTTGCGGGGCCAGGCCCGGCGCTGCGGCAGCCCCCCCGCCGTGTGCGGCTGCAGGTGGCCGAGAGACGCTGGTGGCGAGCTGGGGTACAGGGAAGGTGCGGGGCCCAGCTGGGAACCTACTGACAGGTGACCTCGGGTAAGGGGCTCTTGTTGGGCTGTCTTTGCAGTACTCCTTCGTTAAAACCCAATTCTGACAACGTTTGCTTGCTCTATTTCTTTTAACTTACTTATTTGCTTATGTTTATGTGTATTTAACAGGTTTATTTGCTGTTCTCCATCCTTTTTTCCCCTCCTAAAAGATAAGATACTAAGTCTAAGGGAAAAAAACTTAGAATGCAGCTATGACGCAAATGCCTTTAGGTGGTTTATACAAATTGTGTGTAATTGAACACTTGTGTGGTTGACTTTTCATTTTCAAATCTCAGCAAACCCATTTTTGAAATAAGCTGAACATCTGTTGTTTGTGAAGAATCATCTTATGGTGTTTATTTAAACATAATAAAGTACTTAGTTTTATTTTCCATATAGTTCCAAAGTATGTCTTTGCATGGCATAAGATGAACAGAGACTAATGTATAGAATCATAGAATCATTTAGGTTGGAAAAGACCTTTAAGACCATCAAGTCCAACCATTAACCCAGCACTGCCAAGCCCACCGCTGACCCATGTCCCCAAGCACCACATCCAGGTGTTTTTTTAAATACCGCCAGGGATGGTGGTTCCACCACCTCCCTGGGCAGATGTTCCAATGCCTCACCACCCTTTTTGTGAATAAATTTTTCCTCATATCCAATCTAAACCTCCCCTGGTGCAACTTGGGGCTGTTTGCTCTTGTCCTGTCACTTCTTACTTGAGAGATTGCCCCTCACCTTGCTGCAACCTCTTTTCAGGTAGTTGTGGAGAGATAAGGTTTCCCCCCTGAGCGGCCTCCTCTCCAGACTAAACCCATGCCCCCCCCAGTTCCCTCAGCTGCTCCTCACCAGACTTGTGCTCCAGCCCCTTCAGCAGCTGTGTTTCCCTTCTCTGGACATGCTCCAGCACCTCAATGCCCTTGAAGTGAGGGGCCTGAAACTGACCGTAGTGTTTGAGGTGCAGCCTCACCGGTGCTGAGTACCAGGGGATGATCATTGCCCTGGTCCTGCTGACAACACTGTTTTGGACAGAAGCCAGGATGCTGCTGGCCTTCTTGGCTACCTGGGCAAGCTGCTGACCCGTGTTCAGCCGGGTGACATCCAGCACCCCCAGGTCCTTTTTGGCCGGCCAGCTTTCTAGCTGTTGTTCCCCGAGCCTGTGGGGTTGCTGGGACCCAAGGGCAGGACCTAAGCACTGAGCCTTGTTCAAGCTCATACAACTGGCTTTGGCAGTAGTATAGTGGTGTTTGATCTTTTGTACTTAAATGTGAATAATTTTGCAGGTTACCTTGTGTTCTTTCAAAATGAATGGTGAAGAGGAAGTCTGGGAAAAACTAGATGCAGAATTTGATCACTGTGTTGTGGATATAAAGCCTCATGTTCTAAAACTACAGTGTAGGTCAGGTAAATATGTTAACGTGCATGTAAAGAAACACTAATAACAAAATCTACTGATAATTATCATGTGTATTTATATCACTTTATTTAACCATACACTTAATTTTACAAGGCACTGTTTTGATGGGGAGTTTGTACAACATCTGAAGGTGGATTTTTTTTATGTAGCTACTGCTATTGTTTGAGCTTATCTGTCTTACCTTCGTGATGTAAATGTACTTTTGCATAAATACATTAATGTCTTTTTTTTTACAAAAACAAATCCAGTAGAAGCTAAAAGCTTTTAAAGGACATTGTTTTTGAGACTGCATTTACAAAATTGCAAATTTTTTCAGAGATAAAGTTTTTAAAATTTGGCTTAGGAATGCATAATAATAGAAACATCAATTGATGATGTTTTGTAAATCTAATGATTAGAACAAACTGGTTATTATTAAGGACATGAACTCTGCAAATTAAGACCTTGTTTTAGAAATATTCAATCAAATGAGTAATTTTATCATGTGGTAGAAAAGCTTGTGTATATAGTGTTTTTTTAAATGAATGAAGATTTATTGTGTGTTTAAAACATTAATGCTCATGCAAGCTTTATGTTATAGTCAGTGGCAGCTCTTGCAGTGAGTTTAGAATTCCTGGTGTTGTATGAGTTCTGTACTTACTAGAGATTGATTCCAAAACATGCTGTTCCTAGAAGACATGTAAACTTCTGGAAAACAGGAATTTATGGAAAATACTTCTGGATGATGTAAATATGAACTATTATTAAAGACTTATTTTTGATCTAGGTGTTCAACCATTTTTGCCCTTTGGTTCATACATTTGGGTTTTTTGTTTTGCTTTAAACTTTTGGATGGAAGGGAAACATCTACAAGATCAGTGACCAGTAATGGCTTCTGTTATCTGTGTGTTGATTTGCTCTGAAAATGTATAGTGATTATATATATCTATATTTTTAGAACGACAAAGGTGTGCACTGTGGATTAAAAAGCTATGCGAACCCTCAGGAGCAGGCACAGGAGCGGCGGGAAGGAAGAATAGAAACCTATATGCAAAACTTTTGCTCCACATGCTAAAGCGAGGTGTGCTGGAAGGTCCTTTTACACATAAACCAGAACCAGGGATACTGAAGACTTTACCTTCATACATGGTGGGTGTAACTTCTTTATAAGACAGACTTGCAGTAAAAGACTCTAGAGGATGTACTTTGTCTTAATCAGCAGATAGTTCTTGTGAAAGAAAAAACCCACTTAAATGAGGTGGTTTTGTAGCCTGAGGTGACTATTGCAGTCTACCTTTCTATGAGAGAAAAGATATTGATATTTCACACAGATATTGTTAAGCTTGTAGTTTGTTTTCTGAAGATGTGATTATACTGTGGCAGTCATTGGCATCAGCTTTAGTGAGGTAACAGTCCTAATTTATGCTAAAATTACCCATACTCAAACAAGTAGAGTACTGGAAAACACTTAGACCATTGCCTGTTGTAGTAGTTTCCATGGGTTGGGAAGGTAATATTTGCATATCTCACTGACTTAATTGGAAAAGGAATTTTTATACTGCAAATATTCCTGCAAGAAATTACGTAACAGTGTAAAGAATATGTTTGTGTAACTATAGTGTTGATTTTACATTTTTTAAATTATAGTCAATTTATTGTGATGAAGCAAATACAAGAGTTCGGAGTAGTAGCCCAGACTGCTTACCTGACTGGGTAGTGGGAGAACTAAGAAACAGTGAATCTAAGCAGGAAGAATCATGGAAGGTATCATCTAAAGAGGAATTACCTTTAGCAACGCCACTTACATATGGGTAAGATTCCTGCATTTGCTTTAATCAATATTTATTCATATTTAATAGATGTTTGATATGATAAGCTCTGTCTGTTTCAATTTGTATGTATGAATTTGTCACGCTGCCTCTGGGACTCAGCTTAAATATGGTGTTTGTACTTTATATACAGAGACTCTGATAATAGCTTCTAATTTATGATAACTTTTATGCTTTTCTGTTATTACGTTCCTCTGTTATGTCTTCTTCTCTGGCTTCTGTAAGTCTTCTTCTGTGTCCCATAGCTCTATCCTCTTTCCCTTCATCTTGTTCTTCCCCTTTCAGTTACAGACACTTAGCATGGAGGATCAAAAAGGCCTAATAGTTTGAGAAATTTAGCAGCCGCTGAAGAGAGGGCTTTACAGTGATTTGGGCTGATGGTTACCATGGGGTACATGTGACTTGCACAAACAGCTTTTCTACAGATGTAGGAATAGTCAAAGTCCACTTTTTTTGCACCACTAGTTGTCTTCATGCTCTGTGTAGACTTCAAATGTAGATAATAGCTATCGTTCTAATATTCTAAATATCTATCAAATAAGCTGGTACTCTGGTTATGTTTTTGAGACCTCAGATACTATGGTGGAAAAGCACAGTGGTCTCAAGGCAAGAGACAGAATTCATACAGAATTATCTAACTGGGAGTGGGAAGCCCAGACAAATGTGGACAGGCAGTAAGGAAGAAATGATGTGGTAAAAGACTGCAGAGATGCAGAAGACTCTCAGGCCAGATTTTTCTTAAATTAGATAAAAATAGTTGCTGTCCCCTTGGAGTTCTTGTACAGTCCTGTTTTCTGCATGTTGATGTATGAAAACTGGAAAGTGGTATTAACTAATGAAGCTGAGGTGGATTAATCTTCACTATTTCTGTACAGTTCAAAATATAAGGAATGTACAGTAAGCAAGTGACAAAAAATGTGGGGAGCATAGATTTATAATATTAAATTTAAAAGTTATAAGGTCCTAATGGTAAAAGGAGCTTTTATATAAAATAGTTTTAAATTATTTTTTCTGTGGAGGATAGAAATATAAGCAGGCATACAGATGGTAGATTTAAAGGATGTTCTATCGTTGTTGCTCACAGCCCTTTTAGAGGAAACAGAATAGTGGCTCCCTGCAGATAGGCAAGTTTTGCTGTTCTGTGACAAAGGAAGAAAAATTAGATGCATACAAAGAAAGAGGAATTTGATCCATCTTTTTGTGAGCATGTTACTTCTTATTAAACACTTACCTGTTTGTCTTACGGCTTTATGAAATAGCAAGATTTCTTCGTATTTCCTTTGAATCTTGGATTACAGAAGGTCAGACTGGACCAGATATACTTGTGAGAGCTGCAGCCTGTGGGCTACTCTGCTGTTTTGTTTTGTTCTCTTGTGTGGGGAAGATTGTTTGCAATGACTCCATCCTTGTTTGAACAATCTCTGAGTTTGATTTAAAATCTTTTGATTTATATCATGCTGTCCACTACAGACATGCTTTGTTGGTGACTAGCACCCCCTATGCCTAGATCGGGTGTTTGTCATTTGGGTAACGCAAAATTTTCAGTATTCCTCATTTGCAGCTGTACAGCAGAATCCTGAATATCTGCAGCTGCACCTTGTTAAGGCAATCCATCAGACAGTCTCTTTTGGTAGGTTTGCAGGAGCCAGTAAACTTAAGCTGCATCGTTGGTTCCAATCCATTGGGTATATAGAGCTGTTTACAGAGCAGGTAGGGGAATGAAATGTATCAGATTAAGGCTTGTTTTCCTCTTGGCTTAGAAAAATGTTGCTGCATTATTGATAGTGTGCCAAGCTGGTTGGTTGGACACTGTTGAAAATCACAAGCTTTTTTTCGTGTCCTGTTTTGTGGGAATCTTGGGTAAATTTCAGTTCAGTTTACATTCTGAAGTATTTTCTTTCTTGTTTTTCTTATACAGTGCAATTTTGTGCTGATTATCAATATCTGTGTTCTTATTTTTTTTAATGTGGCTGCATTAAAGAATTCATGGATGGAATTACCTCTTGTTTGCTTGTTTTGAGGTTTAGTTAATGTTTAAACTCTCTGAAATCTTTGGTGAAAAAAGCAGTCTTAGAGGTAGAGTGTGAATATTATTCAAAAATCAGTAGGTGCTGTACAAGAGGAAGTGTGTGTTTGCTCTACTTCTATATGAAACTTCTGGTTTAGTTTCATTCCATTATAAATATGCTCACAGGTTTTGTTTCAGAAGTCTAATGCTCTTCTTAGGTGTTTGCTTATATTTTTCATAAATGGTTATCATTAGCTGGTTTTTTTTATATTTTATTTTTAGGTACACTGATGTTTATGCTATATATCACAGTGCAGAGTCCCACATTTTTTAACTTCTCAGTGATTTGAATAGATGACAGATAGGCACTCTTGCAAGTTACATCACATTGATATCGAGTATCATGAAACTTTTCCTCTGTGTAATTCTAACAGTCATTTGAAAAGTTGCTCTTGGGACTCTTGCATCTCCTCTTTCTGAGTACTGCAGTGTTAATGCTAAGGGGTCTTCTGGTTGCTTGAACTCAGATGCTCTGTGGTTTTGATAACAGACTTGTGGTTTAAGAAACAAAAGTGGGGAAGGGAGAAATTGCCAGCTTTGTTACCATTAGTGCTTTAGTCTTGCTGATACAAAGAACTGTTGGGAAGAGCTGTTCAGATGCCCTCAATAAAAAGAATGAAGTTTGATCTTATGAAAATAAGGAATGTGTTATGCTTTAGAAATGCTGTCGTGCCGTGTCAAGATACCTGGCATATATCTGATCAGATTGTCTTGGTTGCTGGGAGTGGTGCCATCATGAGAAAGGATCACTCTGGGTGTTCAAAGCAATTAAGCAATACCAACACAACTGGGCCCTATTAGGCCTAATCTAGCATGTTGGTATCTCTACAAGGCCACATCTGCAGCATAAAAATGCACCTAATTTCTTCAAGTTCCTTACCTGTGCTGTCAGCTGCAGTGTTATTTGAGTGGGATGAGGCAGCATACTTTGGATCCAACTGGGGCTTGTCACCATTTGAGGAAGGCTGAGTACAGTTCCATCTACTCAGTCTCTTGATTCTCTGTGATGTTTTTCCTCTCTTTGGTACTTGGTTTATAGTAGAATATTGGAGATCTGACCCCTTTTCCCATTCACTATCTGAACCTAAGATTCAGCTTGGTCTGGCAAAGTTCTCAAAGTCGTAGGTGGGCTATTTAGACTTTATTTCATTTACTTTGTCCTGTGGGACTGTAGCAATACCTGACATTGGTGATCAACAGATGGTTCCCAACGCTCTGAGTTTTCTGGAGACCCTTACTGCATATGCATTTCATACCAGCAGAAGCACGTAAATGGTATGGCATAAATTGCTGGTTTAAAGAAATCTGAAAGTGAAATTTAGCTGTATAGGTATGGCTGTGCTAGTGGGTACTCATACTGAGAATGGAGCTGTGTCTAAGGAAATTTGAATTTTGTTGGCAATTAGAAATTTTGATAGCTCTGTAGATTACATACATTAATCTTCATAGAAATGAAAAACTTGTTACATGTATGAGTTATGCAGGAAGAAATAGTGAAGGTAAATGTTTCAGCTGTTACATTTTGTAGAAATAGCTTTTTAAAAACTTATTTACAAGTGTCTATATTAAGATGTTGCTATACTCAACATATAGATCCTGTCTGTCTTTGTATTTACAGTTTTGAATGAGCTGTCAGTTTAAGATGTAAAATATTAATTTCAGGAATCTGCAGTTTGTAGAGAGAGTCAGCAGATGGTGATCTTGTTACATTAGACTTGTCTCTTTACTCAGAATGTGCATCAGGAAAATTGTATCAACAGGCATGTAATATATGTGGTTGGGTGAAAATTTTGCCTTCCAACCATGACTCAGTTCTTACAGATAGACTACAACGTTTTCTCAGGGTAAAATAGATAATGTCAGTGAGAAATGTTTGAGTAATTTTTTTGATGTTGTTTATCTCAAGATTCCCTCCTTTTAAAAAAAGCAAACAAATTGAGAAGTTCTTTTAGAAGTTATTTTTATCTTTCAGTACACAAACAACTTTACATAGAAAAGCCAAAATACTCATACAGAGAAGTATATCTGGCTAAATAAGAAGTAGATAGACAAACCTTACTTGCAAAAACTAGGACGTAAGTGAGTAAGACCAAGCCAGCTGGTGCCAGAAAGGTGCATCTTTATTTTGAAACATGAGAGAATTTGTTTTAGGAATGTGTAGTTTGGTTTGAACAGAAACCTGGTCTTTCTGACCCCATAGGAAAATTCTACTGTATGTTTATAGATAATGCCTGAAGAATATTGTTAAAGGTCAGTGTGTAGCCGTTTTGTACCAGGAGGAACCATTGAGTTTCCCTTACTTTGTTCCTAGTAGGAAATTATTTACTGATTTTTTATTAGCAGCAAATTGCTTCCTTCTTCCAGGCTAGCTCACTGTTTTGGCTGAAGCAGGGCTGTTGTCAAGACTCTGGTGGTTCCCCACTCACCTGTTGTGGGAGGAAAGAAAAAAACTTTGTAATTTCTGGAGCCTGACTTTGTATCAGCAGAAGGCTGGGAAAGGGAGTGAGTGGATAGTATATTCTTGATATGAGCAAAATTGTGGTCCATCCTTAATGGTTTTTCAAATTCTGTTTATAGAATAAAGCAAAGCAATTTCCTTTTCAGTTCCTCTTCAAAATAGCAAATACAGAACTAAGAATGTATCTAGACTTTCCCCTCATTTTGTTAATTTAGAAATATTGCAAGTAACTTGGGTTGGTTTGAATATTTATTGATATTCCTTAATCTCTTAATGATAGGGGCGTGGATTCTGTTTTCTTCCATTTTAAACAATTGAAACTTTATTGAATTTTTAGGTCATCTGAGTATTGTTCAGGAGAGTTGGCTGATGAAAGTGCAGATTTACTGACAGGCATTTGTCTCCTTTTAATGAAAGATAATTTTGTGTCAAATGAACACTTGGTAAGAAATGCATTATTTGGAATGCTAGAGATAGTCATTGCATTATATTTCTTTTGATCTTTTTTACTTCTGAGACTTTGCTTATCTGAAGTATTTACTGCTCTGTAACTGTTATTTTGCGTCCAGGTATGTTGTTGGTATTTGCTGGTGCTGGAAGGGAAGGTATGCTCCCAGTTGTTATATTTCACTGTTCCCTGCTGTTTTGATGAAAGCTGGGGCAGTGTGCTTCATGAACAGTTTGTGTTTGTCTTCCTAGAAGTGACTAGTTTGTATTGTACATCCAACAGTTGTCTTTCTGTTCATAAACACTTAATCCGTCTCTGTCTTTTTGGCATAACTTACTAATTTGCAGCCAGATGGAAGGAAAGAAAGGTATTTTAATGGTCTGATTTGATTTTAATACAATATAGCTAGTCATAGGAAGGTGAATGGATTAAGAGGATTTTTTTAATTACTTTGTGTGGATTTGACAGCGGAGTGTATGCCGAAGGGTGTTTTGCTACTGCTTTGGATCTTTTGCTATATCAACCTATTTAATAACCTTATTTTTATTTTATTTTGTTCCAGGCTGTTCTTTCCTTTCACTGTTCTGTAGTTGAGAAATGTCTGTTGACCAGGTGCATCAGTGAAGGTTATCTTCACCTGTCTGCTATTCTTAATTTCCTTTTGTTCAAGTGTTTTATTTATGACAAAAGCTTTTCCAGAAAATCCCTGTTCTCTATTTTTCTCTATTGGACAGAGTACTTGTTCATGCTGTACTTGTATCCTGAGTTGTGGGCCTTTCTTTACCATCCCCCCGTACATACCACTGTAGTCCGTAAAATAGAGCTGAAATAAAATGCAACTAATGCAATCTTTATGACTTGTATCTTTGACATTTTACTCTGGCCTTTCAAGTCATCACTTTTCTATTGAGCTGTATGTGTAGTTCTTGTCCTTATCTTTGGGTTTGTATGTTATATGATATACCTTGATCTAACCTATTTTTTTGGTCTTCAGAGTCTTCTCCTCTATGATGTGGCCAAGCATCACCTGAATTCTTTTTTGTTCTCTGACTTGCTGGATTTTATCCTATGCTGTCTCATATGCTTAGCAATTTTGTTTCAAAAATATTCTCCTAGATCAGCCTTGTTGGCCAGCTTAGATGTATTCTAAAATTTGTTGGGAGATGTTGGATCATGTAGTAATAGAAATGCAGAAAATGCCTTTTAATATACTGTGATACACACAATATTGCTGGTGGTTTTGTTGGTGTGGGGTTTTTTGGGTATTGGTTTTTTTAATGGGATGCTTAATGCTTTTGTTTGCCTTTAACAATAATTTTTTCTTCTACTGTTTTTGATCTTTACATCTTGACAGTTATTCTCTTGTATATTTTCAAAGATTTTATTTTAAGATTAACATCCTTTGTGTGGCACAAGTTGTTGAAAATGATTTCTCTTTCTGCTTGCTTTTTTTTTTAATAACAGGGAAAGATTCAAGTACGATGGGAAGTCAGCATTAAGATCACATTCTATGAGTCCTCCTCGCCAGACAGATAGAGATAACCTAGCCACACCACTGTCTGTAAGATGCTTCTCCTTTTTGCCATAAAACTTGTTCTAGTTTCAATTAATTGTTTGTGTATATCCCTGTAAAGCTGTTACATCTAATTGCATGAGTCATGATCCCTGTGTACAAGTGCAGACATTTGGGAAGGAGATTTAGGAAGGACTAAAGCTCATCAAAATCTGCCCTCTGCCAGTGCAGGGGAAAAGAATTTCTTGTAGGATGCTCTCAATTCATCCTAATGGTTGACCTCTGTTTAGTGTAGTGTGTTTAATGTCTGCTGCATTGTTTTCCCTTAGGCTTGGCAAAACTGACTGTATTGACATCATCTTGTATTTTGCAATAGTAGATTAAAGAAAGCTGCATAGATGTCTTTGGCTCTGTTTAGTGATGGTTGACCTCTGAAAGAGTGAATTTTGGACAGTTCGTTTTATCAAACTTTCCACAACTAGCATTATGGCTGATGGAAGGACACTAAACAGACTTTATGTAAAACCCTTTTAGTCCAAAATATTTAATAACATTGTATGTGTAATTGCAGGCATTTAAACTGAAATTTACTCCTGACAAATATGTTATCAACTAGTATGCTGTTTTCCTTCACAAATGTGTACTGTAGCCTTGTAGTGTCTAGTCTTTATTATTGGAGAGGTCTGTCTCGTACGATTCTTTTACCACAACCAGTGCATCTGTAACAGCTCTCATTCCTCCCTGAAACACTGAATTTGCTGTATGTCTGTTGTAGGTCTGCCCACACTTATTTTTTGATTGTATCAGAGGAAGTTTAGAAATATTGCAGCTGGAAGTGGGCTGTTGACACCTGAGCAATTCATATAGATTATTCTTACCCTTCTTTACTGAGCACAATCAAGAATTTATGAGGACATGAAGTGCAAGTGGGTTAAACTGGAAGCTTGGTTGTGAGGTCTGTCTTTCAGAGGAAATTTGTGTTCTGCTATGCATTTGGAATAGAGAACTAGCAAGGGGATGCTTTGTTGTGGCAGGCTGCAAATGGTCTGTGGGCAAAAATCGAATGTCTCTGCTCTAGGCTCTGGTTGGTATGAATGTACTTGTGTGTCTTGGTTGTATATATACAAATGTAATTTTAAAAAGAAATGCCATAATGAAAAATAAAAAATAAAACAGATGCTGGATTTACTAAATTTCTCCTTATTGGTTTCCTGTTTGTTTTACTTAAAGAAATATTTTTTATGGAATGGTTATTGTAAAGAAAAGGATTTCCTTCATCTGAAACCTGGATTTGGGGCTTTAAAGTTTTTTTGGGTTTTTTTTGTTGGCGTGGTTTGTTGTTGGTGGCTTTTTTTTGTTGTTGTTGTTTTGCTTCGTTTTTGTTCCTGGCTCTGCCACAGGCTTCCAGGGCAGTATTAGACAAATCACTGCACTTCATTGTTCTTCAGCTCCATATACTGGATTCTGCTGGGATTACAGCTTTAAAAGGGCCTTTAAGTGAAATAATCCTCTCTAGCTTTGCCAAACAGTTTGATGGAAGTTTGGCTGGCTGGAACAAATAATATCTTGTTCTGTTGTCAGTGACGCACAGATGTTCTGGCATAATTCAGGCCCAGGTAAAGGAACAGGGAGTCTTTTAAGAAACATTAAGAACTGCTTCAACCAAGTGTTGATTAACTGAAGTCAAAGCTGCATTCACTATACGTTCATAATGAATGAGCAGTTTTAAAAAAGAGGTGCTTGCATGCCAATACACAAACCTCTTGCTGACAAAACTTGGTGAGACGAAGTAATTCATGCTTCATTGTTCTGTTTTTTTAAATAGCCTTATATCTCAGTTAAGGAAAACTTTCTATACCAGCTCCCCTACTTAATACATTAAATACAACCAGTAGTTACTGTTATCGTAGAGGAAAAACTTTCTTCTGAAAGACATAGCCTGGCGCAACAGTAACGACAGTCGTTACAGAATGTTGGAAATTCTTTCTGCAAAGAGGACCCCAGGCTTGAGCTGGGCAGGAGTTAGGCAGTCCTCCGCCTTGGCAGTACTAGCCACTGTAACTATCGCTGCCTTGCTGTGTTTTTTTGTTTTGGTTTTGGGTTTTTTTAAATTTATTTGAAGGCTGATCTCTGAATTCTGGATTAGCCCCACAAAGACACTGTTGAGATGGATCATTTCTAGAAAAAGTATGTTGCCTGAAGAACAAAGTATTTTGATTTTTGTGTAGTAAACTCACTCTTTGTAAAGGAGGCTGTTGCTTTGGAAATAAATAAAATAAAGAACAAAATTAAAGTGAGGAGGCAGGCTAATTTATCATCTGAATTCCTTTCTTAGCACAGTATCCTACTGGTAACTGAGCCATTTAGATTAAAGCTGTCAGAGGTATCGTGACACTACTAAGAAGTGCAGCATAGGCACGGCCAAGTCAATGAGAAGCTTTTTTTTTTTTTTAGACTATATATCTGCCAACTCTTCTAATATTTTCTTTGACTTTTTTATGTTCCAGGACCATCGTCATAAAAAAACCAGTTCTTTGGATGACAGTGACCTTGAAGCACGTCTCAATAGTTGGAATCTTGGGGTAAAATAAACAGAGTACTTATTTATTGACCTGAAATGACAACTCCTTAATAATGTAGCCTGCATCTGAATTTAGTCAACAAAACTTTATGTAGGAATCCATCTTCTAGAAATGAATTGGTAAAGCTTGGAAAAATTAATGATGAATGCATGTCATTTTGAGAAGAAAATGTTAAAAATGCCTCATTTGTAAACAATAATAATCCTATTGTATTCAATATAGCTACTGATAGATCAAGCAAAATAACAATACCTGCTGGTCAAAACCAAGTGTCTTACTCTGGTAGAAATTCAGACTGTTTCGTGGTAACTCAACAACATAATTTTGTATTTATGCTTGTATAAGAGAAAGAAAAGCTTGCCTTTCTGTATTTTATTTTTTTTTTAAGGAATACATAATTTGCAAGCTATTAATACAACTTAACAGGTCTTTTTGTCAGAGTTTGGCTCCATTTGGAATTGTTCAAGAAGTCTTTCAGTGTGTTCACCCCTTTCCTTTTAATAATTAGAATCTTTAGACCAGCTTTGTGGCTTTTTCTCATGGAAAGAATAACATGTCTTTGCAAATGTTTTGCTGAGGAAAGAATCTACCTTTGTGGAAGCTTCTGCAGCACTTTGGCCCATGTTCTTGTTTGGCCTTGACTTTAGAATTTTTTTGTGAATATGGTACTTTTGCTACAATGCTGAGATTTTTTCCTGACTTTGATGCATCAAAACTAAAGTATCTGAAAGAGAATCTGCTGTGGATAGGATAAGGAGGAGTTCTTTCTTGGACATCTCAACAGCTTCAGAACTAGTGTTTATTGGATCTCAGCAAAAACTTAGAAGATACCTTCCCAAAGCTTTCCAAGTTTATATCTCGGAGGAATTTAATCTGTATTAAAATTTTTTAGGCTCTAAACCACTTTTGTAAAACACTGCTGTAAAATCAAATCTATTCTCAAGCTTTCATCTTTTCTTAGGATTTGAACACATCCTCTATATTTTTGGGCTGGTGAAACTCAAGAGGTAAATACAGTGAGGCAGTAAATACATTTTTAAAGGAGAGATGAAGAAATTGCTAGCTATGATTGATGCAAACCTGTGTTAATTTTCTTTGATGTTTGTACAAATTTAATACACGGGGCTTGATCTATGTGGTGTTTCTGAACAGCTAAATATTTTGGACCTAGACATATTAGATGACTTCAAATTTTATTTTAAGTCTACTATCCCCTTGGTTGTATTTTCTGTGGTATTGGTCCACAACAATATTAAGGTCACAGTGAAGTTCCATCTCTCTGTAGCTGTATTCTGCTGTATTTTTTCTGTCATGATGTTTTGTCTTTTTTTTAACCCTTTTGCTTGTACCACCAAATCTTTAACCTGTTTGATTAGGATTAATATCCTCTTAACAATTTAATTTTATGAAGATCACTTATTTTAATAAAGATTGTTCTTTCTTTTCTTTCTCATTTTCTGCTTACTCTCACAGGTTGAAAGCTCACTCAGTTGTATTTGGGAGAGAGGGCAGCTGAAGTTAGGAGGGATGAGAGCTTGTTTCTAATGAAATACTTCAGCTTTGTTTTTTTAAACATAGTCATGTATTTTCATGTTGTCATTTTAATCAGTTACCAAATAATCTTCCTTCTTTCTACACTATTTCAGCCCAGAGGGATATGACAGCATTTGAAAATCTTGCCTATTACACCCAATGTTTTGCATTGATGGCTAACTTCTCTTCAGTAAAAACATAAATGTTAACTGTTTTGTGTCCTTGGTGTTTCTCGTGCCATTTTGGTGCCTCTTTGCATTCTAAATGCAAATTGCTTGCTTGCTTTGCTTCTGAGAGAGAAGGAAGTCTTGACCTTGAGACAATCCAGGAACTGCCTGACTGCTTTCTCCAAATTGAAGGTGGAGTTTAGTGAAAATGCTGGTCTGGGTGCATGGTATTGCTCTTTGGAACTCCGTGTCTTTTACAGGGTAATACAGGAACCACTTCTAGCGCTTCCAGAGTTAAACAAATGTGTGTTTTTAGGAACTGCAGTTTTGTAAGGTGGGGAGACTGGATCTTCAGAAAGCTTTTTGATAGCAGTCAACTCCAATTTGCAAAAGCACTGTGCAGGTGTCTTTCAGACAATGTGCAAGCAGTCACTTGCAGTTTCTATATGTTTGGGCTGCATAAATACCTGGATTATAAGTGCAGATAATTTTAATACTTTGAGCTCTTAAAGCTTAAGGGGGAAACTTGCTCATGGCCATTTTACAAATTGTTCCAATTGATGCTGACAAAGAATCTTTTTATATCCAACGTTCTTATATCAGTGTTGATCTGCCTACTTGCTTATCTCTTTAATTTTATTTGTTTTTTATTTCTTTTTCTAATTGAAATTCCAGTTTTCAATCACATTGTGTTGATAATGGATGGTTATTAAACTATGATGATCCTCCACTGATATGGGAGCTCTCTTGGATAACAAATTGGCTACCGTGACACATAAATCAGTTTTTCAAGTCTCCTCTCCAGGGATGGTAATTAAACAAGTCGCTAGTGAGAGACTTTGATTGCCTGATAAGACTTGTTGGGAGTTACTTGACAAAGAGGATTTGAGGTTGTAAAAGAGCGGTCTGTCAGCAGTTGCTGTTGAGCAGTGTTTCCTTGCTATGGATCACGGCCCCCAGTGGGTTCTCAAACGGTCATGAAGTGTTAAGTAGAGTTGCATGCTTACAGAAGAATATATAATTAAAAAAAAGAGCTTACTAAATGGTGGCAGCACGTCATAATCTGGAAGGTTTGAGTGTAAGATGTGACTATTATTTTAAGCATTTACATTGCTGTAGGAGCATCTCACTATCTTTTAATTGCTAGCCACATTTGCAGACCATTTTGAGAAACTTAAGTGATCCCACCTCAGATACAGAAGACCCTTGACCCAAAAGAATATTTCAGGAATGGGGAAAAGTTAGGAAATGCAGAACAGCTTTCACTTTCAACTGCCTACTCTAAAGAACAGTTGTTTTTAAAACGCTTTTCAAAATTTCTTTGGTGGTGGATTTTTTTATTTTTAGTTTTTCTTGTGTGTCAAGGAATAAATGTTGAATCGAGGTTGCTAGTCTGGCAGAGAATGTGTGCTTCCATACATTTTCTTTGCAGTGATGGTGACAGCTAATCCTAGGAATTTCAGACAAGTCCTTATACAAGGATTTTTGTCGGTAGCAATCCTTGAAATTTTAGGAAGCTATTTTTGTTTCAAGCAAATATATGTGGAGAATATGCTTTTATTCAAGAATCGGCAAGTATCTAGATAGGTGCTCTGCGTAAAGGTGAAAAAAGTTAACATCTTCCAGCTTGAGTTGTTGCTACACCTTCACTGTTCCAGTATAGTTTGTCTGGATTATAATGACCGTTATAAACTGCTTATCTTTTGGGCTTCTACTTTGATGTATTGTAAACTTCATTGTCTTCAAAGGTTGTGTATTTTTAAGGTCACAGACTGAATGTGTTTTCACTTTTTATTATATGCTTACATCAGTGGCTGAGATACTTTTATAATTAAAAGTATTGTAGAAAGTTTTGGGAAATAATTTTTATTATTTCTCTATTAAGCAGAGACGTCAAATCTTAGGAGACTGTAATATGGAGGCTTCAGATATTTGTTATTAGTAGTAATAACATTTTTTATGCAGGAAGTAAGACTGCTGCCTTACTTTGCAAATATTGTTGCTTCCCGTGAGTAATAAAATAATTTTTTCCATTTGCCTCGCAGCATTCCTGATTATCTCTATCAAACATTTTATTGTTCAAGTTCTTTAGATTCTAGTCATGCATGAATAAATGTTGGTTTCTTTTTTTTAAGTTGAGGTTTGATTGTGATAAATTTGCTTTTCATACATGGAATACTAATATAAGTAATTTAAAATACATTATAAAATGTGTGTTTCTTAGCTTTTATTGACTCTTATCTAAACTGATGTGGGCACTATCCTTTATTAAGTGTTCATTCCTTGAAGTTGCGTTTGCATTGTAGAAAATAAGAAATCCTATTGTGTTGCCATTCAAAGGGAAAAGTTTCAGAGCCAGGAGTTGAGCAGACAAATGCAAGTAATCTTTGGTTGTGTTGCCGCTTTGAACTTTCTTTGTCATTCCTTAGCTGTTTAGGGACAGCCTCAACTTCACATTAGTTATATCTCAAAAATAATAGAAATATTGTGAAATATATTTAATATCGGGAAAAGAAGCTTGCTGGATCGTGGAATTAAACTTGCTACACCCCTACTCCCCAACACCCTTCTTATTTTTTCCTCTTGTAGTTAAGCTTTTTAAACTGTAGACAAACATAATGTTTGGATAGAAAATTTTGTGTAAAGGAACAGCAATGAATTGAACCCCTGCATATTCTTACCTGACCTGCCTATATATATGTTTCATGATGCTTCTGATCCAGCTTTGTTTGTCATTGTAGCCAATTTTAGGTGTGACAAAGTAACTCTTTTAAACATCCCAGGAAATTCAGCACTTCCGTTTTAGGTAAAAAACATACAAAGAGATTGTACCCTCGCAAAGGGGGTTTTAATCAGGGAAAATGTAATTTTTCATCACCGGAATTCAGCCAGGACAAGAATTAACTGTTTAGCTTTTTCCAGAAGTGGTGTGGGGTCTTCATCCCTGGACCCTCAGGACTTGCCCAGAAGAATTTATCATGGGAAACGTTATTGCTTAGTAAAGGTTTAAGAGGACTTAGACCAAAGAAATTCTGTGGTCAGTGGCTGGCATTACATTCTCCTTTCTTGCAGAAATTACATATAACGCAGGGTTAAAGCAGACGCAAGCACAGAGAGTTCTTGGGTGGCTGCAGCAGCAGTGTATGGTATGCCTGTTTTGTGTACTTGGCTCACATCTGCCTGTGTCTTTCCAGTCTAGTTAAGCTCAACCATTTCTGTACAAACCATTTGATTATCTTTTGTTTGGTTTCTTAGTCTGTCTGCTTACTATAAACATACCTACTGTATATGTTGTGGTGTTGGAGGGCAGCAACACTGTAAAAACTTTCCCACAGTGAACTCCAAGTGATGTTGTGACTTCAAAAAATAAATTCAACTTCTATGCTGACAAACAATCTTCATGTGCTTTAATGTCCTTCCACTAAGACTGCAGAAGCAGCATTAAAGTGAACTTCCCTACAAATTATGATGTTAGATAAGAATGTCCTTACTCAAATTTCCTGAAGCTACTCAGCAGTTATTTCTGTAGGGAACATGCTAGCTGGGTTTGTTAGATTAAAGTAAGAATTTAGGGCAAGGTTCAGTTTAGTTGTTTACCATTTCAAAATCTTAAGTGTTCTTAACTCTTTCATGTGTGTGTTTTCCATCCTTGTTTTGAAAACAATCACATTCTCTCTTTGAAGAAGCTTAAGGGGGAATGTGCAACAAGTCTGCTGTTCCAAATGTGGTTTTTTTTCCCTGAATCTTAATACATACAACATACCTTCTGACTCTGTTACCGAACTGTAATAAGCTACAGTCATGCATTACTGAAGATAAGTGTACCTTGATAAACATCTTCCAAAGAACGAAATGCGACTTTGGAAGGGGTAGAATGGAAGCATAACATTAACGTTGTCATTGTGGTGGTATTTACTGTGTCAAAAGAGCAGAAGCTTTGGTATACATGACAGATACCAAGTTTTTGCACTATTTTCAGCCTGAGGGATGAAATGTAGTTGATGTCTGAGGATGAGTCTGGTGCAGGTACTTAGTGCTCAAAATTGTAAATTGTGCTTTTTCTGCACTGTTCTTGATTTTGGGGGAAACCATTTCAGCTCAGTTTACTTTTATCACTGCCTCACTCATTGCTTGCAGTGGTAGCTTATGAATTGTATACTGCAAAAATGTTTCATTTTGACTGCTGTAGGTGGTGTTAAATAGAAACTGAAAATACTAAAGTTAAAAATTGCAGCTAATTTGCCTCCAATTCAGTTTTGGAATCTGTGTTTTTATGCAGACTTCTGCCATACCTCTTTCAATTTAGGAGGATAACTATATTTTCATGAAGTAGATAACTCCTCTTAAGTAATAGGGATCTCTTAGTGGGGATCTGATCACCCAAAGCCTTCCCAACTCTGGTTTATGAGGACTCAAGTACTAGAAGGTGACCATGCTAGTCCTCACAAATTGAAACATGGTTTGTTGTCGGTTTGACGGCATAATAGAACAGGAGAATCCAGAATCTTTTCTACAAAGAAATTCAAAATGCCATTTTTGTTAAGAAGTGGTATTTAGAAGTTAGAGTTCAATTCTAGTTCAAATAAAGATGTCTTTCATGATGACATTTATTTGGTTCATAGTCTTAAAAAAGCATGTGATTTACTGTTCTTCTCATGGCCGTCCTTCAGTTTCATACATATGTATTTTGGTTTGTCTTTGACCTTTTGCTTGTTATTTTTAAATTTGCATGTTTCTCATAAATACAAGCTTTTTTCTTTTTTGGGCATTCTTTATTGTGATATTCCCTCTTTAATGTGGTATAATTTTGAGAACAAGAAGTTTTGCAGAAGACCAGCATGAAAAGAATGAATGTTGAGGCATTAAATGTTTACAGATCAGTTTAAGTGGATATAATCCACAACAAGTAACAAAGTGGGAACATTTAACTTCAAAGCACATATGGCTGCTGTTACAAAATCAAAAAATGCAAGACTAAAGCCATACAAAGTATTAGAGACACATTTTCCTTCTTTCTCATAAACAAGTAAGATATACCTTAGCTTTTTACATTGGGTTTGAAATGAAGACTGTAAACATTTCACGGTCAGATAAAGTATTTGAATTAATTGCAAATATTTACAATGATCTTTAGCTTTAAAAAAGCAAAAGTAAAGGGTGACTGCATTCATTCTGCATAAGAGAGGGGGCTTTTGGAAAATAGTTATGCCTTTGAAATGTGGTTCTGCAGCCTTACCTGCTGGAATTCTGCGAAAGCTATTGGTGAAGGCTTTCCGAGTTACCTGCTGCTCTGTTTTCTGGGGAGCCAGATCAGGCGTCTGCCTTGAGCGTTTGGCAAGTTGCCTTTAGTGCTGGGCTATCTGTGCAGGTGGTGGTGAGGTGTGTGGGGGGCATGGGCAAGTAGGTGAAATGACCTAGAAGGAAGAGTAAAACCAGAGAATTATAGACAGAAAATACTCTTGCAGGTACGCATGTCGGACAAAGAAAATCCTCCTAATTTTTTCTGGTTTAGAATGTCTGTACTTTTGACTTCCTCCCTCTCTTGATTATTTATTTATCCCCCTCCACTGTTATCTATCTTCTGTGGTTAATGTCCTGTGATGTTCTCACTCCTGTATTCCTCTCCTCACCATTCTCCTCTTCTGTGTCCAAAATTATATTTTTTTTTTCTTTTTGCAGTAGGTTCATGCAGGATTCCTTTATTCACTCATGTCCACTCATGTTTTTTGTATGCCAGTCATTGTGGCGTAGTCAAAAAAAGACACCAAAACCCACTGAAATAAAAACAATCTAGGATGTTTTATATGAAAGGAAGTTTAATGCATGTGTTTTAGTGAAGTCATTGACAATAAAGAGGAATAGGTTATTTGTTAGATGACTGGTGTTCTTATACTTTCAGCTACAGTATTAAAATATTAGATAATACTATTCATTGAAATTGAATGTATATGTTAAATGTGAATACCTACAACTACTTTTGGGTGAAATATGACAACTCTTGCACAGCATATAGAAATCCTACATAACCTTTTAGGACAGGAAATGAATAATACTGTATCAAATTGAAATTTCAGAGGGATTAAGCCTCTTTTTCACTGATAAATTCAACACAAATTTATTTCATAGTACTGGGGAAGGTGCAAGCATTTGATAGATTGGCCTGCCTCATAGATCAATTTAATCTTAAAAAAAAAAAAGTAGACTAAATGTTGTAAGAAGTGAATTAGTCACATTCATATTCCAAATCTCACTGCCACATTTTACAAGATTATACCCTTGGAAGCTTTTCTTGGGTGTTACGCATTCTCTGTGATGTGATGTTTGAGCCTCATCGTCTGAGAAAATTAAAAAGATATAGCTGTCTGATAGAGGAAGTGGGTTGTGAACAATGTTTTGTATTCAGTTCTTAAAAATAGTGATTAAAAGAGCTGCTTTAATTATACAGTAGTGTTAATGAATTATTTCCGTATGTTTTGTCTCTATGACTTACATGTGTGGATATAGTTTCAATGCAGTCAAACTGTAGTTTTTCAAAAAGACTAGATGAAAATCACTGTAATCTGTAAATTTATTCTAGCTTTACACTGATTTAAATGAAAAATTATACAATAAAGCTGGAAATCTTTTGCATAAACTATCTATTTCACTGCCAAATTCTTTTAAAACATGCATTGATGGCATTTTTACAACCACTGAAGGTTTTTTTTTGGGGGGGGGGGGGGAGGTGCGATTTTTGATCCATTTGCATTAGGAAACACTACCTACTCAGCAAGTTTTAAAATTTTAATGTCCAACAGAATGATCTCTTACAAGGATTTTCTATTTCCATAACTTGTAAAAGGTGGCAGTATGTTATTGGACCTTTGCATTCTGCTGAGTGCTTTTCTTAAGGATTGCTGAAATGTTCTAAAGGAGAAAGAATTACGCCCTGGAAAATTGTGTGTTACTTGTAGGTTACAGACATGTATCTAGGGACAGTGCTATTTTGATTATTTGCAGATTAACTGTGTTTTAATAGATAAAACCTGCTTTCCACTAGAAAATTTGATTGAGCTGGTGTGTATGTCTGAAGGCATGCTTAAATCCCTTCTACTGTTGTTCTTTTGAGTTACGGTGTTATATATAAATATAGTTACTGTGTTAAGTGCATCCTTGCTGATACAGATTACCTCTCAAAGGATGCAACCAAAGTTGTCATTGCAAACTTTTATTAATACTTGGAGATATTTCTTAGTGTTGTAAGAAAAAATGAGGCATAACTGACCTGATTACTTTCTCTCTAACTTGTTTTTCAGTTAGAAAATCCAAGATACTTGCGAGAAAAACCGATGCCAATGTCTTTGGTAGGTGTTTATATTCCCTTGATATTTTATAAGAGTGAGAAAACATGCCTAATAATTTTCATTTCTGGTTGGGATTGATTTTACTTGGAGTTACTGTTTTGAACTTAATCAGCTGTTTTCAACTTGTTCTCATTCAATAGATGACACCCAAATTTGGCCTAGGAAAAAGTAGCACTTTCCGTGATGAACAGACACTATTTCGAATGCATGAAAAAGAGGTAAGATTCTTTTTGGTCTTTTTAGAAAAAGAAAATTACACCCAAATTAGTATTAGGGCATTTTCTTTGGAAATTAAGTATTCACAAAGCGGTTTGTTATAGCAGAAAATCTCATGTAAGAGAATTTTTGCTGAAGTGACAGGGCTTTTCATTAAATACTTAATGTATTTCCCAATTAGGGAATAAGACAGCCTTTCTGAACACATTTACTGTTCCTTTAAAGGAAATTTTAGTGTAGAAGAGTTTGAATTCTGGGAATTTTCCCAACTACCTTTAAACAGAAGCAATGAAACCCTTGATTTAGTGAGGATTTTTGTTTGCTTTCTATATACCATTAAAAATCTGCAGATCTAGACCTTGTTTCTATTAAGACCTATGTTATTTCTACATTTGCCTCATTTAGCTCCATTTCATTTTTATTCATATAGGGTTTTGTATTATTTCTTTTGAGTGTTGTTAATTGGTGAGATTACTGCCAAAGCGTGCCTAATCTGATTCTCTTATACTGTGTAATTTTGTTTTGAACAGGTACAAAAGTAAAGTTTTGTGGTCATTTTCACCTTTGCCACAGCTTAAGGAAGTTGTATGCCTATGATACTTTTGTCGTAAACTACTCAGTTTCTCTAAAACATCAGTCATGAGATACAACTCAAATGCGCTATGTTTAGCACATAGATATTTCAGATTATTCTGAAACCATGTGAGCATTACTTTTGTGTGTGTGTGTGTACAATCAGTTAATCAATACTCTGGTAGACCAAGCTTCAGGAAAGGAAATTCAGTTATGTATTAGGAAAATGAATCAACCCCCCCCCCCCCAACCACCAAACAAAAAACCAAATCAAAGCAAAAAAGCCCCAACAAACCAAATCCCACCCCTTCTCTCTTTGCCCTTCAAATTTCTGTTTTCATCCGTAAGCTCTTGGAAAATCGAGGCATATGTAAACGGTTCCCAAGCTATGGACATGGACTTCGACCTACACAGGGCTCCAAATACGTACGAGTGGGAAAGGAGGGGGCATCATCTACAAGCCATGAAACTGTCTCTCCTTTTACTTGGGTGGTTGTAAGAACAGTTATGAATTAGAACTGTCCTGAAGTTATTTTCAAGACACTTCAGAAGAAGTCTTTAACTGAGATACAGGGGAGGGTAAATTGTTCTGCAGATACTTCCATTGTCAATGAAGTAATGTATATGACAGTCTGCTTTATGTTGCTAGCTGGCGGCCTGGTTTGGTGTTTAAACAAGCAGCCTGATACGGCAGTTGCACAATACATGTGCCTTTCACTCTCTCTGCTCTGCTCTAATATTGACTGTTCTTTTGTATTGACAATATTCAAACCACCATTGCCTCAGGATGATGCAAGGTTTCATAAGATGTGAAAATAGACCAAAAAATAAATAAATTGAAAGCACAATGTTGTCATTTAAATAATATTTTCAAATTAAATAAACAGGAATGCATGCCAAGTAGCCACAGAAACTACTCAACGAATACTTTGCTAGTTCAGTGGAAAATCCTCTAAACCACATAGTAAAAATCCAGTACTCTTTGCTAATGGTACTCAACTGTGGGCTGGTTTAAACTGGAAAGGTTATAGACAGTATTTCGCAATCACCATGTGTGTGCTATTAAGTAGAGAACTTAAATGTGTTTTCATCTTATTCTGTTTGTGAAGCTCAATTAAGAGTAAAGCCTTTTCATTTATAGAATGTAAATGTATTAGCAGAAAAATAGTGCTGTACAAAAGAGTTTTGGTAAACCCTTAACTGTTTTCAACCGCTTTGTAGTAGAATGGGAGAACATAAAATAGGATAACTGTGGGTTTCTGCTTTTAACCTTTAGACCTTTGTTCATAAACCATTCCTGCACCTGTTTTGATTCTGTAATGCTAAACACATGGCTCTTTTCAATGATAACCACATCACAGATTTATGAAAATGTGAATATCATCAGGCATTGGTTTTTAGTCGGATTTTCCCTGAATACTTCTGACATGGATTAAACCGTTTGGGAAACTGTCATTACTGAAATACAAGTTCAGACCAGGAAGATGCAACAAAACAGGGATGTATCAGTTTTCAGCAGTACAGCAAAACAGAACAGATGGCATGACTGGCTTATCTTGATAAATAGGAAAAAGTGTCCCTTTGAACTTCACCTTTGGTCATCCTGAATGCCACCCAATACTCCATGGAGCATAGGAGGGGGGAAAGAAATAGTTCTTATTTGTGATTTTTCAGAAAAACAGAACCAATGCATTTTCATGGATTGAGTACCAGAAGTAAGATGAAAGAAGTGATTTTTTTTAATGTATTCCCAAATGCTGTCTTTTAAGATGCAGCCTTTTTAAAAAACTATTTAGAACCTTTATCATCTTAATCTTTATTTATGTTTTTCTCCTTTTTTTTGTGAACACTCTCATTTGCTGCGTGACATAAATTTTGTTTATAAAGACTATCAAGCTGTGTATGTAGTTTTACTACACCAGAAGTGTTGGGATCTAGTGATATATTAATGTTAAGATAAAATCAGCATGCTAAAGTGATGATGTTATAGTTAAGTCTTGGTCTGGCTAGAAGTGTTCTGAATTTAAGGTGTTGAAAGCAGCAGATTTACTGTGCTTCTCACTTATCTGGCAAGAGATAGTAACTTGAAATGGAGAGAATTGCATAAGGGCTGTGATTCAGATTTTCCCCAAAAGGGACCATACGTAAAATGTAGAGGAAAGAATGCAGGGGGGGAAAGTAAGTTGTGGAACTTGGGAGGGAGAGTGAATAACATTTGCTGGAAAAGAGGTGGGATTTTAGGGGAAGAAAAAACCCAAATACTTGAACATAAAAATATGTGTCCCGGCAGTTAGGAGGAGAATGGTGATCAGTGAGCACTGCCCTTTTGGATTTGATTTCTTCCTCTTAATTGCTCTCTTCTATAACAAAGTATTTAAATGCATAAATGTTTCATGCATGCCAAATTAAAAGCAATAAATAAAACTAATATGGAGACAGTATCCTAAAAGTAGGACTACTGTAATTAAAGTTAAAATTAATTTTTACCAGTGTTAAAACTAACATTGTGCTTTTAGCTACATCATGGATTTGATATTTTTCCTCACTGAAAACAGCTATTTTGTTCACATCTTCCAAGAACATTAACAAAATATATCAATATTATTCTCTTCTGTATTGTAATAGAAGAAAAGTGTTTGTGTGCTAATGTGTATGTATGTCTCTAGAGTTTAAATCTGCTTGCTAGATGGATATAGATACATATGTGCATCGAACTAGGAAAGCTGAATATAGCTAAAGGAACATACTTAGGCATGTAATGGGGCTGGTGGTCCTGTTTATGCCTTTTAAACTCCAAGGTATTTACTAATAATGAAAGTGTTTTTGATGGACTTTCTGGAAGCATTTGAGTTCCAAAGGTATCTGTAGGTGGGCCCAAAACTTGACTCTTAAAATAACTGGACCTGTGTGTGTTGGAATTTTTTTTTTCATCCGATCCCTCTGTTCTTCACTTCCACTTCTCTTCCTTTACTGTTCCCCTTCTTTTGTCATCCTGTTAATCCAGAACTGTTCCTGTCATACTTCTGCTCAGAAATGTCTTGCTGTTTTCCAAGGAGTAAGAATTGTTAAGTTTTTTAATTCTGGTGAATATTCTTGTTAAAATGTAGGAATGTATGTTGACTCCTGTTCACACAGGTGTGTCCCATGGGAAGGGACAAGAAAATGCAAAAAGGCAGATATGACATTATTACTTTCATCTTGATTTTTCACTTTTCCGTAACTTTTTTTCTTATGACAACTTGGTTCTGAAAATACTGGTTTTATTCCCTTAAAAATATTCCAAGCCGTGTGTGTTGTGAACTTGACTATTATCTGGTTCATTTGAATTTTCTCCTTTTATCCACAAATCCGATGTCTAGTTTGAATGTGGTGTCTGATTTATATTGAGAATTCAGTTGTAAACTGATTCTCACCACCGAGTAATTGTTCTGAATAGGAATCTGTTAGTTCATGTTTTAAAAACTCAGCAATCTTGACTTCTGTTAGCATGATTCTTGGCTGATTAATGTCCTGTTCCTAAGAACATATGCAAGTTGTCCATTGTCTTCCGTGTGAGGAAATTGCATCCTGTCTTGCTTTGATAACTCTTCAGAATGTAACGTAATAAACCCCAAACTTTATTTTATTGCTAGACTGGTGTGAGACATACAGTCTGTGTCAGGATGAGACATGTTTTCATAAACTGGCTTGTGATTTATAATTCCCAATACTAATTGGTCTGGTCGTGGAGATAGATATGTACATGTACAGTTATTTTTTTTTGCAATATTTTGTGAACTATGTCTTTAATTATTGCACATATGTGCTAGAGACATTGAGAAAGATCAAAGAGGTAGGTTAGCAATTCAAACTAGTGTTTTAACCAGTTGACTGTCCAGATGGTTGCCAAGCAGCTGGGAATTAATCTTTTGCTGCATGATTAATCTCTACCTCAAAGTGTCTGTCTGTCTCTCAAAAAAAAGAAATTTTTTTGTGTGGTTTTTTGGGTTTGTTTGTGGTTTTTTTTAAACCATGTATAGATCCTGGTTTTTAAGGGAGAAAAGGTATTGACTAGGAAAAGTAGGTACTATCCACTGTTATTGCTGCATGTTGCACTTGTGAAATAAAGGTAGGAGTACAGTTTTAATGTCTGTTTCAGGAGATCCTGAAATGAGTGTAAAAAGTTCAGTAGCTGCTGAAATAAAACATATTAAAAAAAGAATAACACTGGGGAGAGAAAGTAGGTGTTTTTGACTGTATACAGACTCATTTACTTCACTGGACTTGCACTGTATGTAGTAATACAAAGTTTTCAAGTAGTGTCTACTCTTCTGTTATACTCGGGTTTTACTAACTGCCTTTGAAATCTGTATGATTTCTGCACGTTTGCAAGGTTTATCTGGGTTCAGTTTTCAGTGCTGGCAATTGAAGAGATGTTTTGTTGTGTTTTTGAGCAGTCTTTTGAGAAATTGCATCTAATAAGTTATTACCACATGTAAGCTTTCACAATTTCTAAACATATTTTGAACTTATTTTGGTACTTACTGGTGTCAGTCTCTGCTACTAGTGGCAGACATGTTTGTTATGTACGGAAGTGGGGCACTTGCCACTCCAAATAAAGCTGTTTTGTAATATATTGTGCTGTGGTGCTAATATGCATGCTATGTTTACTAGCTATATAAAATATCCTTTAGAGTGAAAATACCATTTCAAGCTATTGCAGTTGTTGGGATACAAACTGTATGTTATTCTCCCTATTCCCACTACCCCCAACTTGGAAATCTGTGAAAAATACATTGTTGTCTCTTGAAAGAGACTAATGACGTTTACATATGAATGAGAACAATTGTCCATTCAATTATTTTTCTGTATACAACAAATGTCTATTAATGTTCTGTGTCATTTGAAAAGTCAGACTTTTTCTTGATGGGGGAAGTCTGGTATGATTTGATTTAGGACAAAGCCTTTCATTTTTAGTGGCTATAAAAATGGGGCAATATCATATTAATTTTTTACTTAAGTGAATATCTAGTTTCACTTCAAAGAGTACTCTGTAAAAATGTTGTAACTGGAAGTAGCAGTTGTAGTGTTTTTAAAGAGCAAAGATACAAAGAAGGTTAGATCTGTGGAGAGAAGTATAAATGTTTGTTAGGTCAAATAATATAGTCCAGATCATAAACATAGACTTTTGTGGAAGGACCTTTGAATCTGGGCAAAATGCCATGTTTATAAAAGGTCTTTTTACATTCTAATTTCTGGCTTGCACGTTTCACTTGTTTGATACTGCTTTTCTTTCAGTCAATCTCTGGTTTGTCTGGACTGTAAGCTCTTTGCAACAGAGACTTTACCAGATATTTATTTCACTTTAGGCATTGCGTTGAATAAAAATATTGATGATATTCAATGCAGAATTTGGAGCAGTTATTGATTACTGTTTCAAAATGTAGTTAGAAATATTTTTTTTTATTTCTGCATTACACTCGGAGGGATGAGTACAAAACATCAGGCAAAAAACCCCCGATGTTAATGTGAATTCCAGATGGAAGACCTGCTTTTATTGTGTGTAATGTTCCACTAGGAAAAATATTATTTATGACTTCCTTTAATTTATAGGATGTGTTCTTGAAGTCCAATAGAACCTTGGAAATTTCAATCATGTGAAACCAGCTAGGTGGCAAAATTATACACCGCCATCCCCACCCCACCCTCTCTGGACATTTTTGGGAAATGTCTGCATCCGAAACAGTGAGAAATAATGATCTTTGATACTTAAAAGAATCTCCTTTGCATATCATAAAAATCCTTCATGTCAAAAACTCAAAAGAATAGTTCTTTATTGTATAGACCCCCATTTATGAAGGGGACCAAGCTGAAGCTCAGGGAGATGCAGCAGGTACCCCTTTGGGACCTGCAGCTCCTCTTGAAATCTTAACCTGTGAAGAAAAGCAATCTTCTCAATGATGTATTTTATTTTGTTCTCAACAAGATGTTCATCCTTATACCTTGCTTGTTTGTAAGGAGTTTTGGTAGGTCTGCAAGACTGTCTGTAGAGCTACGTTGCTTTACCTTGGCACAGCTTACATCTTTGGGTTTTAGCCTTCCTGGAATTTAGTGAAGTGTTACACACAAGGTCATCCACATCATGTCTGTCTTGTGCTTTGTTCAAGTCTTGAGACTTTTTCACCTGTTATCCCTCAGGAGGGTTTATTCTAAGTGGTTTAAGTGAACAACACAGGCTTGATGGTCTTAATTCTTCTCGAAAGTAATTTTGCCTCTTACCTGTCTTTTAGACTTCGAGTAAAGCTGGCTAAACTCTCCTGCACCGTGTGCTCCTGGAACAGGCTGCACTTGCAGGGAAATCAAACCTGCTCGTGCTTTTAAGACCTGTGGTCACATTTGATACTTTTGTCATGATACACACATTTCATTGTGCTATAGGCCCAGAACATCAATAAGTCTTCTCTCCTAATGTACTTTGCCTGTTTTAATTGTGAAGATTTTCCAGCTCTTGGATGTCGTGAGAAGGGAAGATGATCACCACATTCATCCATGTGTGAAAGATGAAGTGTATTTCTGAATGAGTCTTACATGGTTTACCCTTTTTGCTTTCTTTTCATATTATAATGCATTTCTCTCTTCAGTTAAAAACACTTCAGGGGTAGATGCTGATCTTTAGAATTGTTTGAGTAAGTATGTAGAAGCTGCTCATTAAATATGAGATGTGTTGTTAAGTTCTGTATTGCGTGACAGACATCTGAATGCAATGAAGCTGGAAGCGAACAGTGTTTTTTCCACATACTGTAAACTGAGCGCAAGTTTTTCAGCAGTTCAGTTTGAAAATGGAAGATTAGTTCCAATGTGATTCAATTTTATACTTAATGTAGAGACTTCTGTTCTAATAAATTGTTATAAAATATGTTTCCTTTTTTTCATGCCATTGAGTTTATGATATTTTGGTGGTTATTCTGACTCTTAAATTGTTCTGAATGTTAGAAGTATGACTATACCTCAAAACTAATCTTAAAACCTTTTGAGGATACAGTCTAAGATACAGAAATAACACAGTGAAAAAAGATAGCTTGTTAATTATGATGTGAGAGAGACTATTCCAGATTATTTTGTCTGAAGTCAGCATGTCTTTATGTATAATAAATCTTGAATGTTTCTCAAGTACAGTATCTCCTGCCTTGGCTTGCCTGTATTGTTTAAAACACTATTGTTTATTGTTTATAAATTAGTGATATTTATTTTTTTTAACCCTGGATGCGAAAGTTGAGTAAACATGATGGGTAGAAAGTTCTACTTGTTTGTTGTTTTTTGTGGGGGGTTTGTTTGGGTTTTTTGTTTGGTTGTTTTTTTAAGAAACCTTTTTCTTTTAAGAAAATATCAAAGCTTTGTATTGTGCACTGATTTCTTTTAGCAGCTGCATAACACCAAGACAAATAAGTTTTGTCATATATTGTAAGATGTACGAGTCATTGTTCTACATTGTTAGTTTGACTTTGAAGTTCTCGTTTATGGTTTACATCCTTCTCCCCCTTCCTCGCTTCCTCCCTCCCTCCCCCGTATATTCATAGACTTGGAAAAAAATCTGGCAAGCAACAAGTACTGTTTTGTCAAATATCCAAAAAAACTCTCTGATGGATGTTAAACCTTCAAGATGCCACCTCTGGCCTAAGGGTGATCCCTGTAATGAAGACAAGTGAATAGGGATCAGTAGTTCAAAGCTATCTCCAATTAATATTGTTAGTCTCCTTATTGATTTACTTTTAAATCAGGTATTTAAATATTTCTACAAATTTTTTGTAAGTGGTGACAAGATGAATGCTTGTCTTGTCATGAAAACCTGAAGTATCACTCCCCCCCCCCGCCCCCCAAAGATTTATGACACTTACAGGTTAGATTCTGACAGTTATGATTTAAAGTTTTGTAGCACTTAACCTGTGCTATTAAAATATAGGACAGTGATAGAAGGAAACCTCATTTTCAGGTAACTATTTGCTGGTTTTGGTGGTGTGGGGTTTTTTTTGAAATTCGGAAGAAAGTGTGACTAGGCACATAAAAGCAGTTCTGTTGATACCACCCTCCATGGCTTTAAATAACAGGGACAGCACAGATGTTTGACATCAGTATTGTTTACATGGCCTTAGGGTTTAATTGCCTCATACTCTTTGTAAGGAGAATAAACAATGACAGAAATCCAAAGGAATGATGCTCAGGCAACAGCAATGGCTGCGTTTCATACCTAGTTGCAGACTGCTCAACTACAGCTAAAATTGCTAAATTGCTATACTTTTTTTTTTTGTCTGAATGGTCATGTGCCATAAATTTCATGTTTTCTGCTACCTTTTAACTGGTAATAAATCGTATTAAAACTGATGAGCATGAGTGCAGTTAATTGCTTCTAACAAGGTGAATGACTTTATGAAGTTGTTTTCATCTATTTTCTCTAAAACTTACAAAGGTCTTTGATACTGTTGTAGCAGATTTTGTTTGTCAATATGTGTTTAATAAATAAAGTAAAGCCGAAGTGCAAAGGGCTCTTCGTAGAAGAGTAGCGCACAAGGTTACAAAACAGGAAATAGAGACTAACTTAGCGAATGAGGTTTGACATTTGGTAACTACAGATATGCAGTTGACACAGTTTGGTATGGTTTTAATTTGAAAGATACTCCTTTATTGAAATTAGTACTTAATAATGTGTTTAAACTTTGAAGGGGAAGGGGAGAAGTTTCACTCCCAGTTGTGAAGGGATGAGCCCATTTGCTTCATCCCCAGCCTTAATGATATCACTTTAAAAAATGTGTTTACATGACTCAGTTTTTTTTATCTACTTATGCGGTGAGATTGGAAGTCTGCCTTACACAAAGGGTCGGTCAAAAAGCAGATTTATAAATGAAACCAGTGCTCCAAGCTTTGCAGTAGGACTTTGGTTGTCCTCGTGCTTTCTGGCTTTTCCAGCAGTTTCTCACAGAAGAAATTCTAAGTGTAAGATTTTTAAACCAATATGTCTTTATTTTTACAGCAAATGCTCAAGTTAACACTTCCAGAAGTTGTGATGAAAGATACCTGTGTGTCTTGGAACTGTGTACCATTATAAAATTAAAATGCTGTTGGAGATTTTTTTGTTTTATTGTATTTTTTACCAGTTACTCATTATAAATACAGCTTTCTTTGTAAGACTAGCTGAAAACTCCACATGCGCATCAACTATTGAATTTCAAACACTTGAATTCAGGATTTCAGAAAGTTTATAGAAGTTGAGGACCTTGAATGCTTCTCAAGGTATCACCTTTTCAGCCCTCAACTGAGGAGGAATTGGTCTTTGTGATTTTCCAAATAAGAGAGAGTTTTCTTTTTGGTCTTAGTTTTAATATTCAAAGTCATCTATTTTGTTATTAGTGTTTGCTGTCATTAAGAGCTGTCTTTTGTGTCTTGGACATGTTTTTCACATTTGTTGTTGTGTTGCAGCTAGCTCTCCTTTTTGGAAATTAGTCTAAATTCTGTGAAATTGTGACACCTGTTCTACTGGAAGTAATGCAATGCATTCATGAACTAGAATTGATGAAAACTGGTGCAAATGCAAGAATGGTGTTAAGTGGGAGATTAATGACGAGAAGTGGGAGCCAACTTTCAAGTACAGGGATTTCCACTGTCAACCTGTGGGAAAACAGCCACGTGCCAGAGAACAATCACTCTCACTAGAAAATATATGTCTGTATTTAATGCAAGACAAATTTTAGATTTTGATTTATTTTTACGTTCTTTCAACGTACAGATTAATGACATGTAGACCAGATCTCAGCTGATGCAAACTGCCAAGGATTAATTTACATCAGCTGAGACATTCTCACTTTATTAATGAGTTTTAAATGCAATATGTTTGTGTGGATCAAATGGCTATGTGATTGCAATAGCTATACATCAGTAATTCATAAGTTTTAATGTAATTCCAGTCGATTGGAGTCTCTTTCATGTTTAGTTTCTGGTATTTGTGTTTTGACAAACCCTTCATATTTATTTATGGAATGCTCACACACTGTCTATCTGGAAGTGGATTACTGCGCACTTTTTTTTTTTAAATCAACACATTTATCACCTGGTACTAAGATTTCATTCTGTAACGTCACTTTGTTGGAAGGATTTATGTGTGGTTTTTCTTTTTTTTTTAATATATACTATGTATATATTTCATGAGTAGAACGTGCTTTTGTATCATGAGGCTTATTTTTGGATGGTAGACGGCTGACAGCTGAGAACACTATTTATTTTCTTTGGATTAATTGTAAGGCTTAACTTTTTTTTTTCCATGGTAATTTGCATAAGTCTACCTATTTAGGCTATTGGGAAATAGCCTGTTGTATGTGGTGTAATAAGCAGGTGGGTACTTTGGATATCAGCGATCTGGAAACTGGAAGAATTTGCTGCTGCTTTTTTCAGTTCTTGGGGAGTCTTCCGTATTTACTGCACAGCATTTTGCATTTTCGAGTTGATTTGGATTTTTGTAGCTCACATTTTCAAGTCACAGTAAACAAATATGTAACACAAAGTAATCACATAAAAGAAATCAATGATTTGCATGTGTTTATTGTTTGTGTATGTTAGATAAAGAATCATGCTTGAATGACTGCTTTAGGTAAGTCAAAGGAATTAAAGGCAGAATGAATGGTGCTTGTTGGCTGCTTTAGAATGTGTTGGTATTTGAGGGAATTAAAAGGCAGCTTCTTACTGAGCTAAACAGAACGGGAGAACTGGAGGTAGCTGGATGGTGACGGGAGGCCAGTGTCCAGCTCCAAGGGGACTCACCTCAGCACCGTGAGCTCTTAGAAAAAAAATTTCTGTTGACAGCAGACCACAAGTCATCTTCTGGTGAGGTCTTGGTGGTCCCACGTCAGTGATTCTGGTCTGCCCTTTATAGGGTGAAGGGGGGTCGTGGGGCTGCTTGGCTGTGCGCTTTGGCTCTGAGCAGCAGGAGCATCGTGTGTGGATGTGGAATAGCCTGAGCCTGAACTCGAGGTGTCACTTCTGTCATTTACAAGACTGAGAAACACGAAATACCTATCGCATTTGCGGAGTCCTGAGGACAGTCTCCAATGGCGTAGTGAAAATATGCAAGGGATGTAAAGATACTTTAAAGGTGAAAATGTAGACTCTAAATAAGAATTGGCAATGTGTGAGCGTGTCACAGGGGTTCAAGTATGCTACTTGGAACAAACAAAAGCAGAAGTAGGAAATGTATTTTAGCAATCCAATTCAGCAGTATATCCTTAATCCCATTATAAGTAACCTTTCAAAGGAAATGTGTTTATAATGTGAACTCTATGAATAATAGAAAACAAACAAAAATAAACATGCATCTGGGCTAACGGACATTCTTTGTATAAATGTAACACCTGCCTAAAGAATAAAAACAAGTTTACCATACTTGGTATATTAACAGAAATGTTAAAAGTTTTGTTCTTAAGTGTTTATTTAAATAAAGGATGATAGCTTTTCCTGGGCAATAGCAGTTGTTTTTATTGCCAACTAAAACATCTTAAAAATTCATTTTTTAAATAAGTAGGTTTAGATCTTTTGTGTTTTATCAAATAAATATGAAAATACTGGGAAACTGAATATAGATTTTTTTCATAGCAGTTATTTGTTAGTGACTTCCCATTGCCTTCTTAAAGACATACATGAATAATTCAAAAGTTTTATGCAAAGGTCATTAGTGCAATGTATTCTTTATTTTAAATAAATTATCTGTCTTCTCTATTTTTCTTTTAAAGCTGGACATAAAAATGAAAATAGCGGAAGGTAAATTTCATGAAGAAAAACTTAAATTACAGCAGAAGCATGATACTGATATTCAAAAGGTAAGAAGTGTTTGTATTTTTTCCCCGAAAACAGTATAATTAAACAAAATAGAGAATCTGATTATAATAATTAGCAGTTTTACTTTAGCTTCTTCACCATTGCAATTAATGTTCCTTTAAAGTAAGATTGTAGATAACAGTTTGCATAAGCTGATAAGAATGCAGAATATTCTACGATAACACAAACTTAGGAAGGGAAAAATGCTTGCAGAAAGCATGTGAAAATACAAGGTGATTTGGTTGTTTGAACAAGACAACCTATCTTACCAGCCTAACAGCTTCTGTAGCTTCATATGCTGATGAAATCATAAACCTGCGATTTTTTGTTTAGAGAGAAAGCACTTGTATTATAGAAAAGTGTGAACAAAACCACTTAATTATTTTTTTACGGACAAAATACAAAGAGTAACAGTAGGAAAATCCACAAGTATATCACATGTGTTCCTGCTAATACCGTAATAGTGCTTGTTCTCATGTCTCCATTTTGACACTATCTTAAAGTGTGGGCTGGTCAATAAACAGTTTGTTATTTATGTTATTGCATTGTTAAAGCTATATTGGCTTTTAACTCTTCACAGCAATAAAATGACACCAGATATACTTCCTTTGGATTAAGTTGGATTTGTCTTTATTGTGTTGCGTAACACCACTCTTGGGGAGATTACAGAAAGACTATCAAAGGGCATACTGTTACTTTTAATACCATGTTTTAAACATGTGGGGTAAAGTTCTGCGAGGTCTTAAGTGCCTTCTGAGTCCCTCCTATCCCGGGAATGTAATGTGAGTTAAATGCTCAGCATCAGGATCACGACAACTTATCCTACTGTAAGCTTTGTGTTACTGAGTACCTCTGTTTTGTTTCTTAAGACTGAGTCACAGCCTTGGAGGAAGTCAGTTGACACAACACTATGACACATCAAAGCCTCCTGAAAGGATGTTAATATTTGGTCAGGTGCATATTTGGCTCATCTGTTCCAAAGTCTGTAAGCAGAACTAGCTAGCAAAGCTGAGAGTCTAAAGGAAACAGCTTTGTGAGAATAAGAAATAGTTTAAATGCTTTCTCATCCCTTGAGTTGTCATCCTTTTCTAACTGATGTTAGAATTCAGTCTTTTGAAGTTGTTTAATAACGTTGGATATTTTAGAAAAGGTTAAATAGTGGCGTATTAATCTTTAAAGACACAAAACATTTAATGCAGATGGAGTAATATTGTTTTAAGATGAAAGCTGCTGTTTGATGAGAGATTTGGGGCACTGTTATAAAATGTGTGTGACTTTAATGTTTATCTTACATGCAAAGTTTGAATTAAAATACTGTCTCAAAGTGTGCAAACATTGGAGCATTTTTTCCCCCCAAATCAGCGTGTACAGAAATAAGAATGTAGTTGCACCTCAGATACTTGCTCTATTCCAACCCATTGTTTCTTGGAGTACATGCAAAGGATTGCAGCTGGTGAAGTACAGAAGAGTGCAATTCACCACTTATTTAAGTATTTCTAAAACCTGATGAGAATTTTAGATGCTTTTAAATAGTATCAGGCAACATAAATATGAAAAGAGAAACAAATCCTTTCTATTTGCAGTAGTAGCACTGTGAAACTTCCAAACTCAACATAAGCAACATTGGATTTGCCCAAGTTTAAAAGAAAATAAAAAGACCATCCTAAAACGTGAAATTCCTTTTTAATCTACTACCTATATTTATCTAAATCTACCCTTTGTTTATGCCTTGGAAGTCTTAGTTGTGAAAATTACTTAGATTTAATCACTTAGTCCTGCACAACCTAAGTGCTTCTTGAAGGCTGCTCCTTTGACCGAGGTCATCGTATATTATTTTGTGCTCTGATTGTAGTTTTCGGTTTTCGGACTTTTATTGAAGAATTGTGAATTTTTCCTACAGATTTTGGATAGAAAGAATGATGAAATAGAGGCATTGAAGTCCCTCTACAAAAACAAACAAAACGAAGCTGAAGAGACGATCAGAAAACTGGAGAAAAAAGGTGATTTTTATCTTCATGACTGTTGTTTTTTGTGTGGTGGGATTGTACTGTACCCTTCTTGTGGCTGTGGGCTTAAAAGTTCCTTCTAGGTGCACATGTCCCTTCCCTCTTCATTTGCCAGTCTTGACCTAATATTTTCCTTTAGATTTTGAGAGGCTTGTCCGGTTGTCTTTGCTGTCCAGTTTCCAAACCGATTTTTCCAAGAGGCAGTATGATCTTGTTCCATCTAATACTTGCAGGTTTTATGAGTATCACCAAAAAAAGTTTCTTTGATGGTACCGAAGTATTTTGACCACTTATTTCAAAATTTTTGGAATCTCTGGCTTAAGGTTAATTTATTTATACGTTCATTACATTTTAATCAAACCACAATGTTTTATTTATTTAGGACTATTGCGGCAAGAGATTTAAAATGTGAGTTGTAGTCTTGAATATGCCATAAGTATGAAACTTGGCCTGTGTGTGGCTTGTCAGCAGTTTTTGAATGTTAGTTTCTTTTAGAATTCCTTGGAGTCCATTTACACTATGGACTAAACCACAACGTAAAATAATACACAAGTTTGGCAATCTTTGTTCGAAAAGGGAAAGTCCCATGTACATTGGTTCCTGCTCCTTGGCAAAGTATAAAGTGTCCAGCAAGGGATCTGGTGCTTCTCTTGGTGGCCTGGTGGTCACTGTCCTCTGTCACGGGTTGTGTTTGAGTCACCTATGCTCATGCCAGCTAGTGAAAATCATCAGTCACTCCTGAAAAGTGAGTAGGTACCTGCTTTATTTTCCAGAAAAATTGTTAGACTGTGAATTCCTGATGCAATCACTTGCAATTTAAGTTGGGGAACTTAATTTCCTTGTATATCTTGGGTATTCAACCTTTACAAGAACTCTTTCTCTTAAGGATGCACATAAAATCAGGTGAAAAATACCTGTTTTCTTTAAGTCATACAGAATTCTGTTGATGTATATTTACCGCTTCAGTCAGGAGAAGTCACTATGAAATATTTTGTAAATAAAGTAGAGAACACCTTGTAATATTTTAGTGACACAGAATCTTAAGCACTACATTTTACAGAAGCACATGCATTAAGTACTTTTAAGAGCCAAAAATCCACCAGAAAGTCAGGTCAATTGGAAAACTGATGTAATCTGCATCTGTTGACAACACTGTAAAATCCCCAAGGTATCTCTTGAATGGTTGTTTATTTTCCCATTTTTGACAGTGCAGACCCTTGTTCGTGAATCACAAGTTGTCAGAGAAGCAAAAGAGAAGCAGATTATGGAGCTGAAGAAGATGTGTGAGCAAAGCAGTGATTCTTTGAAAAATGAGTGGGAGAAAAGGGTAATGAATAATACTTGCTTTCTTTCAAAGACTCCTACATTGTGTATGTGGGGTAATACATTCTGTCACTTAGACAAAATTAATATAAGGAATGTGTTACTTCTAGCAATATTTTCTGATGCTGATTTATTTTTTTTCGGGAGTAATCTTGCAAGACTTCTTTTGCTGATGCTTGTACCCCCACCCCTGGCCAGCTCGTCACTGTTCCTGGGGTTCATCTGCCCCTCTTGGCAACTCTGGGTGCATTAGGGAAATGTTTATTTCTGGTTGACCTGACGTGGAATTTTAATCTCTGTAAACCTGCTGCTACCTGCTGCCACAGTGATGCCTTTGAACTATGATTTTTGCATTGGGTCATGAATTCTTCAATGTATTTTTATTTATTATTAGACTCAAGACAGCAGCAAAGCAGAGAGAAAAAGCATGTTTATTGAGAGACAGCTTCACCTTTGTCCAGTTATTGTCAGTATTTGTCTTGCTTACGCCTCTCAGGAGAGGGAGGGTCACAAGAAGGGCAAACCCACCTCCCATCACAGATGAAGTATGCTGTTTAATTTTTTTGCAGCCCTGCATCTGGAGGTGATGTTGATTTTAATTCTTGTCTTGTAAGAGATAATTTGTAAATCTTGTCCTTTGTGCTTAAGACCTTGAGGCTTTGGTGTTAGGTGGTTGGTTGGTTTTTGTTTTTTTTTTTTTTTTAGAGGAGCATTATTTTTATTCAGAGGTCATCCCACTTTTTTCACTTACCTAGCAAGTGCTGTTCCTACACCTGTAATTGTTGTCAGTGATGCCAGTGTGCAAAACAAGAAGGCAAATTAAAATGCTAATATTAATTTTAACTTAATGAAATCGTAGAAGTGGAATTGGAGCATGTGTTATTATGGAAAAACATGTTTTTTTTCCTTTGAGGTTATTTAAATAGATGTTGCTGACTATAATGCAAGTAGTACTGTATTGTGTTGTACAGGAGGAAGAGACATTCCCAGCAATTTTGGTTTTATTTCTATCTTACGCACCTGGAGATTAAATATTTACTTATTTATTTTCCCAAATTATTTTTAAACTGATCTTAAATTCAGTCAATCTTCTGAACACCACACTGTATATATGATACTTATAATTTATTAGCATTCTTTAATTTTGGATGAAGACTTTTATGTTAAGCTACTGCACGCTGTTGAAGTCTGTTAAATAATGGTCCAGATTTACTAACACCACCATAGTTTTGCTTGATAAAAATTCTTTGCTCTGTTGGTAGGCATGGTAACAAATAACTTTCTACTTCTCTACTTGTTGGAGAGAAAAACCCTATATTTGTGCAAATTAACCTGATTTTAGCAATGTGTTTAGAAAGATGCTTTTATATTCCGTATTGCAGCTTTTTCCTTCAGCTGTGAAATAATTGGTTAGAAACTTGAGAAATAATTACTAGCTGTTATACAACTGATACTAGCTGTTATACAACCGATACACTGTACAAGTTTTGTGTGCTAATTTGATGTGACATTATTCTTTACTATTGTATAGATGGAAAATTGCAAGTTGAGGCTGCTTAACTAGAGAGGCCACTGGTTTTCAGAATATAAATCAAGGGTTAGTAATGACACAAATAATCCTTTTGTTAGACAAGTAGATAGTTAAGGCTCTGCAGCTTCTTACAAACTGAGAGGCAGCTAAACTGGCAGTGTAAGTGTCTGGAGAGAGTATTAGTGTTTCTGTGATAGAAATTAATTAATTTTATGCAACAATTATTGGCGTTCAGCGTGAATCTGTAAAGAAATGGAATATCAAAGTGTGTCAAAAATACGTATATGTTTTAGCATTCTTTATGGATTAAGTTATGCCCTCTACATTTTTAATTTACTTATACCTCTAAATTAATGCTTTGTAGAGTCATAGTAGACCTATTTAGCGAGACAACGATCTCGTTCTTTTATAGAGGACAGAAACGTGGCCTGTGCTTTTTCAGTTATTCTGTTTATATGCTGTAATAATACTTACAAATGCTAGTTTTATATGTCATTTATTATTTTGTAATGTTTTATGATGCAGCTTCACAATGCTGTGGCTGAAATGGAAAAGGAGAAGTTTAATATTCAGAAGAAGCACACAGAAGATATACAGGAACTGGTTGAGGACACCAATGCTTGTCTTAGCAAAATGGGGGAAGATTATATGGAACAGATAAAGTCAACTGTAAGTCTTTTGTAAATACATAACGATAACAAGTGTCTCTTGCAATATTCAAATCTCATGCGTTTGTGCAAAAGCATACGTAAATTCAGTTGGGCTGAGAAATGTTTTTGATGGTGCAATGCAGTGGTTGTGTCTTGGGAGAGGACAGTGTCCTGGCAGCCTGTCCAGCCAAGGATTTTTCCACCAGATAAAATTCAAAGTGCAGCCCTTCAGCGAATATTGCACAGACATATATTTGTATTAAGGACTGCTCCTAGCATTTCTCACTGTTTTTCATTCAAGTTAGCAGAACTCTTGTCTCTGTAGGTTTCTAGACTATACAAAAGGTTTTATATAGTACATGTATTTATTTATATTATTTATAATTATTTATTTATAGTATTTATATGTACATTATATAGTACATTTTCGTAGATACATGTGACTTCTTACCCACCTCCTCTTCAGAAGATCAAATGCTTCTGTTAGATTAAAGATCAGATGAAAAGGATTTTAAAAATAATTATTGTATTAATCTCATTTATTGCATTTTTACTAGAATAATTAGAAGCGTATAAGCAGGTGTAATCTGGATTTTGTGCCCACTATATAAATGATGCAAAAAGCTAAAAATTAGCAAGCATCCTCAAGAAAGATGTACTTTTTATCAGGATGAGGTATGAAGAAAATCAAATGAGTGAAAAGACAATGTCAAACAATTTATTCCTTTATTAACGAATGTTGAATTTAAAAATTAGCATTCAGATCATGTCATAGGTAACAGTAAATACAGAGAAAAATGGACACAGTCTGTCAGCAAGATTGAATTTAAGAACCATCAAAACCAGACAGATCTTGCTGAGCAGCTTCTGATTTAATAATTAAACAAGGTAGAGTTCAAGGCACGGCTTAAGATGAAAGACTAGACTGTCACTGGAAATTAGTTTTCTTCTTTTCTCTCTCTTTCTTTCTCTCTTCTGATTTTTGTTGGCTTTTTTTGTTGGCATTTCAGAGTTTCCTTGTTCAGAGTTTCACGTTGTCAAGAATGCCATTGCTGTTAGCAAGTGAAATTAGCTGAACAATTTAACTAATACCGTAGAACTGATAAGTAGGGTTTTGTGGATTGAACAATTATTAACTTCCTTGAGGGGTGGAGGGCCAGGGGGGAATTACATATGTGGTGATACGTTAGGTATGTAGGGTTGGGGGTTTTTTTGTTTTTCCTGTGTTTCTTTTTTTTCTTAAAAAAAACCCAACACACACACCCCAAACCTAAAAACACCCCCCAAAACACCCCTGTTCTGTGCAGCTGGCTTTGCAGTGATGGAAGAGTTTGGTGTACTATGTTCATGAAATATCTTAAGCCAGTTGACAAAGTTCAGGTGACCGTTCTGGCTCTGTGAGCTTCTTGCATTAGTCCAGGCTCATTTAATAATCCTGTGACAGTTGGGGCGCTGACTTATGATGGCAGATGTTTTGAGTTTTTATTTTACTTTAACAGAGGGTGAAAATACTGTTCCACTTCCCTCATCTTGGGAGCTTTGTTCATCCAAAAATAACTATGATACATACATCCTGGAAGGACAGCTGTGTTTTATTTTTTGACTCCAGCCTCCTGAGGAGTTCTGTCATTTCCATGCATATTAACATAAATTTAGGGAAGAATGGGAAGTAGTAGAGTAGTCGCATGCTACCTGCTTGTTCTCATTCTGCTCATTTTCAGAATTGTTTATGTTAGGAGATGAAGTTCTAGGAAAAAGATACAACTTTTGATAGCTGTTTGTAATTTGTTGAAAGGAAATCACGGTAACTAAAAAAATTATATGGGGAAGTGCGTTAAGGAAACGTATACCAGCAGAAACCTGAGGAATGTGCTCTGAGTCCTGATACGGGTTTGCTATATTCCTGTGCACAGCACTTTCCCTTTCTGTGTGTCTCCATTTTCCAGTAATTAATTACCTTAGAAGGTTATTGGTGAATTATTTAGTTAATATTTGCTAATTGATTTGAAACACAACTAGACAGCATTTACACTGTTACTGTAGCGTTTGTGTAATAACATTCTTCTTACACCCTCCAAATCCATAGCAGTCATTACTGTGCCTTACTGTTTACATGCTTGGATGTCGTTTTGCCAAAGTGTGCACATAAAAGGCAATTGTGTAGAATCTATAATTCTTTAGCAACCCAAGTTCATTGGTCTTTGTTTTAGATTAGGAATTTGATAAATAGTTTTGTGTCTGTAAACACTGATGGTTGTAAAAGTACTCAGAAGAGTGTTTTAGCATGGAAGAGCTACGGACTTCACTGGAGGCTATACAGTTTAATGTTTTCTGGCTGACTTTTCTGGCTGTTCATGACCATAATGATCAGTAGAACCTTTATATATATGAAGTTTTTTCCTCAAATACTCTCTCACCTGCAGGTTGTATATATTGCTAGCGATAACATGTTTCTTGGTTAATGGAAGTTTTAAAAATGCTTCACTTGTATTAACATCCCTTACAGTTTTCCATAGAAATATCTTTTCTCTCCCATTTTAAAAGTTTCATAATTCAGAAATTTGTTGCATATATTTTTTTGCTTAAGGGAGAAGACATGTTACTTTGGGGATGTGGAAATAGACATCCATATTTTTAAGATTCTATTTTTTTTATACAACATAGAAGTTACTGTCATGATTGATGACAGCTTTGCTATGGTAACTGTTGTGGTTCTGGGCCACCAAAGAATCTTGGTGCTCTGGGCTACTGAATAACAACAGGGGTATACCCTAGTTTATTCTGGTGTTTTCTCAATGATGACCTATACTTTTAGAACCAGACAGTCAAAAAACTAGAGGCTCGTGTCCAGCAGTTGACTGTTGAAGCTGAAAATAGTAATTTACAGCGTGAAAAATTATCTCAAGAAAAAACTGATGCAGAACAACGTTACCAGGCAGTACGCTCGGAACTTCAAGAAATGAAAGCAAGGTAATTAAATAGCGGTTACTGTTTTTAACACTGACGAATATGGAATTTCCTAAAGCAAACAATGTTAATTTTATTTCAAGAGCTTAATGAGTGATGATTGGCATTAGAAAATTTGTCATGAAAATGTATTAATTGTTGTAAAACTCATTGTGGAACTGACCCAAATGACCATCGTAAGGAGTATGTCACCTTTCCATTATTTATGAGCGTTTCATTCTGTTACAGTGAGCACGTGGTACAGGCAGGCTTGCATGCTCTGTAGAATTGATACTGAGCAGGTAAGATGCCAAAATTTGAAAGCAATTTCCATATTCTGTTTGCTTACTACTTGTAGGCACAGCTCACTTCAGAAAGACAAGGACCGTATTATACAAGAATATGAGGAGAACATTCAGCAACTACAAAGTAAATACGATGTTGATATAAATTTTATGAAGCAGGAACATGCTCTCTCTGCAGCTAAGGTATGCTTCCACATATCATAGGCATTAAAGTGTGTGTTTTTAAAGTGGCCTCATCAATATAAATCTAATGCTTATGGATAAGTCCAAGGAGATGTTTTGTTCCCAAGTTACTCATGCATACATTTTTTTAAAAAAATTGTGATTTAATTGCTCATTTCCAAATTTAACTGAAAAATCACCCGAAGTTGCCTGGTTATTCTGGCGGGTGTGTGTGTACATAAAAGTGGTATTTCCATAGCTGATTCAGATAAGGTGTAATTGATACTCTGATTTTGTTTATGCTTCTGTAAAAATTCTGGATACCAGAGGACCTTAAAGACTTACTGTTTTTGAAAGGCCTCTTTAATGAGGGGAAAATATTTTTTCCAGAAACAAACTGTCTTGCAGGCCTCTTAGTATGGAATATTATGTTAAATATTTGTGTGTTTATGAGATTATTTAAAAATTCCACCCAAAATGTAATAATTTTGGTTTCTTTCTGTAAAAATATCTTATCAGGCTGATACCTACATTGATGCATAGGTAGATATATAGTACATATTTAATTTCAAGTTAAATAATTGTATAAAAGGCTCATGTTTTAAATACCATCTGCTAATCCTCTAGAGGGATAGGACAAACTGGGGCTTTTGAGTTGATTTACTGGAATTCCGGGAGCTTTGATGATACTCCATTTAATTTACAACGTAGTTTTCTTTCTTTCAGTGGGTAGTGCCGAGGTTCTTTTTATTATTAATTTTTTGGTGGTTTTGTTCACATTTCTAAGTTCACCAGATAGAAGTGACATATCCAGAGTTGTAAACTCACACAAGTTTTTTCTCCACGTTGATAATTTTTCTGATTTCCAGGCACCTTTGAGAAATAAATTTAAGTACACAAAAGATGTATCTGTAGAGCTAATGAAGAATGCAACACAAAAATTCCTTTTCCTGTTAAATCCCTACAGGCATCTGATGCAACTGAAGAATTACAGCATAGTCTGTCTCAATTAAAGCAACAGTTACAAGATTTAGAACATCAAAGACAGCAACAGCTGAAGGTGAGCCCTGAATTTCTTAGTCAAGAATGACCAGCCCTTTTTACTGCTTCTGGTGCCCTGAATGTTTAGATCGCCATACTAAAATACACACATGGAAAACATGCATCTTTATATGCATTTTATTCATAGAAATATGTAAAGTGTCACCCTATGCTTAAAGGTTGATTTAAAAAGGATGACTAAAAGTGATCACTTCATGGATAAGAGCAGAATTTTCACAGGAACATTTTGATCATTTGTTGTAATTCACATGTTAAAACAGTATAAACGTGTACCAGTGGATTTAGAGAAGCATGTCAAAGATTTATAAGTATCTTTTTCTTTTCCTAAACCATAAACAATTCTTAAGTATGTTTCAAAATGGTTTTATTTCTGTTGCTACTCAACAGTTCGGGTCAATATTCCATCTTTAGGCATTTAAATCAATCCTTCTATCTCAGGGTAATGAGTTCCACATCTGTATCATGTATCAATCCTGTCTGAGTTTTGGCATCTACTTTTCCTCCTCATGTCTTTCATTTCACAGCTGATGTAGTACAGAATGGCATTTTAATAGCTCAGGAGAACAAGTTGCTTTTTCTCTTTAGAAAACATGAATCCTGACTTTTGCGATAGTTTTCTTTATATGTAGATATTTTTTCCTTTGATTGAATTTTTTTGTATGTCAGAGAATTCCTCAACGATGATATAAAGTGGATTTTTAATTTTTATCGACCACTCTGTATAATAGCACGTGTGTGTGTTTAATGACTACTTTGAAATGAAAGAAGAATGGAATTTGTTTATTTAGAATACAAGTCTCTTTGCAGGATCAAGAATACAAGCTTCAACAGGAAAAACTTCATTTGGAGCATGTATATGAAAAACAGGTAATGTTTTCAGGAAAATATACCATCTTATGCACATTTCCAATTTTATTGTATACATAAAATCATAGAATCATTTAGGTTGGAAAAGACCTTTGAGATCATCAAGTCCAACCTAAAAGTTGGTTAACCCAGGACTGCCAAGACCATCGCTAAACCATGTCACTAAGCATACAGAAGGTATAAGTTTAAATTCTGAAATCCCCAAAGAAATAGATTTTGGAATCAAAGCATTTCACAGAAGTTGGAAAAATAATTGGACAAATTCAGGCAAGATTTTAAGTACAGATATTTAGGTACACAGATGTTGCTTCTGATTCTAGGAATCTGTTGCCAAATGATGGAGGCTGGGAGAGCACTGTAAGCCTGCCCTGTTTGCATACCTTTCTTTTGTTGGCATCTGATGTTAAGTGCTATTAAAGGAAAAAGATAATGAACTAAACTGAGCTTAGCCTGACCTGTTGTCAGTGTTCATATGTTCTTCCATACTTCTTTTTTCCCCCGTGTGTCTTTATTCTTTACTTCTTCACGATTTGGATATGTTCTCTATATGTTGTCAACATGCACTGTTTTTACATTAGAAGCTTAAATTAATAAAATGTAATTTTCATCAAAACCACTTCATCTTAAAGCACTGTGCAAATACTGTCTACACTTTTAGACTTTAAACATCAATCGATTTCAAATTAAACTTCCATTTTAGTGATGTTATATGTTCAACTCATGCAGTGTTTGGTAAGAGGGTGCGTTAGATGCCTATTTAATTGAAAGGATGTGTTACTCAAATATGTCATTTCCAAATGTGGCAAATTTGTAACATAAAATAATGAAATGTGATCACAGCTACTTGTCACTTGGTAATAGCATTTGCAACATGAATTGTAGTGAGTTTTTGGTTTGAGTTAGTGCCTTCTGCTGACTTGAAGTCAAATACTTTTTTATTCAAAGAGATGTTTTGGTCTAATCCTAGCCTACATTTGTCTTTTTAGACAAGTCATGTATTTTATGAATGTTGGCCTCAAGAAAAGCCTAGGACTGGAATAGTGTTGCAGGTCAAAAGAAAAATATATTGGCATAGTTCGGATATCTTTTAGCTCTTGAAGTATAGTGGGCATTGGTTTATGGCAATACATCCCTTCCCCTGCAGATGAGTCCAGATTAGATGTGGCTGGCAGTGTTTCCAGGCACCAGGTCCAAATGCCATCACATGGCTCCCATCTACACTATTAGACTACAATCCCTGTCGGTGAGGTGGATGCATCTGTATTACCTTTCTGCTGTGGTGCCTGTCCTGTGTGAATCTTGAGTGAGGTTTGAGGATCGTATGGGAGAATGCTACTTAGCATGGACCAAGAGCATGCCAGCAATCACGCTGCACCAGTAAGCACAGATAGTGAAGTTGTAACTCTTTCAGTAAACAAGAAAGTAGACCCCTTATTTTTAATAGGTAACTTTACAGCAATTTTCCTATTCATAAATTTTGTTGTAACTTGGTTTTTGAAATCAAATCTTTGAGAAAGTGGGAGGAAAAAAACCTACACGTGAACAATCTATGGATATAAATCCATAAAATAGCATAGATTGGCCCATAAAGTACTAAAAAAAGCTTGCTTTAAAGTAGAGGAATTGTGAAGTCTGGTACAATCTGTTCGCCTAAGAACCTGCCCATTATCTGATAATCTTTATTAGTCTACAGTGGCTATTGCCTCCTAGGATATTTAAACATCAAACAAATAATAGGTAGTAACCCTAAATGTCGCTGTTTGATTAAATGTGCTTATCTGCTGAATCAGGAACCAGTTAGGCTAAATGGTTTTACAAGCAAAGGAAACACCTGCTTTTTATACATAATCTACCGCTTGTTTTCCAAACATTCAGCAAAGCCTAAGAACAGTGACAGATTATTCCTGAGAGCCATTCTGAAGCCAGCTGTTAAATATATGTAATTTTACCAGGTTTGGCAATACCTTCTTTACCTTCTGATAGACGGCCCATCGGTTTGGAGGCTCCTTCAAACCTACTAAGTATTCAGACTTCCATGTAATATACACCTACGTGGAACTGCTTACAGTAGAGAATCCCTAAATTTGTTTTTTCGTGGGTGTATACTCTTATGCTTCTGACGATACACTCATTAAAACATGTTTTTTCTTTATTGTAGTGACTTAATAGCATGTAACGCTGCAAATTATTATAGGTGAATGAAGGATTTCCTGTGCTCCCCATCTGGTAAAGAGAAGCATGCTCAGTACGTCACATTGCCACACTTACATGAGCAACCCTAAAAGCAAAACAAACTCTTGTACCTATTCTGCCTTTGGCAAAACCTGTTGTGAAGACCCGTGGTTTGGACCGTGCGTGGGAAGCTGCCAAATTTCCTTTCTTGATCCAGAAGTACTAGAGAAAAGAATTCTTCATAAAAATGTCTTACTCCTGGTTAGTGAATTTAGGAAGTGGGAGTCAGATTTTGTTCAGCGTTTTTTGTGAGTGTATGGCTTTATAGGGAGACAAGCAATTTCTCAGATTCCTAGAATATGATCCTTGTGAGGTCTTCAAAGCTGCTATTTTCATTCTGCATTGATTGAATACTAATGGGATTTAAAATAGTATTTCAAATCTAAATAACTAAAATATACTGTGAAAACCCCCAAACATTTAGAGGGTAATTAAAGGGACTCAAAGTTTTTTTGCAGCTGAATATTTTTAGGAGATTTATGTAAGAAGTCTGTCCCACTTCTGTGTGCAAATGTCTTAAAATATACGTGTATAGGTATTGCCTGGTGTGATGGCAGTTGCACGGAGGAGATGACTTGGAAATGTACAGTTTGCTTGGGGCGATGGAAAGGACGAGCGATGAGCAGTGCGGTGGAGCGGAGGAGAATGGGGAGGTGTGAGGCCCCGTGATGCTGGCAGTAGTGATCCTGCGCGGCGCACTGAGGGCACGTTTCGTGGTGCAGACTGGTTTTATACTGCAAGGTTATTCAAAGTGAGCACATAGACTGATGCTGATCTGGGGAACAGATGAGAAGGAGATGGGGGCAGCTTTTTTCTGTAGGCTTTCGGGTTGCCCTGGGACTGAGTTCTTGCCACGTCCATTGGAGTGACAGATGATTCTTCTGGATTTACTCTGTGTTTTAACCGCATAGGGTCACAGTTTACTATGGAATAATAATGGTTAGCGAAGATGCTCTATCATTTTAGATGTGTCTGTGGGCTTTTTGTGGGTTTGTAAGTTGTGCGCTTACAGAAGAGTGCCATACCCCCACATTTCCAAATGGCACTTTTAATGTCTGGATGCAAAATAGAGGAATGAAAAGTTTTATATAATGATTGAAGCACTCTGGTTTGATTTCGTTGGGTCAGGAATTCGTTAGTAGTAAACTACTTTTCCTCAAATTTTTACTTTTCTTAGGAGCATCTACCCTCAGCTAGTTAATGCTTGAGTATGTATTATTCTGAAGTAATATTATTTACTATCATTTTGTTTAATTTTTTTTTATTTTTGTAATAATTGATAAGTAGTTCACTTTGGGTATTCACAAATTGCTAAGTAGGAACTGTGCACCACAGAGAATACATGTCATTATTTTAGGCAGATTTCTATACGATTTCTGTGTTTATCTAAGGAAAATCAAGTTCCTTTTAATGTAATTACTAATATTTCTTAATTATAGAGAATAGTGTTCATTTTGAGAAGAAAAATAGCTCTATTGACTATTCTCATACTTCATCTCTCTGTTAATTGTTGTTTTTGCATTTCATGTGATTTTAGAAATATATTGATTATCTACATCAGTGCGAAAGAAATGCAAAATCAATAGTTTTTACAATTTAAAATAACATACTTTTTTTTAAAAAAAAATCAGACCTTGTTTTAGCTGAAATGTGGTATTCTTTCCTTCAAATGGTAGATTCAAGACATCCAGAATGATCTTGATAAAGAAAGAGGAGATGCTCAAAAGAAAATTCGCAGACTGGAAGAAGCTTTGAAGTAAGTGAGTATGGAATATTTGTTGAATCATCCCCAATTTTTTAGTCAAATTTATTAGATAAACTTCTGCTTTGCCTCATCTGACTGCCTTCCTGTAATTTGTCTGGGTTGTCTTCCCGTTGTAAAGCTGCATCTTCAGGGTTCTTAGTCAGCCATAAAAACTAAAAAAGTAAAGCAAGAACCAAGCCACCCAAATCTGTTGACTTTCAAGTGTCAGGAATAAACCAGAATCAGTGATGTCGGCTGGCCTTGCCGGTCAAATAAATCAAACTGGCTTCAATTTTGAATGGATACATAGTAGGGAAACAACCCAAACTAAAGACTGATTGCTTTGGACTATTCTAAAATTTGAAAGATGTATTTATTTAAATGGTATTTTAATTTGATTTAGTATATGATATTTGTGATTATTTTAATGTCCATACATTACGACTTTAATGTGGATTTTTCCTCTTTGATACCACCCTATTTTGTGTGAATAGTTGTTTTTCAAATGTAGCTAAGGCTCGGAGAAATGGTCTGCAGCATTAACTGACTTGGAACAGCTTTTTTGCTGACGTTGTATATTTAAAAACTGATCAGGATGCAACAAGTTTGATGTTTTCTGAGTAGGGGAGTGGTTTACATAAGTAGATGCACATGTGACAAGATTGACTCTTCTGATGCTGCTTCCATTTTTGATTATGTAAAATATTATTTTCATATGTTTATCCAGATTAAATTAGGGATTCAATTAGGGATTAAATTAAAAATTAGGGAAGTACTATCTAGGGAAAACAGATTATTCTGAAACAAACCAGAAGTTATTTGCTAAAGCTACTCAGTTAAATATCTTACCTAGGCTGACAGAGGCATTGTGAAGTTACTTCAATAAAAGTCACAGGGCTGAAGTCTGTATTCCTTTATTTCTGTAATCTGAGGTATTTGGCAAAAATGGGGCTATCTTAGATCACTAGAGACATTAATAAAAATTCTAGCTTTTAATCCTTCAATTCTTTGCACTGAATTTTATAATTCTAGGGAGATTGAATTGATATCAGGTAAACTTAATCTTTTAGTATTTTGAAGTCTGATTCATTGATAATGTGGTTGCATTAATTATCTTCCATGTCTTTCAAATAACTTGTCAGTTTGTGCTAAATTATGTTAATAAAACAAGTCTGACTTTACAGTCCGCTGGCTGCTCAGAATTTATTCCCCATGCAGATGCTCCCAATGCAGAGTAAACACGGTGCTGCTCCACTTGAGGCAGGTGTTTGTAAAGCGGGTTAGTGTGCCGTGGGTTTTGAACTTCCTTTGAATGAGCAGCACCGTGCTGAGAAGCTCTTGTAGATAGTTGAGGAGGTCCTTGTTTATTTCGGGTATTCCCTAGCTATATTTAAGCTTAGGTTTAACATTTGGGTTAGAGTAAGGGTTTGAAAAACCAAAGTTTCAAGAGCCCAGTTTACTGGTGGGTGCATCGGTGCCCACAAATAAAGATGATGCTGGAAGAGGCCAGTCCCAACCTTGTGCTTTGTGAGAGTGGGTCCTTTGGCCAAAACTGCGGATGGGTCAGCCTCTGAGATCAAAGGACCCCTGGAGACTGCATGACAGGTTAAAAGCACGTCTAGGCTATTTCCCCTACAGTGGGCGATTACTATCCCCGGTTTTCAAAGTGTCTTCTAAGCTACTTCCACTCATATTGTGGAGTACTTTTCCCAGGTTCAGTTCCATATGGCACTCTGCTTCTGTTATGCTTTTATTTTGCTTTTTTTATTTTTTTTATTATTATGCTTTTGTTTTATTTTATTGCTTTGATTCAGAGTGTTTAAAATGTTGTGATGTCTCACATGAAATGATATATCATTCTCCTAATTTAAAACAGGGAATGTTTTGATTTTGGATATAGGTTACTCTTTAATAATGAATCTATGCTGCTATTCTTTTGGTTGTTTCATAGCAATGATTTGGGGTTAATGTTAAGATTTTGTAATGGAATTAGTAATGCTAGTAAGTAATTATTTTGTAATTGAATACGAAAAAAAATTAGGTTTCATCCATGTTTTTTGTCTGGATGGGGTCAGAGGTTAGCAGAGTCATCAGGGTGCATTTGTGCTCCTAAAGGTTAAAAATACTGTATTTACAGAAATGTAGTGCCCTAGCCTAAGCCCAGCATATATTCTGCTGGCCAGTTCTTTCAGATTTCAACTGTGGTGCAAAACCTCAGTCTTGCATCTGTACGTCTCTGATCACAGATGTGTCGGTGCACGTGACTGCTAAGAACAGGCTCGCGTGCCCATTATAGAAGGACTGCTAATCCTGCAAGGCTGACTTTCTGCAAACCAAGCCATTAATTTAGTACCAACGTTTCTGGAAATTATTAAGATTTTTAGATGTATATGCTTATATACGTAAGTAATACATAACAAGCAGTCACATTTTTTGTGTCAGAAATGGATGGCTTCCTTATGTTGGTTTTTCCCCCCATTGCTGCAAAAATTAGTCCTTTTAACAATCTCTTGCTAATAATATGAATTCATAAGATCCAATGTCTTATGTGAAAATATTTCATTTTGCTGTATTTCTTTGACTATTTGTGGAATCAGATTAAGTAATTGCGAGCTAAGGCACACACAGTAAACCTTTAGAAAACAACCTTATCTTCCTTGAGATGGGTGAAAATACAGTTCACAGTCTTCAATAGAAACGACTGGTGGAAGTGCAGCTCAGAATCTAGTGGGTGAATCAGTGATTTCTCATAAAGTACTTTGATCTGAAGGCACTTTGATACCGAAATGGCCACCGGATTATATCCTGAGTAGCTAGTCAGCTGCAGACACATAGTAAGGGAAGTGGCAGGCATTTTAGTGGGTGGTTTTATTATTATTATTCTTTTTTCAGTGGTGTGACAGCAAACAGCGCTATGGCAGTTTCAAACATATCCACACAGATGCATAATGAAAGTGGTTTGAGGCATTGCGTGGAATAGTAAAATCCACATTACTAGAAGTACCTTTCACTTCAAAAAACATAGTGTTGCCAGAGTTTTAATACTGAATAGGGGTTTAGATAGTTTATGGAAGGTGTTTTTTTTTTTTTTACTTCCACCATAAATTTCAGAAGAATCTGTCAAAAACAAATTTTTGCAAAAGAATTGAATAGCTCTGATACTCATGACTATTGGTGCTGGCTTGTAGATATCAGTTTTATGTTTAGTTTAGCAATGCATGTCATAGGCATTACCTGATAGTGAAAGTCACTATATAGGAAGTGCGCCAACGATTTTTCTAGAATGTCATTTAAACTGCATTTGTATAATGACAAAGTATTCTTAAAAAGCTTCTGTGTAATTACTTAGGGGGAAAGGTTGTTTCTCTAATCCCTTCAGTTTGGTTGCATAAAATGTGTCATGGGAGTGGGTTGCAAATAGGCTAAATCTCTGCGGTTCTTATTTCTTACTTTAAGTAAAGGAATAGGAAATAAAGAGGTGTAGTTATATTACAATTTGTCACACTACAGACTGAGTTGAATACAACAGAAAAAAAAAAAACCAGGAAAAAAAATCTGCATCTATTTGTTCCTGAAGAAGTTACATGGAAGAGAAAGAAAAGGTCATGATGGCTTTACACAGCACTTTTACCAGGAGTAGATCTCAACAGGATCTCTTGTGTCTTGCTTTGTGAAATTTGGATGCCTATTTCTTAAAAATACTTTTTGCCTCCGCTAGTATTTTAATATCCAATTCTTTCATAATTTTAATGTAGTAGGCTGTAGGGAAATATTTCCCATTTTATTGAAGAATTGAAATGCAGAAGCTTAGAGACTTGTGGACATTTAGGGAACTGGAAACTGTCACGGCCTTGATGTGGTTTATAAATGAAGCTAGGACATGTATGTTAAAGGCTTTTTGTCTGTTTTTACTCATATTTCCATTTCTGTGATCATCTTTGAATCTACTTTAATTACCGGATCATCACTTGAGTAATGTTCCCAACAGTTGTATTGCAGGTGGAGGATTTCTGCACTTTTCCTAAAGACCTGACAAATGGCTCTTTTCCACAATAAATAATTGTGTTAAAAAAGAAAGAAAGGAAAAAAAAGTACCTGATCATTATGGTAGAAATGATCAGGATAGACTGTAGTATTTATCACTTACTGTTAATTTTATTGAGTTTAAAATGTTTCTGTGATTAAGCTCCCTTCAGTTTGGACCTGCTTTGCACAGTCTCTTGCTGTGTCTATAAGTAGCAGTTTTTAGTAAATATCTGTCTTAATTACTAAACAAAAGTAGCATTGACCTTGTTTTCATAAAAAGGTGCAAACATTCTGAGCTGTTAATGCTTTAGTTTGATGTGTCAATCACAAACATGAAGTTGCATCTCTTTTCAATAAACGGTGCACTAAATACTGACCTCTGTTCATGTTAGCCCTCAAAATAAAGATGATGAACTCCAGCCCTCTGATTGTAGAATTGTTTGAAGGCATACTGAAGGTTCTGTTTTCTTAAAAATAATACCTTTCCTTTTTTTATTGTTTCTTTTGGTTCCAAAATAGTAATGTCAACTGCAGACGACCGTCTTCCTAGTCATTGTGAAATTTTCACAAATAATTACAGTAGTAATTTAGTGAAACACCAGTGAGAGTGCATGTTCAATAAGGACTTTGGAGATGATAAGTATATATTATGTTCAGGATTTAAATACTCAGAATTTACCATTAGCATAGTGGTCACAGCAGTAATCCCAAAGGCTTCCAGTGGAAGGATCACAGCCCTGTGCGAGGCAGTATTTGCAGCCAGCCGGAGTGCCTATACTTTAAGGCTGGCCCCATTTATTTCTGATAAACAAAGAAACTTAGAACATCGTTGCTTAAGATTAGCGGTAAAAATCTCTTTTACGGTCCAAACAGTGAGCTGAATGGCCACGTGCGTTATTAGTATTTATATACTCCATCAGTGTTCAAGGTATAGTTGCCAGCTTGACCTACATCAAGGAGGATACCAGGTGTACAGGGGGGAATGATTATTTTGCAGCATTTAGTTTGAAGTCCATGTATATGTTGTTAGTAGTAATATATAAAAAACTAAAGATGAAACAGTAAAGAAGGGAGGTTTTGATTGTAAAAGTAAATAGTTATAGTTACAGGGGTTTATGGAACGTGAATACAGCGTATGTTTAGACCATCTCAGTTGTAACGTGGTTGGGGTTTGCCACGTCCATTCTGGAGTCCATAATACCTTTGTGACTGCGTAGATATAAAGTTGGTCCATCTTGAGATGGAGATGTTGACTAAATTTTGAACATAGGTAAGAGCTGAGGTTGTTTTGTCACCTGCAGGAAGTGCAGACCACCTTGCTGCTGCTGGCTTCTCAGGGTAACGATTGTGATGGTTCTCGCATATCGGAAATAATTATGAAATCTGATTTAATGCTTTTGGGTTTGCATGTCTCATACACAAACTCGTATTTCTTATGCTTCTGAAGTACAGCTTTCCTGATTTCTTACTCTCCTGTTCTGTGGTGTGACTGAAGGAAACAATTTTTAAAAAGTCATGTTAGGAGAACCGAAATGAAATGCTACTTCTCCAGGTGCTGCATTGTAGTTTAACACTGAAGTGTCAAGCAGCACATGCGCACTATTTACAGTTCAGTGCTTCAAAACAGTCTGCCTCTCAATCTTGGCTTTTTTTTTTTCGAAACCTGCCTATGGAGAGCCAAATCTCAGCACTTTGCAAGTGGTGATGATACAGAGCAAATGTTTAGCAGCTGGTTTATTGAAAGTCACTTAATAAAATTGTTTGTTTACATAAGAAACTAGCAACACCTCTTTTTTTCCATTGCTCCTCTACCCCCTCATCTGAACTTGTTTAAAACTCTTCTGGGGAAGAAAGAGAGGCTAAACTTCCCAGAAACCAGCAAAGCCGCTCCTATCTATTAGCAGATTTGTATTTTTACAACAGTTTCTAAAGCACGTACGTACAGTTTTCACAGTATTTTGTGATTTGTTTTGGATGGCAGACCAAAACGTTTCAAAGGCCTTTCAAGCAGAGGTGTGGTATGAAGGGTGGTGCATGTACGTGTTCAATAAAATACAGAAATGAAAATTATTTACTTTTCTTTTCACATCTATACTTGTGTACGTGCACATGTTTTCTCTGGAAATCCTTGACATGAAAGTCAAGGAAAAGAAGTTGATTTGTCTTTGGGGATTGGTGCTGTGGAGTTTCCTCACTGTAGACTTGAAAAGACTCCTTTTGTTGCTTTGCATCGTTCCTAGTATGATAGCTGCATCAGTTCTCTAAACCTCCAGATGCTGATGCTAGACTGCTATTTTAAAGGACTTTGCCAAGTGTGCTTCAGTGATACTAATCTATATTTTAAATTCCAATATTTGTGTATAGTACAGTTGTTACTGCTACAAGGTGTTGTCTCATAGAAGTATCTGATAAAACTGCATTTGTGCTTGTATTTACTAAAACAAGTTGGAAAAATGCTGTTTTGGGAAAGAAATTTTTTTTTTTGTACCAGTTACTCTTTTTGAAACCTTGGTCATTTCTCTGTTCAAAGAATAAAGAAATAAGTTGCTTCTACTTCTCATCTCTTAGTACGATTTGCCAGTCATTTGGTTGTTCTGAGTCGTTTAGTCCCTACCTGGCATCGTCACAAGGTAGATGCAGCAATGGAGCTGGAGCTCATCAGGCTTGTCCTGCGGTTTTAAACTCCATACTGATACTTGTAAAGCCTGAGGAGAATGGCTCTGACATCGCGCTTACTGAAAAGCAGCAGGTAGTGTCAGTACGTTCTGCAAGAAGAAATCTGATTATAATTGTGCTGCAGCCTCAGGCTGAAGCCCTGACAAAAGGGATGCTGGATTGCAGCTCCGCAGACGTTCCGTACGTTCCCATCTCTGCTCAGTTTTACTTCCATGGGGCTTCCATCTGGTTTGGACTCTGGTGCAGTGGAATGATTTGAGTTTCCCTGATCCTGTTATCATGCTGCCCTGAGTATTTTATTTGATTTTTTAATTCTAAGGCTACTTGTCTGCCTCTGGCAGGTGCTTTGCCAGGTGTTTTCCACAGTTCACCTGTGTCGGTGAGATGAGGACAAGACAAAAATGGCAACAGGGCAAGATGGTCCTTCACAGAATCTTTGTTCTACTTTTTCCTACAGCTGTAGCTGTGTAATGACTCATTTTTCATTGTATAGTTTTCTTTGATATACAAAAAGGCGGCCTGGGTTTGTTTGGTCTGAAAGGCTCTTTTTGCTTTGTTCAGAATACATAAAAATGCATCAAAGTTTAGGACCAAAAGTTTTATGTAAGGGCCTTCTAGTCTTTGAGATTAGTAATGTCTTGCAGAATTCCCATGGTGTTTGTATAATTTTTCTTTTCTCTCTGTAATATCATAAAAGGGACAATGTAAAAAAATGAAGGTACCTAAATTTGAGAGAAATGGTGCACATAGTGCTTCTGAGCAAAGAGGGAAACAGATGAAGGCAAGGATAAATAAAAATGTGAAGATAGATGGCAGAAGGAGGTAGAATAAATAGCAGAAAATATAATTTTGTTTTGCAGTTAACAGTTGCATAATTGTTGGATCCCAACATTTTTAAAAATTAAATTTGGACTTTTCAAAATATTCAGAAATTGTATTTTTAAAACCCTGTGATTTACAATGAATCTTGAGGATTTGATTATGCCTAACCCTTTGAGAACTTCATTTTTAAACAGCTGCTTCTTCAGAATATTATTATATGGTTTGTATTGTATGGACTTCTTGTAGTGATACAGGTCCTAAATGCTGTTGCACACAGAGAAATACAGCTGCATGATAATCATCAATAAAATGATAAACAAATGGAGTGATGGCTTTAACAACAAGTTAATTTTTTTGCTTATTTCTTTTTTCCTTTCTTGCTCCTCTAAGTTGAGTCCAGTTTCTGAATAATTGCTTGTTGTTAATAATTTTTAAGTGTAGCTGTTTTCCTGTAGTTAATTCCATTTTTCCTTGAAAATGATGTATTTGTGTGTAGAGGAATTCTTGTAGGAATGGAAAAGCTATTACTATTTAAAGCCGGAAATAATTAAAGAAATATGAGAAGGCATTGTCTTTAATTCCAAATGTTGCAATAAAGAGCAGTTAAGAGTTTATACTTGTTTGTTGTGTTCATCATTTTCTTTTGTTTAGTGTTGTCTTGTTACAGCAGCTGTAATATGATGAAAAAAGCAAACAGTGATTTAAAAATAGTGGTAATGTTAAGTGGCTGAGGAGTTTGGATATAGTTTTACTCTTTCAAACAGGGCTGTGTGTTTTTGGTAGGTTTTTTTTTTTTCTCCTCTAATAATCAGTGGAAAAACAGCCAGCTGTTCTCCACTTGGTGCTCTGTTTGAGCATCTGAAACCTTTTAGAGCAAAAACCAGTCAAAGTTTCCAGCATATTGTAAACATTCCTTTAGCCCTAGTGAACACGCTGACATAACCCTCGCTTTAGGGGGCACAATGTAAAGTATGAACAGGGGACAAAAAAATGTGGTAGCTTTATTTAATAGTCTCACTTAAAAGAAAAAATAAAGTGTTCTATTAACTATTTACAGCCTTTCATTTTCTTTCACCAGTTTCTCTGGAGACCTACTGGCAATAATGAAATATGTATTTAAAGGAAAGCTCCAGTTGTACAAAAAAAAAGTTACAGTTGATTTTTAATCCTTGTCTATGGGACTGTTATGTCCCTCAAGATGGTTATAGAGGTGTCATGTGACATCTTATTAATGGTACCAACTACGAAAATGTTTCGATGCAATATACAGCTGTATGAAATGAAAAGTATTGCCTTGTGAGATGAAGCGTACCATGCTATAACACTTAGGTTAGCTGCTGTAAATTGCTATTCTAGTAATTAATGTAATTAAAGGCTGTAGCTTTTGACTTCACTAAATGAATATGCAACTAATTAACGTAAATGTCAGAATTGTTCCCTTAGTATTCTGAAAGGCTTCCCTTTCACATTAGTGTATCTTTTAGATTCAGTGCAGCGTATTTCAAGACTACATAATGCCCATAACACTGATGAAATGAGAAGAGCTAAAGAAAGTCTGACAGCTGATTGAATTCAGTTGCTGATTTTCAATGAGCATAAAATGTTTCAGGCTGTCACCTTGTTTGGGTCACTTAAAAACTATCTACAAAAATAGTACGAGGAATAACTTTGTTCCTTTAGTTGCTGTTGCTAGATGATTGCGATTGCTAGACTTCAATTACACTTGCTAATCTTAAGTTTACTTTTTACATAGTTTGTACAGCTTTCCTCCAGCTTCTTCAAGAACACAACGAGCCTTCACTGAGGAACTGATCTTTCAAACAGTACTTTTACTGGAAAAAATAGTGTGAAAATCCATGTCCACCATACCAGCCCCTTAGAAACTGATGAGCTGAGTAGATACTCATTGTTACTCTGTTGTCCATTACAGCATGCATATTATTATTCTGACTCCTAACCTATAATGGTACAATTATTTTAGCCATAAAAATGGTTACTTTAAATATGTAGAATGACAGAATGAAGACTGTATCCTTGTACCTCCTTGTACAGGCATGCGGCGTGTTTGCTTTTTCGCTTCAAAAACCATTCAAAACTGGTGTGTGCTGGGGTAGCCATCGTTGTCTGAGGGTAGAAGAGAAACGGGATTGTTGGGAAAATATTTTCTTAAAGGCTTTTTGACCCAGGATGTTTTTAGCAGCTGCTCTTTGAACTAATAAACCCGGTGTATTTTTAAGCTGAAGTAATTAGATGTTTCATTTAGAATTCTGTATTGGAAAAACTGGAGGTAGTCTTAATGCTGTTATTTCATCCTTGTCGTCTTTGACTTGCCAGCCACTGTTGGCCCTGCCACTCATAACACATCTTGGGCTGGTCTTTGTTAGTGTTTAGTGATTCTTCTTGCCTGGCTCTCCTCCCCTGCCTGGTGATCGCTCCCATAGTTTGCCCTTTGGGTGGTTTATTTTCTTCGCTCTCCACCTTCCTGTGCCGCAGCACTGTGCTCTGATCCCTATCTTTTCGTCCTTTGCCCCTGTTCTCTGGGTATCTCGTGAATCTATTTATTATCTGTGCAGCTGACTTCTGGTCCACCTTTTAATTACAGTCTTGTCTCCTTTTTTCTGAGCCATTATCTGCCCCCGTCTCTCTAATTCTCCCCTCCATGTTCTCCTTGTTGAGGTTTAGCTGTCATCTCAGCATGTAAAAGCCATGACTATTAATCTCTGTGCTAATCCTCCTCTCTTGATAACTGAGCCTCTGTGGCCTTTCATATATGTGCTGTATCTAAATCTTGGAGACTGTTTCTGCAGTGTTGAGTGAAATTATAACGTTTTCCTTTCCAGCCACATTTACACCACTTGCCCAGCCTTTTAACCCACATCTCATTCATCATTTTGCAGTTCGTTTTTATTCTGTTTGCACAGCACCTAGCACAACAGTACCTTGTCATTATTATAATGAGAAATAGTTATAATAATTATTAGTGTGTTTAACCAATGTCTAGTTAATTTGTGAGCCACTAATTTTGAGTGTAATGCATTATTCTTCTTATTTCACAGAAGTGTGATACTCCACACGTGGAATATTATTTACTCTAAATTAACAGCTTTAAGTAGTGGTTTAATATGTTAATGTTATCTCTTGATTCATTTAAAATGTAAGTATATAGTTTAAAATAATAATTGAATTGTAAATATCATTCAATGTTATAGCTTACTTGAAGGCATGCAGACCAGCTTTTTGACGTTAACATCTCAAATTATGCAAGCTGTAAACAATTTATAAGTGGATTTGTGCTTTTTCTCATAAAGACGAGTTCATCTTATACTTAAAATCAGGGAATGAAAGATGAAATTGTTCTCTAGTTTATATTTTTGGTGTTATTTCTTTGAAATGATGAAACAAGTTAGAATGCTTTCTAACAACTTCGAAATACTAAAGTGCCCAGGGACAGGATAGGGATGATGTTTTGAAGGCAATAAATATTTCAGCTTCACATTTCAGTCTTTCTTCTTTGTTCCTTTGATCTGCCTTTGGTTTAGTTATCATTCCGCTTGAATGACTTCACACTGTCTTTTTTCCTCTCCACACCAGAGAAGTGTTCTGCACATATTCCATATGTTTGGGTGCCCGTGTTGTAGGAGCGCCCTCGCTGCTGCTCGTTGTTTGCGGGCGATAACTGTCCCTACAAGCCAGATGCTCTAACCACAGCTGCGATGGGTGCGTTGGGGCCCACTATGGAATGGGTACAAAAAGCTGTTACTTCTCTATCACGGTTGGTTAAAAATAGTAGAGCAGGAAAAGTAACATCGGGGTTTGTGTATTTCAAAGAATCGCTATTACTAGTGAAGCATTTTCCTGTAACAATAAACTAAACCAGTAAGCCCATCTTTCTACAAACATGGTACTTCAGGCCTTAATACATTATTTGTGTAGTTGAAATAGTCTGCATTCTGGAAATTAAATTAAAGGAGCTGCTGCGTGGAGTGTTTTTTAGTGGTTGTCGCACTCAGCTAACACGTGGTGTAGTGGATCTTGCATTTGGCTGAAAACTGATGAACTGCTGCGTTCGCGTGGAGTCCTGCCAGCATCGGGGCACCTCCGTGTGAGAGCCTCTGAGATCGGGGCAGGATCATGGCTTCACATATTTCTGTACACAAAATCTTACATATGCGTCCGCATACTGGATGGATACTCGTGTTTTCTGTAGCTTTTAGACAAGAGATGCTAAAGTAAATTTTCTGAATTTTGCTTTTGCAGGGGAAGATTGTGTATGTTTTGATGGAGGTTATGTTTTTAGCTACTTGATAATCTGTGCATTATGTTGTCTAGCAAGTTGTGTTCTCCTTTGGGAACATGTGCTTATATAGTTTTTGTTAAAATCTAAATGGACTATACAAATCGCGATAACTGATTTTGTTTCAACACAGCTTAGTAAAAGAGTCACATTTCTTATGTCAAGAAATAAAAAGGAAAGCTGTTTGGAAACAAACCCAGCAATATTCTTCCTCAGCTGCCTTCCAGTGCGTGAGTAGTTTGCAGTTTGGGTGGCGAAACTGGTTTCCCTCAGAGGTGTTAGTATTTGGGGAGGAGAGGAAGGAGTGGGCAAAGACTTGTGTAAGTGCAGCAAATCCAAATAGGTAGGATCAGCGTATATATGTAATGCAGCGTCACTGGGGCAATCCGCAGGAGAACCTGGCCTTTCCGAGCAGGTCACCAATGGAAGATCTCGGCTTCATCACCGGGGCTGAAGGCTCAGCCCTTTCTCTGCTTTTCCTGTAACTCAGCCTCATAGCGCAAGATTTGTTTTGCTCTACAAACATAAACCCAGAGTCGTACTGACCTGTGGTAGACTTAGACAAGAGATAAAGCCTTCCCCTCTTGCGGAATCCATCAGAATCTAAGCTTCAGAAGCTTATTCAGTGGCAAAATGTATCCTTAGCATAGAAATTCCTTGCTCTGCTCCAGCAGTCGGGACACAATGGTGCGTTTGGACACGAGCAGCTTTTTGCTGCTGCCAGCAGTATTTGAAAACCTGGCAAAGAATTTGCATAATCACAAATTAAAGCCTGGTATAATTTTTACAAGAACACATCAGGAGTTTCACCATCTAGTTATTTTTCACGTCACTGACAAGCTGTCTAAACTACACACAGGGAGCTTGTGTGCAGATTTGCTGATGGGATGTGAAACTCGCTGTCCATGAGTTGTCCACAGGTAGCTTGTGGAGGTACTCATTTTGTACGCGTGTGTGCTTACATGCCATCTGAAATGTTTTAATTTGTTGAAGAGGTTGAGACCAAGACAGGTGCACCTCCTGCTGTTGTTTGCTGTTGGTGAGCCCTTGCTTTCCTATGGCGAGAACCCTGTGAGTAACCGTGCCAGTTCGTACTACATTTGCTGGGATGTCTTGAGTTGAACCTCTCCTGTAAGTCAAGGGATTGCCCTGTGTTTCAGGAACTTGACTTGCAATGTTGTGATGCCTTACTGTGTTTCGTTGTTACCTCTTGGAAGACATTTTACGAAGCAAGGAAAATATTGATGATAAAGCATGAAGAGGAAGTGTGTAAGATGTTTGTATTCGCTATTTATCAGTACACTTCAGAGTGCTGCTTTCTGAAATTGCAATTCTGGACTTCACAGTCAACTTTCACTGAGATGTTTGTGCTGTCTAAGATTGCTAATTCTGTTGCCGTATCCTTTATACACTGAAACAAAAGGAATTTGCTGCTTTTTAAATTGGGGCCAAAGAGTAAATTCACCCTATTTTTATATTCAAGCCGGCTCAGCTTTAGGGGATTTAAGTGATGTAATTGTATTGTATTCAGCCCCACAACTAGTCCAACTGAAAAAAATAATCTTCAAAGTGAATATTTTAGTGCTTCATGCAAGGCACATTGCTCAGTGTCTTGGGGAAAAAAAAAAAAAAGTAAAGCTTTTCTTATATTTGTGAACTGTGGCCCATTGTTGTACATGTTTTCTAAGCTTCTGTACAAATCTTAACTGCACAAAAAGTAGAGAGAGCTAGCTCACACTTCGTTAAAAATGAAGTTTTATTCCTGGTTATAATGAGACGTTGCGTTTATTCATGGGATTAAGGCCTTAAAAGAAAGGAAGGTACATAAAACTAGATTCCTAAAAGTTTACATCATAATATTTCAAAATAAAAATACATTCCGAAGGAAGAAGATGCATACATTTGGAGGCTTACTATGAGCGCAGGGACCAACATCTTGTCCTTTTATATTTGGATTTGTTGCATTTCCATTTGACTGGACCAGAAATGTTGTTCCAATGTCTCTTGACGTCAGCAGTGTGGATATGCTTGAATACGCTTTGGGGTTTGGTTTTGTTTCCAGTGTGGAGTGCAAGTCTTAGATGTATTTTGCAGGGAGGGAGATTTGCTACCCAGTGCCTATAACTGGATGAAGGTTCTTTGGGAGGAGTAGTTGAGGTTTTCCCCTCTCGGTGTTTCCTCCGAGGTGGAGCAGGTGGGTAGTGCTCTGCTGTGAACTGTGCTGCTGCCTGTCCCATCTTCCCTTCCAGGATGCTGAGCCCTACGTCGGTCTCGGAAGATAGCTCAGCCTCTTATGTATTCTTTACTGTGAACTGCTGGTAGACTTTGTTCTGGGAGACAGGAGCGACGTGCTCACCATCATTCAGTATCAAAAAGCTATTAACACAAAAATTTCTATATTTATCAGCTCTGCAGTAGGTGGGTTTTGGGGGGATAACTGAGCCAAATGCCTTTTGCAGTAGCATTGATGCAGAACGAGCTCGCTAGACAGTTCAGATCATTTTTAGCTCTGGAAGCATCGTTGGTGTGCCCATTCTGAGAAATGTCTGAGGGGTTTTGTGCTTTCAATTTTGATCTTTTGGATCCTTGGTAGTAGAAATTTAAATCCCACACATGCTTTTTACCAGTTGAATTTAGATGGCGGGAGGGGGGCGTGTTGCTTTTGGTGGTCTTGGTTTTTTGCTGTGTGATTTTTATTGTCTCGTAAATGAATGGAGAATATAGTAGCTTAGATGAATATACAGATATGCTCCCTCATCAAAGGAGTTTAGAAAATGGAATTGCTGAGGCAGTAGAAATAAAGCATATCTGTGTAGGGGTGATGGATGCTCTTTGGCAAATATGAATAAATAAATTTGCACAGTTTTCTATGAACACAAAACCAACCCCCCTAAAGAATTATCACCAAAAATGTGACACAGGATTTTGTTCTGGTTTGCTCCAGTTTCTGCTAGGTAAGGGAAGGTATTTTCCTTTTTCTGTCTCCTTAGGTCTCAATTATTTTGTCAGCTGTGAGTAAGGTACCAAAATCAAATTTAAAAAAAAAAAAATGCATAATGAAAAAACTAGGAAAGTAGACAGTAATACACTTAGGGCTTGTGGCATTTCTTTGATCTCTTTGCTAATAGAATTACCCTGCCCTCCTACACTGCAAACAGATGCTTTGTGAAGATGCAGGATTATGTTCTTTGTCCCATTGTCAGTCTGGTATGGAAACCACAGAAGAGGATGTGAATACTGTAACTTTGGGCCTGGCAGCTTCCTGACCTTTATAAAAGGCTTGCTCAGGGCTGTAATAGCTAGTTGAGTGCTGGCAAGGTGACAGACTAGATGCATTAGCTGGTCTTTTCCGTCTCTTATGTGTCAGGTTCTTTGTTTTATATGGAAATAATTTCTGTCAAAATGGGAAATTTGTCATGAGGTACTTCCTCTGCCTGTAAAATGAAAATGTCAACCACAGGTCTGTCTGAATGTGTCTTCTGTTACAAACCACTGGTGGAGCCAGCTTTGTCCATTGATACCACTGTCACGTTCCCCGGTGTTTTAACGCAAAGTCAGGCTTCTCCACTGACCTGCAGTAATAGAAACATGTAACAGAGAGTTAATAACGCTGCCTGATTGTTTCCTATGGGAGGAATCACATCAAATTTTCCTAAATGTTTACAATTTATCAGAATTCTGGTTTGCGATGTGTCAATATGGTGGATGTCTATTTATTAGGTATGTGTATATATATGTGCATGTACATAAAATGTTATACACGCATTCCTATTGTTATGCTATGATGTCTGGAGAAACCCAACCTGATTTCTATATATGTATTGACTTTAATATGTCAGATAGTATAGGCTGTTAATATGAAATATCTTTGCATAACGATTTCACATCTGTCATTACTTTAAAGGCTGAAGAGATATTACAGCATTACGGGTTTCTAATAGATTAAGAAGGCACCATATGTCACACGTTGCCCTGCTTTGCATTTTGATGTGTGTCAAGCAGTGAATAATCCTGCATCTTGTCTGAAGAAAGATGGCACTGGGATAATCTTTTTGTTTGTTTCTTCTAATGGGAGAAGATGATGCTACTAAAAGGAATTCATTGCAATATGGGGGGGCGGGGGGCCGATATACTTTTAAAGGTGAGATTAAAGACAGGGGCTGATGCAGCGGGTAGTAAACCATTCGAGTCGGCGCAGACTTTGAAGATGGAGGTGTTCTTGTCAGCTGTGAACGCCGTGTTTAGGCGTGCAAAATTCAGTAAGAGAAAGCGAAAATAACTCCAGCCTTCTAGTCCTTTCTTCAAAGTATTGCGAAGGGAAGTTTGGCAGGAGCTGGGACAGGAAATTGAAATCTGAATACTATTTTATACTGATAGGGTTAAAGGCCTCTCTTTTACACTGGCACACTTGTTCTTTTATTTGATACTTGAACTCTGAAAATTTTCTGTGACTTTCTAGGGAGAAGGAGGAGCAGCTGACTCGGGTGACAGAGGTACAGAGGCTGCAGGCCCAGCAGGCAGATGCTGCCCTGGAGGAGTTTAAGCGGCAGGTGGAGCTGAACTCAGAAAAAGTCTATGCTGAAATGAAACAGCAGGTGAGAAGGTCACAATGCCAGCCTTTCTGAAACTCTGTCTCAGTAGGATAGCATATTCTGATCTTATAATGCCAGAAACATGCTTCACTTGAGAGTGCTACATCAAAATCTTTCACAATGTAGTGTCTTTGCTAGCAAGTCAAAAAGGGATGTTAGCAGTTGTTTCATCTGTTTAACAAAGGCAGAATTGTCATTGTTATAAAGGTATCTGCGGTTATGATACTGATTAGGGATTTTTCAGGAGTGAGAGTATAAAGTGTTAGTTTATACACCCCCATGGAGCAACGTTTGTAATTTTCCACTTAAATGTCTGTCTCTTCCTACTCTTTTTGGAACGACTCTGTCTTCCCTTAATGAGGTCTTGTAATCAGTTTGAGCCTAAACAGGGGCAGAGCTGTTTTGGCTGCTGGCAGGCCTGTGCGGAGGACAGAAAAATCCCTTTTTCTGTCCCTGAAAAATAGTAGCAGGCCCTTATGTAAAGAGATTTTAGCGTCTTAAATTCCTTATGGAGCAGACAATAGTTAAACCATTGTCCTGGGGGTTTTACAAATGCAGCACAGTAAAGGAAATAAAGAACAAGCGACAGGTGATGAAAAAGAAGGAGAGCGGGGGGAGTTTTTCCTTCGCTTGCTCATGCGGTCAAAATCGCAATACGTGACTCAGGTTCTAGTTCTACCTGACCATATACTCAGTTTGCCAACCTCACCCATCATAACCAAACTCGCTGCTGACAGTAGGATGCTGCAATCAGACTCTAATGGATTTCTAAAGATGCTGCCTTATAACTAAACAAATTCTCTTTTTGTTGTTCTTGTGAAGTTTTCCTTCTGAAAATCTTAAACAAAAGCGAGAAATTAACTAAGGCATTACTGATAGTTTTAAGACCTACGCAAACAGCAAATAATGTAATTTGAAAATTAAAAAAAGCAAGAACAAACATAAAGGCAAGATTTGTTCTGCAAACTAGACCCATAAGGGCAATACAACAAATCCTACAAATTTTAATCACATTTTCTGTGCTGCGAGACTCTCCTCCAACTTCTTCACGATGACTTAAAGTAATGTCTTATTTCTGCTCCAAAAAGGATATGGTCTAATTCTATAAAGACTAATAATAGTTTCATTCACTTAAAAAAGAAAAAATCCAAACTAAAAGAAATATGCAAAATTATTTGGAAAACTTAAAGTAACTTGTCATTTTAAAAAAGACTGCAGGTTTCATTTAGAATATTGCTGTGTTTTGAAAAAATTTGAAAACACATTTTGCTGGACTCCCAAGAATCAGCCACGGGCTTATTTTTTCCCCACTTGCATGCTAAAATATAGAAATAGTAAATTGTATTGTACGATTGAGCAGTACTGTTCTACAGGAACCGAGGTTCAAGGAAATACATCAAAGAAACACTACTGAGGCTGTCTTCATAGCTTTGTCCTTTCTCATTCTTCTGCATGCACATACTCTTTAGATAAATCACCTGTTAGACTGTAACATATTGGAAAATTCTGGTTTTTGTGGTTAGGTGGAATGTATTACAAAACCTGTAGTAGCTATAGCAACACTGGACTTTTAACTACGCTAGAAATACTGGGCTTCTAAAACCGTGTTTTGGTGTGTGGTAAAGTTAATTATGAAAATAAGCAGGATGGGGTCCGGCATTTTCAGTTCTTGTAATCAATATTTGATTCGTTAGTTTGGCTCTGTCGGTTTTTTGCCATCTGCTTCCTATTTTGTCAAGCTTGTGATTATTCAGAGTCACCTGATGCCTGTGATGGGCAAGTGGTACATTTTAAACTGTAAGATCTGCATTTTTTTCCTAATAGAAACTAGCAAAAGGACAAACAATGCATAGGTTATGTCACGGTACTTTAGATTTAGTGTTTCCTGGGTTTGGCAAATAATGATCAAGAGACCTCGCTGTGCTTGTAGGAAATATATGAATGTGACCTAATGAATAAAGCACAAAAGCCCATAGATTTAAAGCATCTTTGCACATGTTTTGACTATTTCGCTTTTTAGAATATTTTCATTCTCTTAAAAAAAAAAAAACCAACCCAACCAAAACCCAAAATAAAAATGCTTAAATAAAGTAACAAGATCTTTTATTTTTCTGGGTTTTGAGCTGAATAAAATGTGGCTATGGACATGCAATTTGACTAAGTTTGGAGGTGGAAGAAATTATCTGTAAAAATATTCATTGAAGTCCCATTTTCTTAAGTAGCAGATAGTAGCGGTGAGGTTCAGAAGCTACTGCAAGGATAACCTGTTCCTTTCTATTCTGTTTTTCCACTTTTGCTCTGGCCAACTATTCCTAGTCCCGTATCTTCCTTTCTTGCTGCAGTATTTTCCAATGAAATGCTCTTCCCACTCCGAGTAATGACTTTTCTCCTCTTTCCCTAGCTTAGAAGTGATGTCCAGGCCGACTGGCAAAGACATCTGTTGAAGACAGAACATTCCCTCAGGCCAAACAGGATTTTGGCTTGTGGTTCAGGAATTCATGCGTTTCTTCTTTTGGTGCAGCAGATGGACTTGCAGCGGCGCTGGTCCTCCTGACAGCTACACCCTTTCCCTCTCTTCTTTAGGGAGACGCTTTATTTGCTGCTCGTGCTGGGACCCAGATCTAAAAGTAATTGATGAGTATGCACCACAGCATAGTACTATATATATGTTCCCCTGGAAACACGCCTGATGCACAGCTAACAGTTGTGCTTTTGATACAAAAGCCTTTGTTAATTGAGTTATGAAACCGCTTCCTTGATGCTGGGTGCTGGAATCTGTGGGACTCATTATTCACAGGCGATGACTATCTTCAGAGAGCTTCACTTGCAGCCAAATAATTCTCTTTTAAGTTATTTTACTGATTTAATGTAAACTTACTTTATATGTGTAGCTTGTGCACTGACTCACACATGATTTCCCTTGAATTTCCACCGGCAATATATTTTTGAGTGAATATATTTGAGTCTTAAATAGATCTAGAAAAAAGTATTCACTTAATTTTGATGGGGTGTTCGCTACTGTTAAGTGAAAAACTGAGCCAATATTTTGTCGTCAGGGAGTGACATGGTATAGGTGATCACTATATCCTGAAGTAACTAATAATCCCGTAGCGATTGAATATTAATTTTCACTGCATACAAATAGTGTTGTTATCATTCTCAGCAAGTTATGCTCACCTCTCTGATGGTTTGCAAACAACTGCAGAAACATCAAAACGTTTCAAGCTATGCCTTTAAAAAAAAATTAAATATTCCCTTTCTTTTACCATGTAGATGGAAAAGGTTGAAGCAGATCTAAGCAGATCAAAATCGCTCCGTGAAAAGCAATCCAAAGAATTCTCCTGGCAATTGGAAGAGCTCAAGCAAAGATATGAGCAACAGGTTGGTCAGTTTGCTCCTTCAGGTGGAGGGGAGGAGGGACGTCTTTCCATGCAGCTGTAGGTTGGTTCCTGTGGCAGGCTTAATCCTGTCCTCGTTGAGCCCTGCTATTCTTTGTATAAAGGCAAAATTTATAGGTGTGCAGAACTTATGTACTGGGGGATGGAGGGGGAAGAGTCTACACACAAAATATTTTTGTTTCCTCATTGCAATCCTGTGTACCTCCGACTCTTTCAGATTGTTTCCCAGGCTTACAGGTGGCAACACCTATTTTCATAATGGCCAGATGAAATTTTTTTAACGCGTTATCTGTTTTTCTTCTTGTCAAGAAACAGCGTTTTATTCTTTTTATCATTTTTAACATGGGGAGTGTTCATATGAATGCTTGTTTTGGCCGGCTGATAACGTTTTTCTTTATTGTAATATAATTTTAGGGTTGGGAAATATTCAGGAAACGTTTGGGTGGAGACAAGAGAGTTGACTTCAGTAATGCTATGCCAGTGTAAAGGGGAAAAAACAGAAATAGAAGTGGACAATTTATTGTATGAAATAGGCTTGAGAGCTACACCACTGAAACAGCCCATCTAACGCTTGGGTAAGGTGGTACTTGGAAACTAAAGTGGTGTCAGTTTGGTAGCACCTGTTAAAGGAGGGAAATATTTTTTTTTTTTTTTTTACTTTATAGCAATGATATGGTTAGTCCGTAAGTTTAAAGGTCTCTCTTATCAATGTTTTTGCGTGGGTATGACTTTACGTTTCCACCAGGGAAATGTAGTTTCATTTCTGTTTTATCTTCTGTGCTGGTCAGAGGATGAAATACTGCAGTTGGCTTGTGGTGTGAGACCTGCTCTGGTCTGGAAGAGGCTTTTTCAAGTGACTAAGGGACAGGATCCCTTGGGTAGGTGTTGAGAGAGACCTTCGCCTGTGCGTGGGAGAAACCACGGTGTGCTTTGTGCCTGGCTGTCTGAATAGAAGAGAGTCTGTTGGTTCAGATCAAAGTATTTTCCTTATCCCCACTCAGAATTCTCAACGTTACTAATTGGGTTCCCACCTGACAAAGGGTGAGAAGCTGTCCTGTGTAATAGTGAGATATGTCGATGCGGGTGTTGTGTTTAGCTGGGAGATGCTATTTCTGATTCTTGTATTTAATGAGTCGGGAGCAGTCTGGGTCACGGAGGTATTGGGGTTTTGTTCCGTGCTCACATCAAAGGTGAGGAAGTTTGTTGTGTCAGTTAGAGGACGTACTGAAGGGAGGACAATGGGAAGTGTTGGGGTTAGTTGGGCGTCCGCCTCGAGGTGGAATTTTTTTATGGAATCTTTATGTTCACATCATTTTAGTGGGACAGTTGGTTCACTTTCTTTTTTTACAGTCCTCATAATTTGTGGTGCGTCCTTAAAGTCCAAAGTAAGCATTTATTTGAAGATTTTGTTCCCAGGTATAGGAACATGATCTATAGAGATAAATACTAATCTACAGTTTCTCAGATGTTATGACGTTCCTGTTCCTACCTGCAAAGGGTTGTTTATTCTTTCAGTATACATGGTAAGAGCTACCAAGCCACAGAAGCAACCTTCTTCTGCCAAATGCTCAGCTGGTTTTGCACACTAAAGGCAAACGACAGTGCCTGGTAGTGTAACAGTTTGGGGTTTATTCGTTTTCTTGTATCGTCATGCCTATTATATTCAGACCTTCTGGAGAATGGATCAAAAAAAACCCAAACCAAGAAATGAATGTGATAGTTACAACTTTTTTGGTGAATCTTTTTACATTGGTATTCTGTAACAATGTTGATATTGTGGGAACCATTAGTGAAAGTGTTTGCCACTAAGAGGTGGTGTTTACTGTTTCACTTTTATTTCATTTAGGGTAGCTACTTTTTACTGTAAGAAAGAACAGCTACACTTGATGAAACATCACTGAAACCCAAGGAAAGGGTTTCAGCACTAAACAACTAAACAATGAGAGCCTCAGAAGAATGTTCAGAGGAATCCTGTTTATGCCCTCTCTTAAAATTTATTTCTTTTCGTACTTCATTTGGAATGTTCTTTGAAAGCTTGTAAACATGAAAACTATGTGACCCTTCCTGTGGATAGCAGTGGGTTATCGTTGGAAGCGGCGTTCTTTTTGTATTGTCATTTCTGCAGCACAAAGCTCCTCCAGCCACAGAGCAGTATGAGCTCAGTTCTTCCACTCTTAACATTTCCTTTCAGAAGTTCCAGCTTGTGTTTCTCTGTATCACACTCTATTTACGCTTCAGAACTTCTAAACCATTTTTGAAGGAGATTTTTCCTTGCCTTGTTTTACTCCATATTTCTTTGGTTCCCCCTTGGGGAGGAATAGACTGATTGAAAGTGTTTAAATCGAGCAGGGAATTGGAATTGGTGCTGCGTTTCAGCAGCGCTCTTGGAGACTTTCAGGCAAGAAACAGACACCCAGCCCCAAACCCGAATACCTTGGCTACCTGAGAGAAGCAGTAATTGCTTTGAGATGTTCTGCTGCAAGTGTCAGAATCTAACTGTCAAATGGAATTTATACACAAAGGGAAAGAAAATTGACCTTCAGATACATTTTGCATAGGTTGGCATGACGAGTGGCAGAGGTAGCTCTGACAGCATACTGGGCAATTCGGTTGCCCGTAAATTTAATCGAGTTGGTAATGAAGAATCAAATTAACTGATGTGTTATCCAGTTCTCCAATCTGAGAAACAGTTTGGAAGGATAGGAACTTCAGTGCTGTGGTTTTCCCTCTCCACATCATATGAACGGTTGCCTGTGCTTCACGGGGCTCTCCTTGAATATTGATCTCGGATTACTGGGGTGAACGTGGACTGTTGGTTGTGGGGCTGAAAGGTTGCTCTGCCTGTAGATCAGACATGCTGATGTATTGTCTATTGATATTTATCTGATATTTATGTTAATAAATAACCTGATACATATTGAGATATATTTTTTTTATTTTCCTTGAAAAAGAATTAGGAAAAAAACATACAAAACCATGGCAGTTACTATTTTGTTAACTTTTTGAATGCTTTGGAATCCATTAGTAAAGTGAAGAAGTAGTTTGGGATCTTGCAGTATTTGGTTTCAGCTGTCACGTGTCGCTCCTGGTTCCAGCTTCATCTGATTCAGTGCCACGTTCTTTTGAAGTATCCACTGAGAACACTCTTGGAGAGAAACTGGTGGCTTTTTTTTTTTTTCTTTAAATATACTTTAGCTCAACTTTGTTCTACTTGCAGCTGTTAGATTTGAAAGTATATTTTGAAGAAAAAAAATAACTCCAGCAGCACCACAGTTCCTATCTGCTGGGAGCAGCTGCTTTCGGCACTTCAAAGCCAGTGGACACCACAGCGAAGGCCTCAGCCTTTCCTGCCTTTGAAATGGTTGCAGTATCTATAGTCGGGCTTTATGGCACCGTCAGCACAGGAAAAAAGGTTGTTTGGTTTTTTGCATCCCCTCCCTTTTTTTCCTTTTTTTTTTTTCCTACTTTCTAATTACATCCTCAGTTTAGCTCAAAATATCTGGGAAGTGTTTCTGCTGAAATCGTTTTCCACAAGCCCAAATGTTTGAGAGAGCGTGTGCCCAAACTTACCACTAGTGGGGTTTAGGCAGGAAAATTTGACAAACAAGCTAATGAGTTTGCTTTTTTTCCCCCCTCCACATCATGTCACTGGGCACTTTCGGAGGGCACGTCTCTCGGGGCAAGCTGCGGTGCCACGGCAGGGTGCTCGTGGCGGAACAGGGCTTCACCCAGGGGCGTTTTGCAGCAGTCAAGTACGTACTCACCTTCATTTCAAGCAGATTTTCATAAATTGCCACAAATGGCATGCTTTCAGTGAACTTCTGGAGGTTGTACTATGTAAATGTCATTAGCTCATCCTTCTTTTTTGAAAGAAATACAGTAATAGATCACTATGAACACTGTTACACCCATTTTTTTTTTTTGCTATAAATAGTTGCTGAAGTGCTGTGACTGCCTAAGTGTGGAAAAAATGGAGATGAAAGATAAGCAAGAGAGCCCAAGTCTATGAAATTTCATTCTCCTAGCAGGTAGAACGCACCATGAAACAGCTGATGGATGACTGGTCGCAGGAGGGTGTTCCTTGCTAGGTTACGGACATACTTCGTGAGATTAGATGCCAACCTGAATGTATAAATAAGCCTTTTGTTTTGGTTCATCTTTTTTTTAACTTGTTTATTCCATTTAAACATAATAATTATTCATGCTTCCATAGCAAAGTGGAAGGCTGTGATGCGATAGCTGAAGAATCTCTCCATATCTCAGGAAATCCTTTCTTGTGACATGTATTGTTGAGTTCTGACTTCTGTAAAACTTGTGAGGGAATAATTAGAGTTTCCGTCTTGTCCTATTTAGGCAAATAGGAAAGAAACAGGACACCTTCAGAAACGTTTTACTGGGTATTTAACAAAATCACTTTGAAATCATGTTAAAGATGAGAAAATAGCCTACCCTTTTAAGTTGGGAGCAAGACGAAGGTGTGGTTGAACTTAAATATGCCTTTTATATGAAAGAAAGAGAGTTAAAAAGTGCAGAATCAGCTGGTTAAAAATGAAAAAAGCATGTCTGTAATCTTACCTGCCAGCAGCAAGGACGAGTATTTGAGGTAGAGTTGGGAAATAGTTCTCCTTTGAGCAGAGGAACGTACTATTAAGAGGAGAGGAAGAATATTCTTTAGATCTTTCTGTATGTTTTCTTTTATAACTTTCTAGTGAGGTTAATTTAAAGAAAAGAATGAAGTTCTCTCAGGTAAAATACGGATTTTGTAATCACAACCATTGCTTTTATACATAAGTGTATATATTTAAAAACAAATACCTTATTCAGTGCTAGCAGCACCATTTAATATTAAGGTTCCAAGCACAATCTCATGCTCGGTTGCTTAAAAATATTCTGAAATGTTGTTTAGATTAACATTTAATGGTTGGGCATCCCCCTTGCCAACTTTTAGCTGTTTAACTTTGTGCCAAGAGATTTCACCGATGTTCGGATGATCAAGGCTGTGATGACACAGTTTTGCTTTTGCTTAGAACTGTAGCCATAGTTCCTTGAAACGCAGGAGATAGGGTGGGTTTGACCTGGGTGTGGTTTTATATTTTTCTCTTAAAGATCTACTCAAGCGTATTTAGGTAATAAACATAGTTTAATTCAGATGTTCAAGGGTTCAGCAGCTAAATGTTCTGAAGAGTCTCGCTGAGAATTTCCAGGTGCTCTCTGGGAAATGGAGCCAGAACAGTCTGTGTGTGAGAGAGTGGTGAAGGGCTGTGACCTTGGGAGAGGCGAAAACACAGCATAGGTGAGGAACAGAGTAAAAGGTGGGGATTAAACATTAAACCACAAAACTGCTGTGACTTAGGGATGGGGCTTGGAGAGGAAGCCCCTCAAGGACAGTAAGTTCTGTCTGTGGAAAGATTTTGTGAGTGGCTCTGAAAGGCAGTGCAGCGGAGTCTAGAGCTGTATTAGTGTCATTTAGTCCCGTGGATCAGGAGCACTGGAGAGGCAGGTCCTGCAGATGGGGTCAGTCGGAGGGCTGGTGTGGACCGAGGGGTGCGTTGAGCATCAGCTGGCTCTTCGAGAGGCACCGTTCCTTATTATCTCCTGCTTTAACTCTGGCCGCTCTGCCTTTCTGCGGTAGGCAGTGGGGAGGATGACTTCTGCATTGCATCAACTGCTTCTGCATTGGATGTGTTGAGTTTACAGTCCTATTGCGTTTATTTGGCATATCGCTTTTAGTTCAATTCATACTCCAGCTGCTGGTCTTCAGAACTGCTACAGACATCATCAGTCTTATCAGAAGAGACAGTCACCAGAGGTGCACCTTAAACTCTGACTCCAGTGCCATGCTCAAGCCTTCAGAGATATTTAGCTGGACACACCAACAGAGATAACAAGCTTAACATTGAGCTCACTCTGTCCCCTTACTTTTTCCCAGTTAAGAGTTCCTGCCACTCCACTTCCATCCTAGCTTTTCTTCTGGCCTTATTCTTCCTTTTCTGTTTCTTCTAACTTCTTTTTGACCAATCCATTACGCACTCGAGTGAAGAAAATGTTTGCAAAGATCTGCTTGAAATACGGTATTCCTCCGACAGACTGATGTTCCTGGCATTTCCTAGCTGTACTTTAAACAGTCCAGTTTTAATCAGAGATTCACGATCCATTTTTAGTGTGCTGGTTTAGGTACAAGGAGAGTCTTTGTAAAAAGCTTTGTTCCTCTCCTCTTTGTCTATAGTCTAAGATAATTGAATTACAGTCCGTTCTTGCGTGGAGGCCAAATGAGCACATTAGCAGAGGCTCTAAATTTTTCATGTCATCAGCAACAAGCTGCATAAATTTCATTTAATAAATTAATCAATCTAGGATGCATAAATGTTTCCTTTGAACCATCCCAATGCGCAGATGAATGCCATTTGCGCAGAGTATCTGAGGAATAGTTTCTTCAATCATCAGCATCAACTTTTCACTTTATGGTATAGCTAAAACTCACAGAAGGGAAAACAATATGAGTTTAACCTCCAAGCAAAGAGCGGCTGGAAATCTTCTCACTGTACCATTGCTGTTTGCAGAATTGTTAAGCAGGCAGATGGGTATTTACACTGTCTCCTTCAGGCATCTAACTTGTGTGTGATTCAGAGTCAAAAGCCTGAGCTCCCTGTATAGTCAATAGAATCAGCTTTGTGGGGAGGAGGGAGAGGGGAGGCGATCGCAGGAACATAAATTGGTGCCTGCAGTAAATAGCAAGTCAGGCTGCCAATGCCTGTGAAGTCAGTTCTGTGTTCAAAGAAGGTCCTTGGATAAACTCTGAATCCCTAAACAAAGGCTATGTACAGTAAATTCTGTACCAGAGCCTGCTACAAACGGGCGTTTGCAGTGACTCGAGGTATATCGGTTTTGAAAGAAGTATTTCTGTTTGCAAACCGCGTTGGCTTTGCCGGAGCAGGTGGGCTGGGGAGTGGGACCTCCTGGCATTTGTCGTGGGCTGAGTGTGATTTAATCATAGGGATGCAACTTCATTTCTAATATGTTGATGCTTTAAAAACAAATTTACTCATGGCAGGAAGACTGGAAAGATTGAGGTGAGGTTTGTGCTGCCCATACTTTAAAAACATTAACGTTCTGAAGGGCCTTTGTAAGTAAAAATGTACAGGTCGGGTATATCATTTTCTATACATGGTGAGACCACTTGGGTATATGGTTGCAGCAGGGAGGATAAATCAATCTGCAGTTTGGCTAAAGGCCAGCTTGTCTCCTTTAGAGAATTTCTTGCAGTTCTTAGTTTGCAATTGAAATAGAGTTATTAGTGGTTGATTATAAGGTGAAGTATAACAGGAAACACAGTCATGCCAATTAAATTATTGCAGTCTGCAATGAAATAGAAAAGAAAATGCATTCGCTGTGCATGTATATTACCCTATATGTATTTGCTGCTTCAGTGGTAATATGTGGTTCCGCACTGATATATTTTTTCACTGTCCCGTTTGCCCTTGGCTCATTACAGCCCTTATATCTTGGGAATATTTTGTGTTCCAAATTATAGCAAAATCTTGAAAAAAAAATGTGTACCTTTTAAAATCCATTTAATTTATCTGCTACAAAGTAGTTCTGGTATGCTCCCTTGCCTTGCAGTGAAGATTCCTCTTTTCTGTCCAAAGTTATTCTAAGCCAAGCCCAGCATAATTAATACTCGATCCTCCAGCCTGTTATATCAGATTACTTTTAGCAGCAGTCTATTTGTGGAGATGGGTAATCCCCATATCCTCGTGAAACACGCACATTTATTTATAGGCTTAGGAGGCAGAAAACACTAGATTTTACCAGAGTTGTTAGTTGGGGATAGATTGCATGTGGTACGCTGCGCTGGGCAGAGGTTAGGGCTGGTTTTGAGCAGAGCAATGATAATGAAGACACCTGATTTACACTCTTAAATGCTTATAAAATACAATGGCTGAAAAATAGACGTGCTGCATGTATGCTGTACGAGTGAGTTTTGTTCGGTTCTTTGGCATGGCATGTGTAACTTATTGGTGGCTTCTCCAGCCCTCAGAAGTTCAGTCACGCCAAAACAGCACTAATAAAATCATCCTGCCATGCAAGACCATGTTCTGTATAGGTGTTACTTACAACATTTCTGGGATTGTGGACATAAATTTACATGAATTTTCATACTCTCGTGTCAAATATTTAATGTAGCAGTTACATTTTTCAAAGAGGTAGTGAGCTAACTGATTTCCTTTCCCTCCTTTGGGGACTATAAAAAGAATTTCAAAGGCATACTTGTTCTTGAGAACAAGCCGAAATTGTTCTAAAATTGAAAAGCCTAAACTTAGTGAGTGATGGAAAAGCAAAAACTGGATAGTAGAAGGTCTCGTCTATATTAGGGACTTTAAAAAGGTATTTGCTGACGTTGATTATGTTACAAGTATTTGGCTTCTGAAAATATCTTCTGCAATCACAGGCTGTTTACTGATCTTTGTTCTTCAGATGTGCAAAGGGAACCAGTGGAGCAGCAGCGTGATTTCGCTGGAGGTCTGTCTTAGCTTGGCTCCCGTTTTAGCAGGTTGCTCTAAAGCACCTCCCCATTCTGGTGCAGTTACATCTGCCTGCGTTAAAGGCCATCGTTCCTCATCATTCCCCAGTCCCTGCGTAGGATGGGCACAAACCACACTGCCAGGTTCGTTTGGCAGTTTGTGTGTATTTATGTGGGTGAATACCAAAAAGCAGCCACAGTTCTCAGATTTGTCTTTTTTAGCTCTTTGTGGAGAATTTTTTCATCTTTTAAAAATTGTTTTCTCTGCAAGAGTAAGGAAATGCTGTTAGATTTCAGTTAAAAGCAGAAACTTAAAAATAAATGCTGTCATTTTGGTGATGGCTTAGTAAATCGGCCCTTGGCTGTTGCGTTGAACATGGTTCTATCACACTGGTTTGGAAGCAGGGTTTTAATTAAAAATTTGTGTAAGAGGTGATCATAATTTTAAAAATAGTTGTCTTGGTAATAGCAGTGTTTCACAGTAAGAACAGCTATATGGGTCGGGCTGTCCCGCTTGGCGTAGTGTCCGGGCCACGGCTGGAGATGGGAGCAGATGTGCAGAGAAGAGAATAAGAGATTTTCATCTTTGGGAGGGCAAGATGAGGAAACATCTAAGCCACAATGAATACAATCTGATTATGGTAATAGGGTGCACACTATTATTTAGTGAATGTTTCTTTTCAGCGTTGCCTCTAATTCCCGTTGTGAATATCATGTTGCTTGTCTGTCTGAAATGTATGGCACCTAAACCTGTCTGTCTTCTGGGCACTTACATACTGGATTTGAGCAGACGTTTTAATGTAATCTGATGAAGTGCTGAGCATCTAGGGGTAGATGAAGAAAGATCTCCACACGATACAGTTTTTAAAGGGGGAGGTTTCGTTATATCATTCATAAAAGGCACTCTTTACCTCAAAGAGGAGACAGAATCCATACTGATTTGTGAAGAAATAATACAATTTTCACGCAGCTCCCTGTGATGAAGAAGCCCTGTTGTTGCTGAGAAACAGCTCGGGGTTTTTTTTCTGTTTGTTGGTATACATAATTTTTTTTTCCTTTTAAAAATACCCAATAACGATACAAGAATGAGAGAGGCAGGAGTGGCAGAGAAGCCGTAGCGCTTGGCAGCCGTTGTGGGGAGAACAGGGGGCTCAGGGAGCTTCACCAGTGCTGTCAGATGGCTGCTCCGTGACTTCACGTTGTTCGACAGGAGAGCATGTTTTGTTGGTTACGAAGGTGGAGTGCTCGTTAGCATTCATCAGCAAAGGTGGGCCTTCTAGGCCTTTGAACTTGAGGGAAGAAAATGCAGGGGTCCCCATCCTTTCTCTCCTCTCCTGGCTCTTCACCTCTGCTCCCTGCCAGAAACCTCTAAAAAGCAAAACTGAACCGTCGTGGGGAATACTTTGCTTTAAGTGGTGAGGGTTTTTTTGTCCTTCAGTGAATTTGGCTTTTATAAAACACCTCCCCTCACGCTGCCGTCCTTTCTCTCCCCAGGTAGCGGTCTGAGGGGGCACCCCTCCTGCGTACGGACCCCTCCCTTTCAGCTCTTTCCACCTCTTACATTCAAAAAAGTTGTTTCTATCACATAAACGTTGTGAGTGAAGAGATTACTAAATGAAGCTGTCACTGCTTTGGTTGGGTGAGCTGGTGGCGTGGATGTGTATGTGTAACTGGCTGCTGAAGCAGGATCTGTCCCATGCCCCCTGCCTTGGCTGCAGTCAAGGAAATGAAAACCTGAAGAACTGCAGATCCCCACCACAAACCGTGTTACCCCAGATCTTACCTGGCACAACCAGCTGAAAATCCAGTAACCGGGAAAAGAAAACGTTTGAGTAAAAAGACCTCTCTTGTTGAGATTTCTTTTTAATCAGGTCTGATTGATGAAAAACTGCTCAACATGTTTTCCCATAACTCAGGGAAAGCCTTTACAGTTATTTTGGGGAGCAAGAATTCCTTCAGTTAGGCACACTGAGGACACTGCCTTGTACGCAAACCATGGGCAGAACCCTGACTCGGAGAACTTTGCGTGAGGATCCCAGGCCCAGTAGAGATAATGTCTGCCTCCTGGGGGGTAACGCCTTCTGGGATGTCAGATGTCTGCTAATGAGCTCTTTAGTATTATTAAATAATGTAGATACGTTAAACCGTAGAATATTGCATCTGTTCTACTTGTTCCGTTTTCGGAAGGATGCTCCTGGCTGCAGTGCATGTTTGCTAGTCAACTCGGAATACACTGATCTGTAGTTTGAGAAAACGCCTTTTTTTTTTTTTTTTCCTTCCTTCCTTATATTTTTGTTTTTTTTTTCTTTTCTTGAACTTTGCTTTAAATTTTAAGCCCCAAAGCCACACGAACAGCTAATATCATTCCAGAATAGACTGCTACAGCTTTAAGATAAGGTGCCGGGTGCTCTCAGCGCACACACAGCTGGCTCCTCCCGTTGGCTTTTTTTTTTCTCATGCTGAAAATTACCCACCATATTCATAAGAGCATTTTTTTCCCTTCTTCTTCTTCTCCTTCCCCCCCTCCCCTCCTTCTCCGAAATCCACCAAAACTGAAGAAAAATCCAAGTGACTGTTCTTAGCAGCTGTGTGGCCCGGAGTTCAGTGGGGAAGCGGCTTCCTGCCGTCCCTATTCATCACCTGCTTCAAAGGCAGCCTGGCTGCTCCAGTGTGCAGGCCAGGTAGGGTGCCATTGTGCGCAGGCGGGGAGGATTAGTATCAAAGCTGCGGCAACCAGGCCCTCGGTCTCAGGCTGCCATTCAGGCTAGCGGGGAGAGGCTAAGACTGGCCAAGGTCACAGCATCCAGTGTGGTGCAGACTGGGAAAGGATCCTGAGAATAGAGGGCTTCTTATGAAATCATGGTGCAAGCTTGCAGCACAGCAGGTGCCCTTCTGGAACACATACATCTGTTTATGTTGGGGTAGCGTAGCTGACAACGGGATAATGGAGCTTTGTTTTTTATAATTTTCTTTCTTTTTTTATTAACAAAAAAAAAAGACAACTGTATGTAAGGCAGCGTTGAAGAATATCGAAGGAAGAGCGTTCGCTTCGGAAATCATAAAGAAATCTTTAAAAGACTTAATTGCTAGGGTGGGGGGGTCGTGTGTGTATACTTACGAAGGGGAGAGCAGGCTGCCTATTAACCATTTAGCATCCTCAGCCCTGCTGGTGAGGAGCAGCAGGGTACGGGGGGACCGTACACAGGATGCGACAATGCAAATTTATTTTTTTTTTTTGTACGCTCCGACATTTGTACCAACAAATTGGTTAAGGATGCGCTGGATTTGCTCAGTTGTCTCCATTGTTGGAATTGTCTGGAGGAATTCTGTCACACTAGCGGTGGCTTTTTAAAAGGTGAGGTAATAGTGACGTAAAAATAAAATTGCCAACTTGATGAAATTAAGGGGAAAATTAAGCTGTAGACGAGTTGTCATGACGACAAGGATGTTCTATTGATGAACTGTACTCCTCACTGTCCAATCAGATAGTGGAGCTGAAGCTGGAGCATGAACAGGAGAAGACGCACCTATTCCAGCAGCACAACGCAGAGAAGGACTGCCTGGTCCGAGACCATGGACGGGAAATCGAGAAACTGGAAAAACAGCTTTGCGCTGCCATGGCAGAGCATGAGAGTAAAACTCAAGAATGCAGGAAACGAGACACACAGGTAATGATCAATAATGTTTGAAAGGCGTATGCTTATTAGAAAATGCTAGTAATTAGTGTTTCCTGTTTGCCAGCATTGTTGGTGATGCACGCTGTGTGAGCATTTGCGAAACTGGCACATAAACGTGATTTCGTTTTTCTTTTTTCTTTTTTTTTTCCGCTTTCCCCCCTCCCTTCCCACTGCTGAATAGGGCTTTAACTGCAAAAACCACAGGTAGCCAGATTAAAAATTCCATGGTGCGCTATAACTCGGCCTATTTATAATCTTGTCTCATTTTCTTTCATGATGGATTTGTTTAAGAAAAAAAGGTATCTGTTCTTCTCCCCCCCCCAGCCCTCACACTCACCCCTCCTTTTCTCCTTCCTGGGCAAATCCATATGAATTATATCTGCTTCATTCGTATGCTCTTTTTTGTTTCAAATCCCTGCAGGTAACTCACAAATGGCTTTATTTCGTTTTGTTCATGTCTTTTTGTTTCAGTTTTGTATTCTAGATTTGCATTGTGTGTCTGGCAACGTATGTCAGATATTTGATAAGATGATGTGGGTTTGGGGTTGCTTACCATCACGTTTTATTTTCCTACACACACCCCTCCCATCCTCCATCTCTGTGGTCACTGTTGGAAGCCATTTGGCAGAATAACCCCCAGCTGGGGTAGCATTTGACTCTTCAAACTTCTGGATGAAATGCACACTGTCAGCATGGAAAACGATCTTTATGAGTTTTCAGTTCAAAAAACATCTTATTGCATTTTTTTCAATGTATTTTGTGAGGATGGCATGGTATATTTTCCTAAGAGCCTATATTAAAAAGGCCTGCAATGGCAATGTTTAAAAAAATTAAGGTGCTTTTGTGGTTTAAAGAGTATTCAGAAAATAATCTTTACTAATCAGCATTAGAATTGCTTATCATGCATGGATTATTTTATACCAAAACTGGACATTTTGGTAAGGCATCTTTAATGACATGTTTTCCGCGCACCACCGCCTTCCCTATGAGGTGTAAGACTGAGGCATTTTCACTTTACTTTCGTGTAGACTAGTAGGCTGTGTCTTTTACTGGCAGCTTTAATGTAGCTAAGTCAAACTGAATATTTAGGGGTTTGTTTATTTATTTATTTATTTTACACAACTCGGACTCAGTCGAAATCTGGCTTAAGTAATTCCGTTGGAAAACTAATGGCTTGTTGGGGGAGGATGAGGGATGTATTGCAGAGCCAGGACTTATTTCTCCATTCCCACCATTATGGTTTTCCAAGGAAAATGAGAGATACTTTTGTGAGAACGCTTGGGAAGAGGATATTCAGGTGGCTTCTGAAAAATTAAACCTTGCCCTTGATTTCCACTTTATTGTAAAAGTGAACAAAGACTGAAATTGTTAAAGGGATTGGGGTTTATCTTTTTTTCTTTGGCCCAAGACAGATGCATCTTAACTTCATAGCACTTTGCGAGTGCCTTTTTCAAAGTTGGATCGTCCTCTCACCTGCATTCCTGGTGGTGTGTTTGTGTACAAAGGCAGAGCTGGAGCACTCAGGTTAAAAAAAGAGGTTTAGAATTAAACAGAATTACTCTGTCCACCCGCCAGCATTCATTGCAGTTAGTGTATTGCTCTGTGTGACGCTGAATGCAAAGGTAGAGGGGCACCATCCTAAGCAAATTCAGAGAACCTGGAGATGTCTTTTAAGTATCTCTCGCTCTTTCGTTCTGTTGTGGGTCGTTTCTGGGGAAGATTGGAGCCCAAAGCTTTGGTTGTGCTTTCTGTTTACAATAGGATATATAATGCTACTACAGGTGCTATGTAGAAAGCTGGAAATTATCGCAGCTACTAGGAAAATCTGAACAGCCTGAATAGCAAAAACTTTGGCCTTTTTACAGAGCTTTTCTTTGTAGTTTGGATATCCCTGTACAGTCATTTGAGCATTGCTGCCATGAGAATGACATGTAAATCAGGGAAGAAAATGCAGTTGCCTTTGACTAGAAGAGCCGTTGTTTATTTAAATTCTAATAAGAATCTATCAGCTTTCAAGGACACATATTTTTTCCATCTTTTGAAAATAAATTGTTTTTCTGTCCTTCCTCTGGTCTTTGTGTTAGAATTCACTTTTGTCTTTGCAGTGAGCTCAACAGACAATACAGGTGTTTCTTATGGAATTATGGCACATATTTTTAATACATTTTTTAATTTTTGCATATGTTTACGAAAATGCGTGTTTTGGACATCTAACGTGACTAATGGCTGATGTGCTTTATGAAACATTTGGCAGTCTCTTAACAAAGATACCACAGTGATTTAATGAGTTTATGTAGACATAGCTTTTTAAGAATCTGTTAAAATTGAACCACGTTTGTCAGTAATTTTTAGGACTGCTTTATATTACAGTGAAGGTGCGATGAAACAGGAGAAGAGGCCATTTTGCTTCGCTAAATGAAATGTAGATTTTCTGGCTATTTCAAAAAAATTTAAATAATAATTATTATTAATCACCTACAAGTAGCTTGGTTTGAAGGACCTGTCTGTTCAGTGTTTGGTGAATGATGTAAAAGCACCGTTATTAAAGGTATTCACTGTTTTTCTTTCTTAAATCCTTTTCCATATGAAAGAGTAACAAATGTTTATCCATATTTCTTACTGTATTGCTAAAGACGGCTGTGACTTGAGTACTGCAGAACAATTTCTTATACTGTTATTGAAAAGATTAATTTTTTTATTGCATAGCCAAGGTCTCTACTTTCACGTAGGTCTTCAGCTACTGTGAAAGATAGTATACAAAACGGTTAGATTTTATTCAGGTAGGAATAAATTTATTAATGCTTTAATCGGAACTAAAGTATACAAATTAAGATTTCAGTGCATTGCCAGATTTTAATCAAATATAAAACAATGTTACTGCTTCCTTGAAATAAAAGCTTAATATATTTTAAGGGAAGGAACTTGAATTAAGTGGATCACCTTTTCTATTGCTGATGAATTTCTGGATAACAATTGCATTCCACTTTAGTTCTTGGATTTATCCATTTCTAGGAGGCTTGCTTTGATTTTTTCACCTAGGGTTGTAATGCTTGGGGAGGAGTAAATTGACATGTAGGTCAATAAAAGTCAAAGCAGTACAAAGGCTTTTATACCATGCTGTGTTCTTGTAGTCTCTTATATCCTATAGGTTTTCTATGAACTGCCATAATATTGTTATTCTTTAAAAAGTAGCTAATAATACAGGATATTTTCTTAAAAGGGTAGTTTTGAATCGCTATTTCTATTTAATTTAGGGTTTTTTATGTTATCTGGATTTTCTTTAGGAGCATTTTTAAGCTACATTTTGGTTGGTTATTTGTTCCCCGCTGTCCTAAATCATTTTTGTTTATACAGTAGTTCCCAAAACAGGGAACTTCTGGGCTGATAGAGGTCTTCCTTTTGTTTTAATAAAAGCAGCCTTGCTACTGAATCGGCGGTTTTTCTAAAGCAGGACTTCTGATCACAGAGAATAATACATCTAGTTTGCTTCTGTGAAATAAGATAGCAAGGGTAGGAATAACTGGTGCCAGATGGGCTGCGGTGCCAGTTGTGCCCTTATATTTTCCCTTTATCTTGTGAATGTCATTCTCTCCCCAGCATCTGACACGTGCCCTCAACCAGCTCAAAGATGATCGTGTTCCAGCTGCTGTACAGAGCTGGATCATTTTCGTGCTTGTTCTTTGACCATTGACCTTTGGGCAAGAAGAAATAAAAATCGTACCCCTGTAACTTCAAATATAGTGCTTTGCACTAAAGCGGGGGGGGGGGGGGGGGGGGGGGAGTTTCCGTGAGGAAACTGAATTCCATTTCCAGGTTCTGTTGGGAGGTAATTGGCAAGTCCACTGTTTTCATCCATTCATAATTGGGTCAAGAGTAGCTTGGACGCTGAAGCACGTTTTGCCAGGATGTGTCACGGAAGTCACGGTGTTTAATTTTAAAATATTATGTTTATGCTCTCAGAAATGAGGCTGCTTTGAGAGAAGATCACTGGTGTTTGGGGTGCCTTAGGGCTCTCGATAAACCATTATTGGTTGGTAAAGGAAAACCTCCAGCAGTTCTGCAGGCATGCAGATGCACACACTAATAGAGGTTGTTAGGGGAAAAAAAAGAAAAAAAAAGAAAAAGAGAAAAAAGCAGGCTGGAGATGGTGAGAAAAGTTAACAAGGTATTTTTCTGTGGCCGAAGTATCCATTTCGTTTTTCCCATCTTGCTTTTTGTATTTTCCGTAACCCACTTAGCCTTTACCATCCCAGTTTGCTTTACCTTCTCAGAAACCAGTGGCTCCTTCCTTGGTGCCCAATGCATGGAGCATCCTTTCACTTCTTTCAGTCTTCCCCTTTTGGAAAATGTCCTTTGCACTTGTAAACAGTGATGTTTCTGCAGCTGTTGCTTTGCACCTGGTTTTGACAGAATTAATTCTGAACTGGTCAAGCCTGTTAACGATAAAGAAAAAAAACACCAAAAAAACCAAGCCAAACCAGTAATGATTGTTATTTTCATTCCAGCGAGTCCTTGGTATATGTTTATGGTTCTGTATAGATAACTACTGTACCAACAAAGCAGGTGGACAGAAGAGATTTATCTTGCCTCCCTATACATAGTCAGGCTGAAGTGGTACTGTGCTGATGTGTTTGTCTGACAGAGAGCTTTACCAACTGTTGACAAGAGAAAATACAGAAAAAATTAATAGAAATACTATATACTTCTTTGATGATGACTGAGCACCCCAACGCACGCACAATTTCTGTCCGTGTGTAAATATTGCTGGAGCAGTAACTTTTTAGTACCATACTATACAGAAGGATTTCAGGAGCATTTGTTTCACAATAGGAGACTTTCTTAAATTTTGATCTGAAAGAGCCTGTTGTTACCGTACAGATCAATCACTGATCAACTCTTCTGTTTCATTTAATTGTTCTAATATTTCCAAATGCTAGCTTCCACAGGGTTATTCTTCCAGTATGAGTGGAAGCAATTGTGTCTGAAGGGTACAGATAGGTGTAGCCCGTGAAACGTTCAGATGTTGATGGTGCTACTGAAATTGCTTTCGAATTCAATTTTGAGTAAATAAATTCTACGACTCGTTTTTTTTTCTTTGACTTTTTTTTCTTTTCTTAATAGAAGATGTCTTTGGCAGGAGAGGAAATGCATTGTTTGCTATGCAGGCTTTCTCTGCAGACAATCTAAATCATGGAGTTGCAATCTAAATATGTTTGTTACATTTTACTTGGAGAGCAGCTGTTGGCCTGACAGTCAAGCTTCTGTAGACAGCCAGCCGTTCCCTTTTAGCCTTTCCTAAACAAAAGCTTTTGGCTATATTGCAGTGTCTTTAATTTACCACCAATCAACCCAGGATAATGAACATGACTGTTGATGTGAAATATTTAAAGTACCAAATATTTGTTGCAGCACTTGTGTGGTTTTCCTTGGTGGTTATTCATAGTCTGCTGACTCAGGGGTGGCGTGGATCCCATTGATGGGGAATATCTACTAAAATCCAGGATCTGATGATGGGTCCTAAAGAGCCATTCACGCTGGGCTCTAACTAGTAGTATTGCTGCGAAGCTGAGAGTTCCATGAAATGGGCAAAGGCACCAGTTTCCCGGGGAAATACTCAAATACTGTCCCAAACTGGGCTCGGGTAATCAACACCGCTCTTTTCCGCTGTACTTGAGTCAGTGTAGAGGGGCTGCGGGAAGAATTTGGGCTGCAGCGTACACGTAATCGTCGAGATTAGAGGAAGCAATGAGCCTTTGCTCTAAAACTGAAGCACGCAGCTCAGGCTCAGGGTTCCCCCCATCAGGGCGAGGGTCTGGGCCCCCCGTGCACCTTCCCCGTCCCTGCTCGGATGAAGCCACCTTGCCACGTTAGTTGTTTTGTGTCAAGCTCTCTGCTTCTGCTTCCCACTTCTAAGCTGCTGCTTCTGTTTGAGATGCCTTTCAAAAGGCTGTTGAACACGCTATAAACATCTGCCACTTCCTCGCTTAATGGAACCATCAAAGTGTTCTCGTGCTGTAGTGGGTGATCATCTATGATCTCTTCCATATTTTTCCTTGACTCTGGCTTTTTACGATAGGACTGAAATTAGATGGAGAGGAATTTATTGCAGAAGATGCGACTGTACTTGCTACTCTGTCCTTTTATACTTCAGGCTCTTTAGCATCTGAAATACTTACTAAAGATGTTTTTGGAAGCCACACATATTGGTGCATAAATTGTCATTTTCTGATTAAAAATGTTAAGTTAGCTTAGGAGAAAACTGACATTTTGTGCTGTCTACAGTGTATGTAAAGGAGAAAGTAGTTGCCATAGAAACTAGCCCATCATATAATATGAACTCTGATTCTGAGATGGAGTTCTCAGCAAAATGGACTTTCTGTTTAGATAATATGAAATTGAGTATGCATGGTAGTTATCATTACCTTGTAATCATTATTTTATATTCTTTTTAGTTTTAATTTTAAATATTGGCAGCTGAAAAAGGGGAGTATGTAATTTCACTTGTGTAAGGGCAGGATGTATATCTTATGGCAGTAATTTTTATTTTATACCCATGCTCCTTGTTTAGGAAAAAGTGATTATTTCCTGTATAGACGTTAATAATTATAGAATAATTGCTCTGACAAAAGATGAGATCAGTCTTGCTCATCAGCAGAACAGAAGGTCTTTATGCCAGTTTTTAACACACAAACTAGGTGTGGCTTTGCATACAGGGTTTGTGTGTGATGGTTGCAAGGAATGATTAACACTAAGAGACAATAATCTATACATGGTGTGGAATTATATTTAAAATTAAAGTTATGTAAAGAAATACTGAAGTCAGAAATTATCAAGTACATGATTAAACACAAAGCAGGTGATAGAAACTGCAGCATTTGAGATGGTGTAATGTAATTTCTAAGCAGAGAGGAGAAAATACTGTGCAGAAGTTGAGACCTCCTGACTCTGCAGAAATGGTCGACTTAACAATGTAAGCTCTTGATTTTGAACTGAAAGGAGCATGCGCCTTCTGTGTGAAGCTCAGTGTATGGCAAGGCCAGACTCTGAAGTTGCTTATTGAAATGACTTTCAGTTGTAAGAATCTAAATCTTCTCTTCTGAATGTAGTTTCTGTGATATTAGATTGTTTTGAATATTAAAACTAATCTGGTTTGGTAAATATCTGCTGTACTGAGAAGAGGATGCTTACTCACAAAGTTCTTTATTAATGTTTTTTTAGCTCTTTTAAAAGTGTTTTTTTAGTGTTATCTTATAATTTGCTTGCGAGAGCTGTTGGATAGAAGGAAGCGAACTTCTCTTAGTCCATGGAATGAGTACAGCAATTTGGAAAACGGCAGTGATGCCTACTTCAAACATTCCACTGAATGGCTGAAGGAACATCCTCTGATGGGAGATCAGGATTCATATTGAAGTGTTTTCACAGCATCATAGAATAATGTGGATTGGAAGGACCTCTGGAGGTCATTGTGTCCAACCTCTTGCTCAAAGCAGGTCTAACTTCAAAATTACACCATGTTCAGGGCCAAGTCCAACTGAGTTTTGAAAGTCTGCACTGATGGGGATTTCACAACCTCCCTGAGCAATCTCTTCCAGCGCTTTCCTAATCCATTGTGAAATTTCCTTTCCTTTATATCCAGTTGGAATATCCAGTGTTAAAATTTGGATCTGTAGCTTCTTATCCTTTCACTGCCACCTTCAAGAAGAGTCTGCCTCTGCCTTCTCTACAATTCCTTACACTCAGTTGAAGACAGCAACTAGATTTCTCCTTAGCCTGCCGTTCTCCAGGCTGAATAAACTCATTTGGTGAACTTCCCGAAGGTCCCAGCGGCCCATTCCTCCTGCTTGCAGAGTTTGAGGTCCCTGTGAAACGCAACCCTGCTCTCCAGCACACTGACAGCTTTCCCCAAAAGATGCCATCCACAGTATTGCATGGGCTTCTTTGTGTTCTGTCATCCAGGTCGTCAGTGAAGATGTTAAGCTGTATCAGCCCTACTTGAACTTTGAGAAATGCCACTTGTAGCTGATCGCCTGTGGACTCCTACTCTTCAAACCCCACGAGTGCTCCACTCACGCTGCAGTACACCCAGCCGGTCTGCGTCTCCTGGGTTTGACTGTTACCGATGCCGTAAAAGCCTGTACGAAAAGCCTTGCTGAAGTCAAGATAAAAGACATTGACGGTTCTGCCCTTTCCAGAGTTGGTCATTTCACTGTAGAAGATGATTGGTTTGGTCAGGTGTGATTTGCCCTTGGTATATCCAGGTTGGCTGTTCCCAGTGACTTTTTTATTCCTCATGTGTCAGGAAATTAGTTTCATGGAGTTTCACTCCATCGTTTTTCCTGCAATGGCGTTTAGGGTCTATCCTGTCTGTGACTACCTTCTCAGGTGCTATGCATTGCAAGTGAAGTAGTTAAAATTTTTTAGTGTGCTTTTCTCTCGTCCCTTTTCTAGAGAAAGATTATCCAAAATCAATTTAGTCTTTCTTCCTTAGGTCAGCAGATGTTAATTCCATTCACTCACTGCCACCATAAATCAAGTTTTGAACAGTAGTCTAGCTGTTAAATGATTTATCTGATAGGAGAGATTTTATGATCCATTCAGTTCCTCAATTCAAAGGTATTATAAATACCAAATGAAAGAATGAAACACTAGATGAGAAACTATGACAATCTGCAGTTTGGAATGTTAACACCACTTGTTTTGGCAGCATTACTGGTCTTAAAACAATAAGATCCATATGGATGCTAATTTTCTCAATTTTGAGTAATAAATACAACCTCTTTATGGTTTAAGTAATGATATTACTCAATACCACTGCAGGGTCCAGTAGACGGTTTCATGATGAGGTAATAAATAGCAATTTTGGAGAGCTGATTTATTTGTATTTTTCTTTTATGTGGTTTATGACGGGGGAAGAAGAAATCACAAAGCCAGTGAAAAGCCTTGCCCTCTCCTGTAGCTGACATACTTTGGCTGAAGATATGTCAGTTGAGAAATATGAGATGATCCATAAAGCTCCACACGCTCCCACATTAAAGTCTTATAGAGAAACCTTCAAGTGGAAAACCAGTAACAAATTGCAGCTGAGATGCTTCTGGCATGCTGCACTGTCCTGGGTGCCCTGCCACCCATCTGCTGATTCCTCCGTTATTGCTTTAGTCGGGAAGCGAAGGGGAAGGCTTCCCTGCTTCCCTTCTATTTCATGGACAGGAGCTATGAGGGGGGCAAAAAAGCCCCAAACCCCCATGATGGGTTACCTGCGGGTCTGAAGATGATGTTACTGGCACAGACGCCAGGCTGGCTACTGTTAAACATCTCTGCAGCTGTTTGCCCGCTGGCCCGAGCCTGGTGTCTGTAGCAACTCTTCGAAGTCTCCTTTTCTGCCTCAGCTGTTAGGAATTTGCTAACCCATCAGCTGGGGCAGCCAAGCACTCTGCACACTCTCAGCACCACTCCTCACGCTGGGGCCGCGCTCGGCGTGTGCTCCCAACCCCCTCCCCTTGTTTCAGCTCCAGGAGGCAGTTTCACATCCACTCCTTCCAATCTGCTCAACCCCCTTTCCTACCAAAGCACCGACGCTCGGCGCACCCTGCCATGCGTGCTGCAGGCTGGGGCTTCATCTTCTGCCGGTTCTGAGCAGGAACAAACATGTGCCGCCGGCGGGGTCCTGCCCGGGCTCTGCCAACCGAAGAAACGGGGCAGCTCGGCGCAGGGCGAGCAATCCTCTTGGAGCCGGGTGGTGGAACCTGTTGGTCACTGCTCGTCTGCTCCGCTCAGCCCCGCTGTGACCTAGCTCCTCCCGGGAGGCAGCTCAGGAGGGACCACCGCTGCCCATCCAGAATGGTGCTCAGCCCCAGCTGCCCTGGCAGAGCCTTGGAGGGCCCCAGTAGTTGCTGGGGTTGCTCCACGCTTCCCATCCTGGTGTGCCATCTCCCAGGCTGTTCTCCTGCCGTCCGCGTAAGGGCAGGGATTTTAGGTTCTGCCTTTGGGGAAATTCCAGGCAGAGAAAGTGTCCTGTGTCCTCAGCTATAGGCTTTGGACCTGTGCTAGCCTTGTGTGTTCAGTCTTACAGAAGTGTATGTGCTTTCTTTTTGCAATTTTTCTTCTTGGAAACCTTTTGTTGTTGTTGGGTTTTGTTTGTTTATTTCAGGAACAAATTAGAAAATACATTATTTTAAAATGCGGTGAATATTTTCAATATGAAGTCAGACAGCAGAGCTGTTCTTTGGTCCAGTCACCTTTGAAGAAATGACTGTCATATTACTTTAACAAATACTGTTTCTTCATTTCGAAGGAGTGGCACAGACTCTTGACAGTGATTTAAGCTCTTTAGTGTTGATTTCATGCGAGAAAATATTTTTCACAGTATGACTTTAAAGTAGACTTTTTTCCCCCCAATTACTCTACATGTTGGCAGCAGATTAGCTTTGAGGGAATATTGTGCACATCATAGTTCCCTGTTGATGTATCGGGGAGTCATTTTTGGATCTTTTAGCTCAGTCAGACCAATGACTGATGTTGTTCACGTCTTCTGTTTCTGTAGATTTGAAAGACTTCCTTTTGACAGGGAAGGCGACGTGGAGAAAAAGAAGCCAAAGTACAAGAAATGATTGGCAAAGTGATGATATCATCAAATGTTCAAAGACTTTGCAAATTGAAGCTTATTAGGCTGACATTTTGTCTTCTATTCAGCACTAATTGGAATCATGCCTGGGTGCATGATGTGGAAGGTACTTAATACCTGAGTGTTTATCATGACAAAATGACAGGTATCGATGTCAAGAATGCTGTAGATTTCTGTTTAATGGAGAAAACAATATATTTCAAACTGCAATTACATATCTCATAGTAATTTGTATTCACATTTATGGAAGTCTTCCTGAAATATTGCAAGTAAGAAAAGTTTGTTTGGCCACTAAAATATTGTCCTGATGGTGAATATTCCATTTTCAGGGTTTAAAGTTGTTCTTCAGAGTTCATAAAAACAACACTGATGTACTTTAAAAAAAAAAAAAAAAAAAAAAAAGACAAAAACCCCTTACACAGTGTTTTTACTTGAAACAGATCTGAAAATCCCATGAAGAGTGAACTCGGTCTTTTGCACAGGTGATACAATTCTTCTAAAGTTGTCTCTGACAGCTTGGATTCTTTTGTAGTCTGTGCTTTCTGCTGTATTGGCATCTGTAAAATGAATTGAGAAAAGAGAAATAGAGAGGAAAGTGATTTTTGGAAAGACAGCCAGTGCAAACACAGAGTATGCTGGAATATTTGAAACTAGCTGCATGCTCTGCTGCTGCACTTGGTGTCATTAGGGATTTCTGAGTTCGAGGTGCCTGCCCCTCTCAAGGGCTCATGTGTGCTGTCTGGGGTGGTACACGTGACCAGAGCGTAATTCTACATCTTAGACCTTGTAAGTTTGAAGTCAGATCTTCAATTAAACCTCTAGTATAATATAAAAGCAATATTTATTCAAAAGCCATTGGAAACAACTAGCTGTTAGTTCAGAAATCATTACCTGAATTACTGTTTCCAATGAAATACAAATTGATCATTACAAAAAGAAAAAAAAAAAACACCAAAACCCAACAAAACAAAAAAAAACAAGAAAAAAACACCCCACCCCCCCCCTCCCAAACCAAACAAAAAACAAAACCAAAAAAACCCAAACACAAATCAGTGTAGTCTGGATGCTCATAGGAGATACTGGTCATTATGTGACTGATAGAGCTGCCCGTGTGTTACTGTAAACTCCAGCAATTCTGTAACTAATAAGATGTTGACAAGCAGTAGTTTAGGGGCTGATGGTAATTAATTGTATTGCTGGAATCCTCTCAGGGGTCTGAGTCTACTTTGTGTTAGTGAAAATATATAATAACAGACAGTTCCTGTCCCAGTAAGCTGGTAACATAAATGTGCTCATAGGATGTGAGAAGTGGGTGCAGCCAGCAGAAGGGTGAGGACCCGTGATAAACAGTGAAGTTTATCAGTAGGTTGCCATGGTTTGAGCAGGAAAGCAGGAGACACAGCACGTGAGCTGCTCCCCTCAAGTGGCTCTGCTAATGGCACCATAAAAATGCCTTTGCGTGATCTGTCTGTAGCATTAAGAGACACCTAAAGTATATTGGATACTTGCCATGGCCGCAGCGGCTGCCGTTATCGCAGGTTTCTTGTGTGACTGAACAGAAAAGTGTTTGACTTTAGGTGGGAGATGACGTAAAGAACGTTTTTTGTCTGTTCAAAGCAAGAGAACCTTCCTAACTATTTACATTTGCTTGTAGAAACGCTAGTTGTTCAATCTACTCAAGCTACGTTTAACAACAACTAACTGCAAACCTGAAACGATGTATTGTATTGAATTCCTTGCAGGAAAGCAAATTTAAAGAATAATTTGTTGTAACTTTTGATCTGTTGGATCCGGTTGTTGGGGGGCTCAGGGGGAGGGAATGGAGCAGGACCCAAGCTGTCAATATACCGCTGGTAATATTAGAGAGAAAATGCTAGTTTTCCAGCTAAAGTCCTCTTGGGGGGTGGGGTGGGCGTGCGGGAGCGTGTGTGTTTGGATGTGCAGATGTGTGTGCGGGTGTATGTGTTATTGCCCTCTAATGGATAGAATCCGAACGGCTCAGCTCTGCAGGCTCGTATGGCTTGCTGTAGCCAAACGTTATTTTCCGAGTGTCTGATATTTCACATTTTAGAAGAATCTTGTAGTGTTTATTTGTAAGTCTGAGACATCTTTTGTGGGTAACATTCCTTTGTTTGTGAAATTAATTTGAAATTCAGTAGGAAGTCCCATTGCTTAGAGAAGCGCCTTTTCTTTGTTCTCTGAAGTTTTATTTCAGCTAAATTATAACCACTTAAAATTGGCCATTTTATTTTCCTATTTTTACCATCGTGCTAAAACAATAACTCTTTATGAACAGAGAGTACTGTGTCTCTGTACAATGGCAACGTCAACAGCCATTGAGGGGAGCAGATGAGCAGAGCTCACCCCTTCTCCCCCCCCCCCCCCCCCCCCCCCGCTTAATTACATGCCACGAGTGTCCCTGTCTCAACGCTCCTGACCGGAGCCCCACGTAACCGGCATCTGCTGAGCTCCTGCGGTGTGGTGGGAGAGGGAGGGAGCTCTTCATCTCGCTTCTCTGGCCCACACCTTGGCTGTAGGGGTCGTCCCCTGTGGCCACTTGCGCCCCATCCTGCCAAGCAGCTTCCCAGCTGCTTGTACCTGCCGTTTGCTTTCTAGGAAAAGCGGGGAAAAGCGTGTAACGTAACATTCAGAGAATGAAGTTTCAAGTCTCTGTGAGATTCATGATAAAGTCAAGTATTCTAGTGATGCAGGGTCAGTTAGGCTTTGTGTTCTTAAATAAAACTATCCTTGAAGGTAACTAGAATAACCTGAGAAGGAAGGCTGCAGGCTAGCTGGAAACTGGGTTTACAGTTGTTTGTGCTGACAGTTGTCCACTTCTACATGTTCTTTATAGTGGAATCCTAACATAGGCGTGTTTTTCCCTAGCAGGGCTCTGTTTTCATTCAGTAAATACTTTTGGGAGAACTATATTTCAGAACTACACTTCTCTCTGCAGCCATAGACTTTTCAAAATTTCCAGCGTTTGCTTTTGCGGTTGGATAACCATACAGTGTTTTGGAAACATAGCAGGACACTTGTTGCTCACCACTTTCTTCATCTCCAGCTGTAGATGCATCACAGAGCAGCAGTGAATATCCAAGAGTTACCTTCCTCCCCTCGAGGAGGTTCGTGATGGTGGTGGTAGGCAGCACGGTTATTACAGAGAGGTTCCTGACAGATATGGATTGCAACAAGGCAGATATTCATACTTATGAAATCACGTAAATGTGCTGGGGAGACCAGCAACTGATTTCACGAAGCTCTGCTAAGGTACCTCCAATCTCTCTGGATGTTAAGTTTTAGCCGAGCCCCCACCAGATTTCAATTTATGGTCCGATTAACAAGCTGAATCTAATTTGGAAGAGCAGAAAGAACAGTTCGTTAATCAGATTCCCTTATAATGACTGTGTTGTCATGTGAATGACTTCTCTCAGGTGTGACAGAGGGCCAGGCATGCAGTACTGGCTGTTCCTGTCCCTCCCCAGGGCTGGGTGCTGCCTGCGCTCGACCCGCTCAGCTTGGCGGGCACGCTTTCACAAGGGACGATCCAGTGATCGAGAGCTTGCTCCTGGGAGCAAAAGAAGTTGTCCCTGGGGTTTGAGCTACTACAGTTTCCATTCATTGTGAAAACAGGAAAAAAATGCGTATATTAAGAGAGGCACAAAGGATATTGCAGGAGCATCTTCTCAGCCCAAGGTGGGGACTTCATCTGCATTTATAAATATTAGTGTTTTTCTTCTGAAAATGATGTTTCCTAGCACTACGGAGTGTTTTTTCTGAGAAAAGTTATTTTTCCGTTTACAATACATTGGCAGCCATTGTTTGTATTGTTTAGGATCACTTGAGGAATTTTTCTAAATGTTATTTTGATTTGATGACTTTGTTCATCAGTGAGTTTTGAAAGCTGTGATTGTTTAGGGCACTAGAAGGGTACAATACGTTACTGGGTCACATGCTGGCTTAATGCATGCCCATTGTGATGGCAGTAGTAATAGCACCGTTAAAGAACAAAAGGTAGCAACACATAGTAGCTCTGTATCTGGCCAATCCCCTCGAATTACCATAAATATTTGAGCAATCTGAATAGTTTTGGACTCTGTAGTAAAGCTTTCCTGTTCTTATCTGGCACTGAAGGAATGTGGAATAAAGTATTCATTTAACAAAGTATAAAAATATGTATGCTATGCAGTTATAATCATGTGTCATTAATCAGAAAATACTGCAGAAACTCTGACAAATTAAAAACACAAGGATGTGTCTGCAAGGGCTTTTTCAGTCATTAAAAAGCTGCTTCACCTCTCAGGCAAACTATTTAATGGCAACTTCTTGCTCAGTGTACTGACATCTTCAAAGGCTCTGACATCTGTCGGCCTTTGAACTACCATTAAAAAATATTATCCCATTTCCATTCTTTTATGCCCATTTTTTTAATTATAGCCCTTCTTTCAAGTTAGGAACATGGTTGGTTTAAATGATGCTGTCCTTTCGTTTTCAGCCACCCAGCTGCGGTTTGAATAAATTGATGTAGAATCAAAGGCGGGACTTTAAAGGGAAAAGGTTTGATGGACTTGGACTCCGAACCAGATGAGGTTTTATGATGAAAAGGGTTTAATCCCAGCACAGGCATCGCTTCTATCAGTTGAGCAGTACAAAGCGATTCATATATATAGGTTCACGAGAAATGATCTATTTTTTTTTTTAAACAGCACAGATCTCTTCAGGACTTGCAAATGTGGCATTAGCTAATATTCAGAGAGCTGATTTCCTTTCATCCACCAGAAGCTTATGATTATAGTACAGTTCTCGAATTGGAAATGAGAGCTGCAACACAGATTTAAAGCTATGCTGTCTGATTTGTATTCAATATACATGTCACTGCGGGACAAGCTGGTCTAGGCCGAGCTGGTTCAATAAAGGGAAAAACAGTTTCAGCATCTGAAATTCTGGGGGGTGGTGTGGGGGGGTGGGAAGATACCAATTAATTCTTACCTGCTCTACCTGAGTGTTGTGTTGGATGCTTAGTAGATTACTATCATTTCTGAAGCTGTGCAAACAAACCCTTGTGATAATGTTTCTTTGGCATCTTTGGCATCTTTTGCATCAGAGGCTGCGAGCGAGTACGCAGCATTAATCAGTAATGGCTTCTAATGGAGTCATTTACATGGAAGGCAATGTTGGTTTTTCTGTGCCTGAGTTTCGGGGAGGTTTAGCAGCGACAGCCTTCCTATTCCTTTACAGTAATAGCCTTCATTAACGTGGTAGTTAGGCATGCACGGAGCAAACTGAAATATCTGACTTAATAAATGCATCATTTGTCAAAAATACCGCCTAGTGGTATTCAAGAAAAAAATCTTTCTATTAGTTTCCTCATCTTTGTGTTCATGTTAGTCAAAATGTGGTACACAAGCATGATTTCTTTTACATAATAAGTAATGCATAATAAGACTATGTCCTTCAGAACAGTGATGCTTTCCAGAAAAGTAAAGTAAAATTAAAAAAAAAAAAAGTAAAAGCAGTAATTTCAAAAGTCTGCAAATTATGTCCTCTTAAAAAGACTGTGCTTCATTGTTGTACAGAAAGGAGCCTGCTCCATTTGGTCCTCTGCCTCCAGTCAACAGTTTTTCCTTCGAGCCCTTCCCACAACTGTTGTTCCCTGCCAAAGTATTCCGTTTAGGAGTAGTACATTGTTCCTCATCTCTTAATGCAATTTTGAGGTTGGATTTATTTTATTTTTATGGCAGGATGTGTAGTAAACATAAACATGGACCTGTATGAATGGATTTATTTGATGGGTTATTTTATTTTGCTGGTATTTCATAGAGTTTGTGTGTTTACATTTAAACTATATATTAATATTTATTCAAAGTACAGTAGATTCAAAACAGTTGCATAAATAAATCTGAAGAAATTCCTGTCCCAGGATGCAGTGGCCTGTTTGTCATTCAGAAAACGAAGTGGCATCAACTGAATTCAAGGACAAACTGAGAAGGATGAAAAGGATAGAGATCAATGTAAAGGTGCCAGAGGAAGATACTGAGCCAAACATACTCTCGATTGCAAGAAAAGGAATGTTATGCACAGTTTTCATTTATTTTGTACACAACATCCTGTGATTGATCTTGTTTTTCTGAACTGGTAGCTGTGGAGCATGATGCGTCCAAAAGGTCTCTGAGCTCAGAAGAGCCACTGTCGAGATGATGGGAGTAGTGCAACCAGCACTTGAGGATGAAGGTGCAGAGAGAGGGACTAGAAATGGTGTCAGCTATTGTGTGTGACAGCAGGTACCATCATTGGATGCCCATGACTCTGACCTGATGCCTAGGTTAGACTAAAGACTTCCTTCTCGAAGATTTTCATCCGCAGATGGAGGTGACAAATTTATCCACCAGATATAAGGATTGATGCTAAAGATAGTCAACTAGAATATGCTTCTTCCAAGTAGAAGTTGATTTCAGAAGGGAGAAAGTCAAAAAGTTGCACATGTCTGTAATTTTGCATCTTATTTGTGTAAGCAGCTAACGTACTGATAAGAATGTCCCACAACTTATTGATTAACAGCAATACCGCAACCACTGTTACTGCCTTACAGAAATGAAGGCTCTTTGTAAAGGTAGAAACTTTAAACCTCTAAGTGACACAATTTTTATTTCTGAAGCTGCTGGATTTCAGGATTTCTGCCCACATGTACCGCCATTCATGAGACCTAGAATGAGGACTTCATGCTTGCTTTGAGACTGTCACCTTCAATACAGCAGATGACATCAGTAATGAGAGGTTCCCGCTGTATGAGGTTCTTCAGCGGAGCAGAGCAGTACACACAGGCTAGTGCATTTCAGTCCTCTTCAGGCATCGGCCCAGAGAATAACAGCATTCAGTTCCTTAGTTGCCTTTGTGTGATTACGCTGGAGTCTTGAAAAAATTTATCTTTATCACCTTGATTAACTGTTAGGGCAGAGCTTGGACAGCAACGGGAACCACGAGTCTTCCTCAGGTCCCTCAGCCGCCTGTTGGGGGGCGTCACGGCAGGTCACCTGGACAGGAGTTAGTATCCAACGTTTGCGTTTCTACAAGTAGTAACTTCAGAAGTTGAAGATGGGAGGTATCTTATGTGTGAAGAGCTTATTACTTAGGCTTTTATCTGCATCTTGTCTTACGTCTGTCCTGTCAAGTTCTGCAGCCAATGCCATTTCCATTACAGTCACCATACATAAACCCCTTATGGGACGCGTGGGGTGAAACTTCTGGAATATTCAAAAGATGCACTTGCTTCGAGCAGCAATTTAAACAAATGCATCCAAAAGAGAAGTGTGTGATGCTTTTCTGAGTGGGTTTTTCTGGGGGGTTGGGTTTGTTGTAGCTTTTTTACTTCCAGTGAAGGCTTTTCGTTAGTTGACAGGGAAGAGACATTTCTCATAGACAATACAGCCTGCACCTCTTCTGGGGACAAATTAGGAATGATAATGCGTTTAATTTTGCTGCCTCATAGAGATGAATGTCTGTAGTAATCCTTAAATCTGTAATACATCGTGTCTGCATTTAAATCAGAATTACATGTTGTCCAGGAAATGTTAATGCTTTTAAATTTAATACATGCAAAATTTAAATGCAAATGTTTTTTAAAGCTTTGACTTAGGGGATGCTGGACACAGAAATACTCTCAGGCTGATGGGTAGCTCTTCCCAGTCCACTGCAGAGATCCTCAGCCTCCATTGCTGTGTTCCGCAGCAGGAAAGTCTTCATCCAAAAGGAACACTTTCCTTTCACATCTTGAAATACCGAAAATAAAGCTTTAGATTTTTTCATAAAGGAAAACAGGGAAAACTAAACACGTGTCTGGTGTAATTTTCATCAATCGTCATTTAGGGATAGGTTGTTATGGTTTGTATGATGCAGCAAACCTGGTATTAGATAGAGATTTTTATTTTTTTAGCCACTCTATTTCATCTATATTCTGCTTTTACAAGCCATTTTAGGGGTTCACTGTGTTAAGCAGGTATTTATGACTGGTTGATTATTATTTTTCTTAATCTCCATCATGCGTAAGTTCCATTAGTGCAGTTAGGTAGATTGTTAGGTGCTCAGCTGAGTATCTCCGTTAAAGTTCTTAGCAGAAAGACAGAAGGAAAAGAGTCCTCCGCCTGATCCTTTCTGGGTAGGACTCTCAGTAGTCTTATTCAAATAATTTTGTTTATATGACGAAAAATACAAATGTAAACATTTCTTTCATCAGATAAAAAGAGAGGCGAAGGCTGGATGTTTTAATTTTTGACTCACTAATGTATTTTAAAGAAAATGCCATAAATCAGGTGATACGAAACTGTTCTGGATCTGTCTTCCAGGAAAAAGGGCCAAGTCTTTTACCAGCCTTACAACTGTTAAATGGAAAATGTGTTTACTTTTATCTCAATTTCAACTTGGGAAGTAATCCTTTTACTCACCAGCGCACTGTATTGTTTAGTTACACGTGTAGGGGTTTGACTAAAAATCACTTTATTAGGAAGGCAGTGACAATAACCAACCTATATGAAGTTCTGCTTTCTAGCTGCTGTTAACTAAATTGGAATCAAATGCACTTATGTAAATTAAGAAATCAAAGTAAGCGCCGTTAATTTTAAGCTCTTTGTGGAGCTGTTCAACTGGATGTCTCATTTTCTTTCTTCCTCACTGTTGTTGTCCGCCCCCCCCTTTTTTTTTTTTTTAAAAAAAAAAAAAAAAAGCCCAGTTTGTAGCTTAAGTGCCATTTACATTAGCCGGGATTTAGGCAACTAACTGGCTTCTTTAAAAGTCCAGATCTGTTTCAGCGCGCTCCTTTTTGGGGAAAAAATCATAAAAATTTGTGTTTTGCTTAATACCGCGTCACAGCAGGTCTCGAAAATTTGCTGCCCCTTTTTCACATGTAGTCATAGATGTAGAAACAAAAATGTTGCCAGTATTTTCAGTGTCACTGTTCCTACTGGCGTTTTGATACCCATCTATTACATATTTCTTTTCAGCCTTCAGAAATACCTGGCAGAGTTAGTGAACAGTTTGGGGTTTAGATTACCTATGGAAAGGAAAAGTTGCCTAAGCATGTTTCTCTATAGGAATTGCAGGGATACACTCTTCATTTTCAATAACATTAATGAAAAAGAGCTAAGCAGAAGGTAACTAACTTCTCTTTATTGTTCTTCATGAGTCAACACTTCCGTGGTGGTTCAGGAAAATGCTGAAGTTGTAGAACAAGAGTAGACAAGATACAGCAAGCGTGTTACTAAGAAGTAAAATGTAGTCTTAAAGGGTGCTGGACTTTTCTTGGGACTCTGTTATGTGCAGGAGTTTGGGGTGGAGGGCGGGAGGTGACCGTGGTTTGAATGTGAAGAACAGGGTGATGTTTAGCCTCCAGCAGCACTGTACAGGTAGGGTGGTGTTAAACCTGCCCCCAGCCCTAACTAACACCCTAGTAGGTACAAAATAAGCAAGGTTGGTAGGAATATACTTTTATCAGATGCCTAAATGTTAGAGGTATTTTTCAGAGCATACACGATGTTGAAAAAATCCAAGTAAAGAATCTTACCAAGGAGGTTTGATGCTTAAAAGCAGCTTAATGCTGTTAAAATTAATAGAATAAATATGTAAGTTAGCAGCTCAGCACCTCACTTTACAAGTCCTAGTGGATATTTTCAAAAGAGATGTCAGAGGTGCATTTGCAAAGGTGAGAAGCTGGGATTGTGTTGAGATGGAGTTGATACACCTTTGCATAAGCCCTATAATACGGGAATTCAGATTTTACATTGGTGAACAGCAAACATTTTACTGTTAGTACTGTTTGCCATCTGCGCTGCTGTTACCTAAGTTTTTTTTTTTGATACTGAACATTCATCTGAGTCTAGAGAGCTGCCACTCTTTGTACGCTGTGCGAGTTAGGGAGTACCACTTTGGTTTGTGTAACGGCTTCCCTACAAGAGAATACCTAAACGTCATATTATACAGCCTGATTTATAAACTGCCAACGTTTGATTTAGGAATGCATTAATAACTTCACCCCATCACTGCAGTGTAGGCACATATAGGATGAAGATGCCTTCTAGTCAGGAAGTTGTGCAACGACACCAGTGTTACGGACGGAGTTTTTTCCCCTCGAGAATGAGAACATTGAAGTATGCACAAAATACTGTATAAGCATAGAGTAAAATGCATCTCTTTGAGTACTGAAGTTTTAGCTTTGCTGATCTTTAATGTTTCCAGGAAGTACTAAACTACTGATAGACTACTTACAATGATGGTGGTGCTACCAGGGCTCCTGTGCTTCCATGATTTCAAGAGCTTGCACAGCCCCATGCTTTTTGGAAGATTCCTTCAGTGCTCCTAGGAGGTGAGACCAACCTGTTGGTCATTGAACTGTTGCTCGTTTTCACTTCACTTCACACCATTTCATTTATCTGCTCCCTTAATTACCATATTTATGGGCCTGTGTGTTCTTACCCAAAAGGCATTTAAACTTGACAGTGTAATAGATTGTGCTGTGAAAGCTAAATAGCTGTTTATTACTTATCCTTGTTAATTTGTGCTTGGCCACATCATTACCCATGTGATAATGTGCGTGACATTTGCAGTAGTTTTCTTTGCAAATCAAATCTATCTTTTTAAGCATTCATAATATTGACAAGTTGCTGATTTTACCAGTCACAAGAGAAACTGAACAATAAATTCTTAACATATATTAATTGAAATTGCTGTAATATAAAAAATATTTTCAATATAGTTGGTTAAAATGGACATAATCGAGTTAATTACAAAACTTTATTTAGATGGGGGTAGTTGCCTAAAACGAGAATGGAATCAAGTGTAAGACCTATTACTGTGACTTGGTGAAACTGCAATCGTAAGACTGATTAATATAAACCAATTTTGTTTTAAACACAAATGAACATTACACATCTTTGAAGGTCTTACAGCTGTACTTTTTTTCTAAGCTTAGGGCTACAAACAAATAACGTGTTTACTTTTTTGCCATTCTTTTATGTTAGATGCATTGCTTATTTTTATGATGTCGGAGAAACTTGTATTATCTGTTTCTCAGGGCTTTCTAAAGCTTTGGTGGTTTAAACTACTTTAGCTTTCATATTAATAATCCCTCCTAAGGTATTTTACAATAAGTATGCCACCAGTTGCTGTGTGTCTGGGATGGGATGCCTCATCCACCTCTTCTGGGACGTTGTACCGATCGTGGGTAAAAAGGGAGTCATTGTCACCACTGAATCACTGGGAGTTTCTACTTTGTTCCTTATTTTCCTTTTAATTCTTCATCATCAAAGTGAGATTTGTTTTTACTACAGACTTCCTTTCCCTTGACTGGCCTGATCTCCTTTCAAAAATAATCTGCTACCCAATAGCCAGCGTTACGTATACCTCATCCATCTCTGTCACATCACGCCAGTGTAACAAGACACAAACAAATCTCCCTTTCAGAGGGTTCAGCTGACGGTCCCGCATCGCGCACTGTTCGCGTGCAGGCGCTGATTTTAATATTCTTCCAGTGGAGAAAATGCTGAGACAGTGCTGGCACGTGGAGGCAGAAGGTGGTTCTAACAGGGCTGTTACGGGCTGATATTTTCCGTTATTATCCTAGAAAGGATCATTGTGATCATCTAACCTGACAGTTCATGTCTGAGCTAAGTCCGTGGAACTGCTCAGAGGTTTTGGGGGGTGGTGTTCATTTTTTTAAAATGTGACGTGCAAGCCAAATTCAACACGGCACATTGAGACCTACGCAGTCATCTTCTGCTGAAGCCAAGTTAGCCCAACGCAGAAGAATTTTGGAACTCCCATTTGAAGGGTTGTCCTGATCCACTTGAGAACTGCAGTGGCCTTTGTAAGCGATGCGCTATTTCAGCAGCCGGAGTACGCTCAGCAGCGGAGAGTGGTGAAGGGTTATTGCAGCCTCATCTGCTGGGAGATGTTAGTCACTTACTGTACAAGCTGCTGAAGCAACACCTAAATGACTCTAGATCTGAGCCTCAGGGAATAAGTGCAGAGTGGATTTGATCTTTGCTCTGCACTGCCTTGTTGATGTGACTTTAAAGTGCCTTTGACACTCTTTGGAGCTGAATGTGGCGATGGGGTGGATGTGGTTTGGTGTGTAAGACATTGAGAGGGAGACAGTGGAGTCCGTGTATTCCATCGCTGTGAGTATAAAAGATGCAGTCATGCTTCAGCCTCTTCCTTAGAAAGTGATCCAAGTAAATGCTTCATGGGGTTGAAGTAGTTGCTCCTGAAAAATAAAGGGAATATTATTTTTATTTTTTTTTAATTAGAATGTAGTCATTTGGTCCATTGCTCATCTCTGTTGCATGTAACTGTTGCAGAGTTTCAGACATCAGCAACAGATTTTAATTTAAACGTTTTGCCAACTTTGTATTTTCTTATGCAATTTACTTTTTAAAATTAAGAGCACATGTTTTCCTTCCAAATAACTTGCAGTACATTTATTGGCATTTTAAATAGGCCAAAGTGAGTGAGCAACCTTCTTTTTTTCTTTCAAGTCTATTTTTTCCCTACAGGCAAATTGCTGTGGGCTTATGACCCACCCTTTTTATGACACTATTTCAGCACAGATATTCTTGGTTAGAATTCTAAGTTATTCCTTTGAAACAGAAATAGAAGTCACCATCTCAGCTAGCAGTTTCTTCAGCTATGGGATTGTCATATAAGGGTGCCATATAAATTCATATAATCTCTAAACCCATGCAGTTTGCATATTTGTATTTTTGTTCCATTTGGGATACTCTGTAAGCTAGCGTTTTCTTTCTATTTGTTTTCCTGTGTGTGGATTAATACTCATTTTGCAAAATGCTTTTGTTTGGGGCACGCTGCTATGGCATGGCCATCCTGTGGAAACACTGCGAGCTTCTGCTTTCCTTGTAAAAAAGATACAGATCTCTTTTGTTTTATTTGCTCATACCTATACAAATGAAATAAAGACCATAACGTTTTGATCCATAAAGGCAGCAAGCAGCAATAAAACTTCGGACCTGTTGTATAGTTTGAAGTCTTTATTTCTTAAGTTTAAGCCTTATGTTTAGCACAAGAATGATTTGCCCTGGTGGAGTGTTTAAGGTGTATTTCTCACAGCAGCTCTTGTACCCAGGTTGTTGTTTGGACCATGCAAACAATTTGATAGGCATGGCTCACAAATGTGGATTTGAGCAGCCAGGAAAAGAATTTAAGAAACCAATACTGAGCAAGAGGGTTCAATTTTACAAAGAAACCGTGCGTTCCGATCTCAAGCATGAGAAGTGAGCTTTTGTAATTGCATCTTTTGTTTTTCCCCAGAACTGTTAACAGAAGACGGTTACTCTAAAGTTTTATATTTCATGGATTTTTCACAACTGAGAATTATGTCATCTTGGGCTTTTTTTCCTAGTAGTACTAATGTGCCTACATTTAAGTCTAATTATAGTTGTTTAAACCTGGCATGTGGAATAGCAGGATCTTAGTGGTGGGAAGTTTGGGATACATTTCCTTTAGCAGTTTGAAGACATCCGTGTCGCACCAAGTTGTCTTATGCAGCAAGTTGTTCGGTTGTAAGCTGCTTCTGCCAGTGACTTTGTTTATGGGGAAAAAATAATCTGGCTGTGAGAACTAGACTTACTTTAAGTAATTGACAAGAACTGTGTCTGTGATCCCCAATATAAGCTTTTCCCAGTCACTTTGGAGAGATTAGATGTCTCTTAACATCATCTTACTAGCAGTGAAGTTGCTCCAAAAGGACTCATTTAATCATATTAGTTTCGCTGCCATCACCCCGTCTTCAGATTCTTTCTTCTTTCCTAATAGAACCAAATCTGCTTTTGCCATCTATTAGGTCCAACATTAATGCGCCTTTGCATATTAATTACTGTTACTTTACCTATAACATTCAGCCCACTATCTTTTGGCTCCCCACTTTTGCCTCGGAAGGCTTGGAGCTGTTACTACTTCCACGTGGCAGTAGAAAACACTGTATTGTGCTATTCAATTTTCTAAAGGTTTTGTATGAGAATTATTGAATATAGGATGAAGTAAAGTGGAGAGACCTAACAGTTGAGTTGGGAATTCACCCAATCTCTATTTGGGCTTGTAATATGATTTATGAATGAATTTTCCCTATATTATAAGAAGTTAGCCTTAGCTCCTTATCCTAGAGATTTTATCAAACTTTTCAGGAAACTTCTGAGCAATGTAATATCTTAGTTTCACTTATACGGGGGGGGGGGGGGGGGGGGGGGGAAGAGTTTAAGGATTTTTTTTTTTATTTAAAAAAAAAGGAGGAAAAAGCAAGTGGTAGTGGAGGGGGGATGAGCTCTCAAAAAGAACACTCACAGATTAAAAGGTAATTGTTACTGTTCCAGGCAGGACTTGCAGTGGAGTGGCTATTAAAAACCCAAATGCTACATATGTCAGTTTAGAACTCAGCGAGTATCATCCTGTAGAAATTGCAGCTGTTATCTTCATTGACCTAGTATTTCTTTGGTTAAGTAGAAGCCAGTTAGGCTATCGGGTTTTTTAAATGCTCTTGAGGTGAAATTATTTTCCAAAAGATTTATAAAAGTATATTGTAGATTGTCATTATAGACTAAAAAGTACTTTACATTTTTCATCTGTGTACAGATTTAATTAAAAATTAAACATGTGTAGAGGAAAAGATCAGGAAAGGAAGGAAAGGATCCAGTGCAGATTATACTATATGAAACATATGTATGAGATGATGCTGATATAGCTGAAGTATGTGACCCGTGTTATACTTCTGTACACAAATTATGTGCTCATTCCATCTCTACGCACACACACACAGAATTTTACCTTTGACGTAGTAGGGAATAATGCCAATGAGTAATTAAGAAAGCATGGAAGCAAAAGTCAGTCCTGTGATAAGTTTCCAAGATGGTTAATATTATTTAATACATGTTACAGCTGTGATAGCTGAAGGACACAACTGAAGGTTTGAGGGGAGACATGTATTTTATTATACCATACAGTTCAATTAGTTTGAAAAAAATAGGCAAACTTTCAAGCCTCAATGTGTTTTTTTTTTTATTTTTTTCTTTCTTTCTCTCAGATCACAGTGTTTGTAACTGTCTGTCTTGGGATGTTGATGTACAAGGCAATATATCTGATAGTAACTCATTTCCCAGCTTTGGTCAGAAATGAATGTTTCTTTTTGAAAGGTTTGTAGTAATGTGGTTCTCGGGGACTGCAAATAGATGGTTTAGCTGAACACAGACAGTACATTAAAAATGTCTAAAGAAGAAAAACAGTAGTTGGAGAGAGAAATCAGTTCAGAGCTCTAAAATCAATAACTGGCATTCCAGGGCAATGGGATCTGTAAATATACAATCAATTTTCATCGGATTTTCTTGTGAAACTTTAAATAAGCTTGAGCCAAGTCACCTACATCTGTTTGGTAGAACATCAGTTTCTTGTCTCAGTATTGTCACATTTCTATGACACAATTCCAGGGAGCTGTGAAGTTACTTGTAAAGCAGGGAGGAGGAAGGGGGAAATACTGTGTGAGTTTTTTCATGAAAATGCTCATTTTCAGAATTATATTTATGAATGGAAACACATATGTGCTTGCAACACCATAAATGAGAGTTAGCTGTAAGGACAACTGGTTTGCGTCCCAGGTGTGATGCTGCTATACTTCATTTAAGAAGCTACAGAAGAAATGCATTAGAAGAGTAACTAGTAAGAGTTATGTGCAAGTGTAATTCCAAAGTAATAAATGCGTACTCTACTGCTGCTACTGTAACATAGCATTGTGTATTCTGTATGCTGTAGGAGTAACACCACATATAACTGCTGCTGTGTTGCACGATGTGTTTTGCCTCCCAAGGACCGAAGGATAATCTGTGATCACACAAAAGAGAGTTGTGGATTCTGAAGTTTGTCTCTTGCATTTTAAAGGTTGTGTATCTTATCTGTGCTGTGTTTGCAGAGTCATAAGGGTTCTCTGCATTGCCCCGTATCATCCTCTCTCGGCGTGCTCCAGTTCCCTCACCCGGAGGAGGGTGTTCTTTGATACGTTCCTGGTGCGCATTAGCACGTTACGATGAAATACGGTCTATAATCTGTAGCAGCGATTGAGAAATGATTGATGATACACTGATATCTCATTAGAAGGTGGCAGGTCGTTTCTTAAGGGAAAAAAAAAAAAAAAGAAGACATGGGCATCTCATGTAGTGATTACAGGCCAAAATAAATTTCTTCACCTTTGGGGTACCCTCTTCAAAAAGGTAAATCTAGCTCCATCCATGATTTGGGCAGGGGGAGCTGTATTCATCTGCACGTGTGAAGAGAAAGGGAAGAGCAATAAGAGAATCATTTAAGTCTGCTTCCTACCCCAGCTTAGCAGCCTGTCAGAGAAAATCAAGTGGGTTTTGGTTTGTGGGTGTATTTATTTATCTTTTTTTTTTTTACTTTGTTCTTGGTTTCAGGTTATCTGTGATATGGAGAACCAAATCCACAAGTTGAGGGAAGAGCTTGTCCAGGTGAACGCTCAGTGGAAGAATCAGCTGCTGGAGCTGAACCATCAGTGGGAAGAGGAGAAGCAGAGGGCAGCTCGAGACCATGAGACAGCAGTGAATAAGCTGAAAGTGGAGGCAGAAAAAATGACATTAGACCTGAAAAAATTACATGTGTCAGAAACAGAGGTGGCCTTGGACAAGGTAAGAGGCTCACACAGGGCTGCTGCTTGTGGCATGGCAAAGCGGCAGCCATCACCCCAAAAGTCAGATAAGCAAAGTTTTACTGAGGAGAAATATTTAGGGGTCACTTGGGCTGAAAAATGAGATGTATACTGTAGATCTGACATGGGATGCCGCGATCACAACGTGAGTTTTGTGGTTCTACAACGATGGACCTGGAGCACGCAGTGGCAGCGGCTGCTGCTGGGGCCGTTTTCCCTGGGAGCGGTGCCAGGGCAGCACCTTCCAGCCGCGGTGAGTGCGGAACGGGGATGACCATGTGGTCCTCGGGAGCTGGCGGGACTTCAAAAATCCAAAGGATTTCAAAAGCAAAGCCAGCCAAAGACTAGGCTAATCACTTTTCCTTTGCTGGAATAGGTAGAGTAGAAAGGGCGGCTCTGTCTAACCAAGCTTTTTCTCTGTTAAAAAGTGGGGAAGTTCTGAAGGAGGAATAGGTTCAGGCTAAAACTGCAAGGAAATTGGTCTAGTTGCTCACAGTGGCTGGTCTGCTTTTGGCTGCATGCACCGGGTGAGCAAGGGCTCTGTGAAAGGCTTGAAAATACAAATTAACATTTTAGAGGCATCAAGACTCCCCTGCCCCGTGCTGTTCGGTGGGGTCACAGGCTGCGCATCAGTGCTTGCTGAGCATCCCCTGGTACCAGTGTCTGAATTCAAGTATTTCACCACATTACGGATGATATCAGCTAAAACTTGGGAGTTTTATTTCCTAAGCTAAACTAAAAAAAAAACCCCTACTTAGTATTTGTGGTAGATGCTGTGTATGTAAGCAGATAGTTGTTGAAGTATCTTTTATATGCATTCATGTAATACATCATACGTTTTATTGCAAAGTGATGTTGAGTGGCACAAATTAACGATCTGCATATGCTGTTTGAACAGCCTTTGTGAAAGTGACATTTCATTTACCTGCGTCAGGTTCTTGGTCTGTAATTTTAAACAGCATTTGGAGGATTATGTTGGAAATCAGCCAGTCTGAAGCCATTAAAATGGCTGTGATCAACAATTCAGAATCTTTTCTGAATGTAAGGAAAGCTCCGCTTGGCATAATTATTTAAAGCCAAGGTCACAGAAAGTATTTAAACCTTTGAAATTCATCATTAAAGGATTAATTTTAACTCAGGAAGACATTGTCATTTTTGCTTAAAAATGGAATTTGAATCTCAATTCTTTTCTTTCTTTGATCTTTTTTTACATGTGTAGTATAGCAAAAGAAAAGTTAACTTCTTTACATCCTCAAATTAAAGTTACAAATAATCCTTCATAGGGCAATATCTTTAATACTCTTGAATTGTCATTTCTGTCAGAAATAGTATTTTTTTAATTTGTTGGATTTTTTTCTATTTTTCAAAAAAAACCCTTTAATTTTAAGCTATATTAACTGCTATTGAAATTGTTTTTATTTAACCTACTTCCCCATTTTTACCTCTAATTAGATGAGCACATGTTGAGTAGAAGATAGGAGGGGGGAAAAAAAAGTATCTCTGTTGGAAAGTCTTTCACAGACATGTGAAAATACCTTGCATTACCTTCAAAAAAACCCAAACCATTTAACATTCTGCTTCGTCTCTGTCTTCCAAATGTAGAGCTGTGGAAATTGGCCACAAAGTCCAAAAGTTAAAGTAGCTTAGAGGGCAAACTCCATTTAAAGCTCACAAGTTACAGTTTCGGCTAACTTGGTTCGAATCTTGATCCTATTAAAGGCTGCAGAACTTTGATGAAGGAGATTTTATCCAAGTGGGGGGTTAGCAAAAAGCATCTTAATTGCAGCATGAGTTTTGAAACTTGGTTTTAAAGGTCTTTTTATTTTTCTAGCAAATCTTGTTACCTTGAAATTTAGGACAATATGGGAGCAAAATTTGTCCTCTAATTTGATATTTTTTTTCTGCCAAGTCTGTAAAGATTGCTTAAAAATCCAAAGGGAAGCTGAATGTCACTGTTCAGGCATGGAACATCTGACTGTCCAGATTTTCAGGAGGTTGGTCCATTCCCAAGTGAAGGATCTCATTCCTCTGTGGTCTGTGTTGTGAGTAATACTGATTTCTGCGTGGCTTGCTCGGTGTAATTGTGGACTGTCGTTCACGTGAACATGATGAAATACAAAAGAAATGACAAACGCTTAAGTGAAAAGAAAAATTGAAGTAAACATGGGGTAGAAGGAGATACAGGATTCATATGGCATTGCCCTCCCCGTAGCCCTGCCACAGTGTGGATGGCAAGGAGGAGAGCAGGGGGCAGAGGAACAGTTTTCATTGCCAGCATGCTGGACATTTAAATATTTGTTGGTATTCGTAGACAGCTTTTCAATATTTAGGGCCACATAATTTACCAAGGTCTTTCATTTTTTGTTGCTTAAAAATCTCAACTTTAAAGATGGTACGTTGTTTATTGCAATATTTCATTCATTTTGTTAGTGATTACAGCGTGCAATGCTAGGAAGTTGCTCAATGAGCATAGTACGAGAATGTTTTTGAACCTGTGATTCTAAAAGCAAATATCTTTTGACAGATATTGCATCTCCCGGTTGCTAGGGAATGATAAGTGGGAAAATATTTAACAGGTTGCCAAATGGCACCACGTAACCTGCACTATAGAAAAATAAACACGGCATCTGCTGTTGTGGAAATAATAACAAAGGTGCGTTGGGTTTGCATGGCAAGGTTTTCATAGGGGGGTCTGCAGGGGTGGCTTCTGTGAGGAGCTGCCAGAAGTTTCCCCTGTGCCTGCTGGCTCCAAGAGGGACCCGGTGCTGGCCACAGCCAAGCCCATCGGCCACGGGGGTGACAGGTTCACAGGGGGTGGGTGGGACAGTGGGGCAAGGGCAACTTCAGCCAAGGAGAGGAGTGAGTCCGTGAGAGCAGCAGCCCTGCAGGCACCGGGGCAGGGCGGGCTCCAGGCGCCAGGGCTGACAGTCCCCAGCAGCCCATGATGAAGCCCATGGTGGGGCAGGGGGATGCCCGAAGGAGGTGGTGACCCCGTGGGCAGCTCGCGCTGGAGCAGGTTTGCTGGCAGGGCTGGTGCCCCTGTGGGGACCCTGCTGGCGCAGGCTGCTCCTGAAGGGCTGCAGCCCATGGAAGGACTGGAGAGAAGTTCATGGAGGACTGTCTCCCATGGGAGGGACCCCAGGCTGGCTCAGGAGCCCTGTCCCTGCGGAGGAGGGAGCAGCAGGGGCAACGTGTGATGAGCTGACCACAGCCCCATGCCCGTCCCCTGTGCTGCTGGCAGGGCGGAGGGAGAGAAATCAGGAGCAAAGTTAAGGCGGTGAGTAAGGGAGAAGTGGGAGGATGGTGTTTTTAAGATTTGGGTTTATTTCTCATTCTCCTGGTAATAAATTAAACTAATTTCCCCGAGTCAGGTCAGTTTTGCCTGTGACATTAATTGGTGAGTGGTCTCCCTGTCCTTATCTCAGCCCTCTATAACTTATCTCATTCTGTTTTCTCTCCCCTGTCCAGCTGAGCAGAGGAGTGATAGAGCAGCTTTGGTGGGAACCTGGCCTCCAGCCAGGGTAAAACCACCACAAAATCAAAAAAGTCTGTAATTTTTCAGTGACCCTCCCTGTTGCAGGTATTATTTTCAGTTAAACCCCACTTTCTTTGGCGTTTAACTGAAGCCTCACTTCAGTACTTTCATAATATCTGTTATCTGTCCCTAACATACAAATGACTTGAGAATATCTCCAGTTTATTTCTTGTCTATTTGTTGAGGAATCTCATATATTGTTTCAGAAGAACACTTGTATTCAATCGTAATCATTTTGATTTACTTCTAAAGTTTAAATCTAATTTGCTTGCATTTCATTATATGGAGTGGTTTATAGCATTTTCTGATGAGACGGTGGTTTTATTTGGCTTTATTTGAAGTCATACCTCATTATGATGAAATATAAACTGTTTAAGAAATAAACATACTAGAGAATACCTAGTACTGTGGTTAGGCTCCACTAATGACTAATTTCAGCAGGGAGACAGGTGGGTTATAGGTTGCAGCAGCAGCACTTAGGGCACGAACGCTAATCAGCCAGGTGTAATGGACTCTACAAAGCTTATAGGCATTTTCAGGTTTGCCAGAAATCGCTAAACGCGAGAGATGAACTGCATTTCTAAGTGCGTGCAGATGTGAAGCTTGGCTAACGCAACTGTTTGTAATGTTCATCTGTGGTATTTTCTTGGCAAAGCAAATGAGCGTTCGGAAAGCATGACCCGAGCAGATCAGCAGACATGCTAACAATGCTCAAAGGAAGCAGCTTTGGAACACTACAAATATCTCATAAAAATGCTCTCTTTGAGCAGCACACATGAGTAAATTGGAGTGGGAGAAAAAAGTGGGTTTTCTTCCCCTCCCCCCCCCCCCAAATATTTTTCAACATTTAGGGTTTTATTGACTACTTTTCTATATTTAAATAGGTATTTTGACTCATCCTGTTAAATCTTTGTGCAGATTCCAGGAACATCTAATTCTTTTTCACTGTTGCTTTTCTTGTGGAGAAGTAATTTACATTTTTGTGTATTGACTGTGCTGAACACACGTGATATTTGATTACAGGGTGAAGCTGTAGTCAAAAAAAAAAAAAAGCGTCAAACACTTTAGTTTCTGGAATACAATTCTTCTGATTTCAGTATTTCTGAAATGCTTTGCTCTGAGAGACAGACTCCAAGATGACATGCAACCTGGCCAGCGCCATGCAAATCATGCTTGGTAGATTTTAATTATGTAGCAGTTAGTTGTACTCTGAGACTTCAGTTATTTTAAATAAAATTTGACATTTTCAATGTTTTCTAGTCTATACCTCTTACAGTCACTCCACCCACATCTGGTGGGAAGTCCACATGAAACTGAAATGCCTGGGGAATTAGAAGTTAAGGTCACTGTGTGAGTACCGCTTCCCTAATTAAGAATAACTGTTTGACAGTTGTGTTGTAATACCATGTTTTTGTAACAGACCCTTTTTCGATAATCTGCAGACAATGTCCTACAATTAGATGCTTAATTTTTGAGCAACTCCTACTTGCATTCAGTTGCAACTAAAGTACTGATGATGTGCCCCAGTGAACATTTCAGTCCTTCCTTTAGCATCAAGCTTTGTGATGCTGGATTAATTAACTCGCAAGTACAGCCCTAGGATGCAGTCCAGTTGGAGATGCTCGTTGGGCATATTTTCACACGGCAGATGTAGGAATCTCTTTGATTCACAATATCTGTTTTGGCGCTATTGTCAGTACTTATACAGATGATGTCATGCTGTTCACCACTGGCAAAGAAATAGAAGATGAAGGGAAAGAATATGACATCTTCAGAGATTAAAGAGATAATCCAAGAGATACTCTATTAAAAGTATTGAGTTTCCCCTAAGCAGTTACTGCTCATAAAGAACAAGCGCTGCATGCTTTCCATTAGCTTACGTTGTTGGATACTGGCGCTCCAGCCCTTGCTCTTCTCTGCCAACTCTACGTTTCATTAACTACCAAAAATGGTTCCATCTTTGTATCTGACACCTTCTGGGAACTGGACCATCTCTGCAGCAGTTCTGTGGGTACCTGCTTAGACTTCTTAGCATAATGAAGTCTTTGCTCTGAGTGACACCTTTCACTTCATTAACTGGAACACTGATAGCCATAGTACGGGGAGCTTTGTTTATGTGAGCATCCACATGAACTATTTTCACACTCGTTGCAGCGATACCCTGGTTATTTACATGGGGGCAAATAATTCAGCCATAAAATGTGGACATGTATTCTTCCCAAGTATAATGATATCATTAAATTGGTATCTAATTATAATGTAGACCTATGTTTTTCTCCTTGCTGAATGCATTCAGGATCTCTACCAGTTGTTGTATATGTGGTATTTTTTCAGACTAAAATTTTTAAATGTTTGCTTGAGTCTATTACGTAGATTCTTTTCCCTAGGCCTTAGCTGTGAATAATCTGAAATCTCTAATTCTTACCCAGAAGAGTTGGATGTTTCCTGCATCTCTGAATCTTTGTCATTATAATCTGAGAACTGTTGTCTATGATGCTATCTCTCTGTTCCAGAGTAGCAATATTTTTGGTTTTGTTTCATAAACTCTGTGTACATTTACGTAGATTTGGTTCTTGAACATTCTGACACAGTGTTAGTGATTCACCAACTAATATTAATCAAAATGAACACAGTATGTTGGCTTTGTTGGGGAAAGTCTGCCAAAAGCCTAGAAGATCAAGAAAAAAGAAAAGTTTTTCAAAAAAGATAAAAATTTCTATAGCAAAGTTGGTGTATGTTAGCACAAGGAGTGCAGATTATTTAATCTGCCTTTAATAGTACCTTCACAGCAAATCTTGCAACAAGATTTTGCTCACAGATGAGGGGAGGGAAACCCCTCTCCTCTCTCGTGTGTCCCTTTTGCACTGCTTCTTATTCCTCCAAAGGAAAAGAAAGATGATAGTGGACCAGGAATGTGGTCACAGGAATTGCATCATCCCTTAGGGGAGCCATTTGGAAGAGTCTTCAACCAACAGAGCCAAACATGAACAAAAATATGGCAGAATAATCTCAGGGATATTTCAATCGGATGAGACTAAACGGCATTTATGGCACTCTCCTTGCTGGAGATGTTTCAAAGCAATGGTCTCAGTTATTCACACAAAATTACTCTGCTTCTACCTCCTTTGAAAGAAAACAAACAAACCAAAAAACCCTCAGAAAAACAAAGCAGAAGACAACAGGTATGATTTCTGCCCATCAGTTGTATTTATTAATCTGGCTCCAGAGGTAACCAAGAAGAGTTGGTGTAAGTGTCGCTGTGGAAATAAAATAGGTGCCCGTGAGCGTGAGGTTTACTTTTTACCACCTTCATAAATGTTTGGAGAAGAGATCGAGCACCGTGTTATTTGGATTCACAAATAACACCGTAGGGTTAAAAAGTAAAATGACTGATGCAATACTGTTAAGAAATGAGAACCAGACAAGAAGCATTATTTAGCTAGATGCTAAATTATGACAAAATGTGGAATTAAAAAGATACTTTTCAGCAGGGCAAGGACTGATATAATTAAAATTAGAGCTGTGTCACGTGGCCTGTCTTTCAGCACGCTTTATTCACTCATTGTATCAATTATAGTTGGTTAGTAGTTTGAGAACTTTGGTGGGGTTTTTTGGTGTTTTGGAGGTTTTTTTAATTAACTGACATTAATCTAAGGTATCTGTCTAAGAAGTATTTGCAGGTGGGTTTTTTTGTCTTCTCTGTCTCCCGTTTCTTTCTTGAGTCGGTGTCAGACCCCTGCTCCCGCCCCGCCACACCAGGGCACTTCAGATGCTCTGTGGCTTGCAGGCTGTAGGCTTTGGGGCAGCTTCAGAAGGTCAAGACTCACAGAGCCGTGGAGGCGGTGGGTAAGGGGAACGTGGAGTCATTACTCACCACCCAAGAACTTGGGCGTAGTTGCTGGCAACAAATAAGAGATTGATTGAAGGCTGGTGGAGGAAGGGTTTTCTCTGACCGACAGACGGTGAGCTCCTCCGAGGGATTTCCGTGGTGTTGTGACGGCAGGTATCATCAACAGGGTCAGAAAAGGATTGAACAGCTTTATGAGCAGCATGATGGTAACCAGTCACCGATGGGGATACACAGGGATTTAACCTCTGACTTCCCTGAGGCGCAGCCTGGTGCGGGGGCAATGCGGGGGGCAGGTTTATGCGGTCCCTGCCGTGGCGGCTGGAGAGGACAGTGGGCTCGGTGGCCCAGGAGCCTGCCTAGGGGTGGCGTACCTGGTGGGTTTGGTACCACTGATGGTTCAGTCTTACTTTTCCTGGGAATAAAGCGCAGGAGGCTTTTCCAGTGGCAGAACAACAGTTCTAATTATTTTTTCAGTGGTTTCCTGAGCTACTCTGTCTACTGTACTGTCCAAACAAACTGTAACACACCAACTTTATCTTGTAATACACAATTGCTTATTTTAACTTTATTTAATATTTTCAAAAGCCAAATTGAATCATTACCTCGTTCTGTCTTTTTTTTTTTTCCTTCACAATACTACCTGTCTTGGTGGAGGCTGGTTGCATGTACATACTTCTCCAATTTACCAGTTTCACTTATCTTTACATCCCAGGGTACACTGTAACATTAGGAATAACATTGGCTATTTTCCAGTACGGTGGCTGATTGTAATGTGAGATTTTTTATTTATTTTTTTTTAAACAACTCTGCCAATTCATTCTTAGATTCTTTCAGAATTATTGAATGAATACCATCTGGTCTGGGTGCCTAGCCAGGAGTGAGAGGACAGATCTGACAACCGATGCCCCGTTACTGGATCCCAGTACCTGTGGTGGTCGCTGCTGATTTCACTGGGTCTCGTTCATGGTGGTGTTTATACAAACAACAGTAACTGGTGTTTGTTACCTGGAATTAGTAAGTACTAAATGGAAATTTCTTCTGCATCCCATGCCATGAGCTCCATGTTCTTACTTTTCTTGAAAGTTCCTGGGGGTAGTGCATCCCTTACTCTCAAGTCCCCCAAACCCAAGAGACAGCACAAGCCAAAGCAAAAGCTGCCCCATGGAACATGTCCATCACGTCCCCACTTAGGTCAGTATTTGGATATTGCAGTTTTTTAATGTAGCTTTCTTTAGAAAAAATGCTCAGTTATCAAGACAAAACTAATATAAACCATCTTTATTGCATATTTAAATTCTGGCACAATTTGAAGACGTTGTTTACACTTACTTGCTCTTTCTTCATATCTTTATAATACAGAAAAGCTGCAGGTGGCTTTTTTTTTTCCTTCTGCTTTTTGGAGGGGAAAAGGAGTGTTTGGGAAATAGGGAAGGGGCAAAACGGTGTTGTTAGTCCTTCAGAGTCTTTAATGTGAAGAAACAAAAGTGTTCCAAAACGACTTGCTTACAGCTGCAGAACATGTCACGGAGTAAAACCCACCTTCATTAAATGAGTGAGAAAGAATTCTAATTGTTTTGAAGTTCTTATGATCAGTCTGCATATGCTTCATTGTAATGTGATACTAAAGTGCCTCAATTATGATTTGTATATTTTGGTGCCAGAAGGTTTTTTTCTTATGCTAAATTATTAAGTTCTGTCAGCTGCTGGGCTGTCATATAGAGATACAGTAAATCACATTATATTTTGTCATGGATTACACAGAGCAATAAATTTGGGAACAGAGATCAAAGTAGTTTCACAATCACATCTGAGTGTAGGAGGGGTGTTTAACTTGTAGAAAATCTGATTTAGGTGAAACTGTTGCAGTTCTTGTGTGAATTTGAAATGAATTTGAGTGTTTGCTCGAAAATGAATAAGGTACAAATCCCCAAAAGAGTTCTCCTGTATTTTATTTCAGAGGAGTTAATTCTGACCTACAGCTGCAGGATGGAGAATGGATAAATAATTAAACATTGGGAATGTTAAGAGTCTTGCAATGTCTTATTTATGTTTTTAATTGCTTTCATGATTGAGCAATATATTCCATTCTCTTTTTAATTGGGACTTTGCTGGACTTGCGCACAGTTACTCATCGGTACAGTAATGCTTTCTGGCTCCGTGAAGTCGTCGTCCTTTTGGGGAAGCTTTGTTGTATTTAAAACTACGAACAGTAATCCAGCATAATCTTGCTAAGGAACAGTGATTGCTTCAGATCATAGATTTGTTAGGGGATTTTGTTGTATTTTCAGTGTTTGTCTTTCCAACTGGAGAAGCTTAACTTTTGTTGGGCTCTCATCGAATGATGTAAGTTAGTAATACAAGTTAACTGAGTAATACCGAGCCTGTCCTTTTGTTTCCAGTTTTCCTTCTATTTAACAAAAAGAGGTTGTATCTCAAAATGATACATATGTAGCATTTTTTTCTAGTCATCATCTTCCTAACACTTGCTTGTTATTGCCGCAAAATTCAACTTAAAACAGCAATCGAGAATCTAAAAAATACAAATGGCATTTTCATCCTTTTGTAGTCCTTTCAAGAGCATTATAGCCTCTCCTTGGCAAAAATCGAGGCGTGTAAACTCAGCTGATATATAATGATGAAGGGCATAGATCTCAGAAATCTCCCGTTTCATGTTAAGTAGTCTTTAACTGAGTCAAATCACGGATCAGCGTCACATCTCGGTACTGTTGCCTTCTGTTTGCGGAGGAAACTTTAGCCTTGACTTGCATCTTCAAAGATGTTTAGCAGCCTATCCTTCCGTGACTTTACTGGGTGTTTAGCTGTTTGGGTACCAGAAACATCTGGGCCTGAGTGATACAAGCAGTTCTGTAAACTCCTTTATCTTGGAGTGGGAGAGAGAGACGGAGTGCACATGAGCAAGCGAGGTGCCTGTGCAGCAGAGGTGCCCGGTATTTCTGATGAATAAAGGCAGCTTGTAAAAGCTCAAACAGTTCCCGTTGGGTGCATGTTGTATTTGTTAAGGCTCTGCAAAAGAAAACACCGCCCCTTTTGATAGAACGTCTTAAACCCACTGTAAATAACAGTCTTAATTTAGTTGGACAGAACAGAATAAAACCAGGAAATATTGACGATGGTAATCCAGACATGTATTTGTGCCGTACCAGATTTAGGCACGGAGCCGCGGGAAAACTAGGCTTCAGTACCCAAAAATGGGGAGTGTCGCAGTCTCAACATCTTCACTGGGTTTACTCGGTTCATCTTATTTGAGTGTTGAGCAAAAGAAGGAATCGTGCTATAATGTGAAAGCCACCTGCCTCCGCACTGTTTTGGCAAAATGTCGTAGTCCATCCTCACATTAAACTGTAATTCACTGTCGGTGCTTTAAATGCCTGATGCATGCGTCGGTACTACCTTGTATAAAGTATAGTTAATGTATCAAACGACCTCACGTGGCAAACTTAGACTATTCATCTAGTTTTAAAACCTTGTCTTGTATCCAGGGCTTGTATTTTAGGCCAAATCATGCAGTTTGTTTTAAATAAGGGCCTGGCTCGCTGCAGTGTTGAATAGAAATCTGTATTGGTGATGCTGGGAAATATTTAGATGCTTGATAAATCCCTTTAGGTGAAGCTAGTAATTGCATACTGGTGTAAGGACGGTATAACTTTGGTATCAGACACCGTGAAGTTGGAGTCCGGTAGAAGAATTTTTGGAAGAGTCAAATTTTGGTACTTAATTTCTCTACATCATTTCAGAATGATTAGAAACGCACCGTCGATTTAAATGAAAAGACTGGAAGTCGGAATTTTCCTAAGGCACAAATTGCGCGAGCAGTTTTTCAGTGAGCCCCCATTAGCACAGAACTGCAGTGGCCTGCAGAAGAGGAATTCTCCATACAGGTGGAGTGTCAAATTCATTTCTATTCATTCTTGGTTTTTTTTCCCCAATGAAAAGTACTTAGCACATGAATGAGAGGGTTCTAAAGATATATTTTTTAAAAAATTTTAAAAAAGAAAAAGATTTATAGACCTACAAAAGTGTAATATAAAACAGAATACTAATAGGATTTGGGGATTTCTATCATTCATTTTCAAAGCCCTTGAAGTCATTTGGTACTTGACTAATTATTCTGTTAACATCATTTTGGATATTCAACTATTTTTAATAGTTTTCGGGTGGCTCAAATGACATGCTTGAGCTGGTTTGCTATTTTCACTGTTAGGCAGAGGTTCAGCTTTCCATTTGGTGGCTGGCTGGCAGGGAGAGCAGTACAAAGAAGAGTAGTGGCGTAGGAAGTCACCCACTGGTGGTATTAGAGGCACATAAGGAAAACCCACATTTCAGGCTTTGAGGTGGAAATGAAATTTTTATGTACAATCAGATGAACTTAAAAGGTGATCTGGTAATCTCTGAAGTTTAAACAGATACTGTACAGAGTGGTTTAACATACTTGGTAACAAAAATTGCTACAGTTAGCCATTCTGAAGGTCATTTTCTTTTGACATCTGTCAAATTACACAATCTTGAATTTTCGTACAAAGCATAATGCTGTCAAACTTAAATAGAAATATTCCAGAATGTGGTGTGGTGTGTTGTTTTTTAAGGTAAATGGGCCCCATTTACATTAGTTCTTTGATGTTAAATTCTTTGCTGCACATCAGAGAACAGTTGCTTCTTCCCTGGAGCAAGTTTTCTTTCTTCTCCTTCCCCCACCCTTTGATTTTTTCCCTTTTTTTTTTCCTCTTTTTTTTTTTACTTTGCTTACACTTTTATCTAACTAATTATGGGGGATCAACTTATGTATGGCCATCATTTAGCTAGTTGCAGGCATTTTGAAAATGATTCTTTCATAGCTAGTGCCCTAAACAAGTTTCTTTAAATCTGCTTTTCTATTAGAGAATATGGGTGGAGAGAGAGATAACCTGGTGGTTTGAGATTTATGTTTGTGACGTTTTTTTTATTTATGTGTTGGGGAGATTGAAATCAAATTGAAACACTGTGGAATCTGTCACAAAACTGTAATTCATATAGAGATGAACAGCATTTCACAATGATCCTTAACTCTTACAGATCTATCCGCATTTGGGTTGCAGGAATTCATTTTCCCATTAGTTTTGTAGCATTAATTGAAGTCTCACTTACCATCCCAAAATCACCCTTCCAAAACTGGAAGATAGCAAATCATTTAGGTTGGGAAAAGTTAAGATCAAGTCCAACTGTAAACCTAACATCGCCAATCCACCGCTAAACCATGTCCCTGTGGACAAATCCATACTGTTCCAGAAAATTCTTAACAGCTGCATTTTTGATAAACATTCAAGACATCCTAAACACCTTCATGGATGTTGATGGGGGATGAAGTTGTCCCTGTGCCTGCCAACTCCATCGTGCAGCTGGAGCTACTCGTGACACCAAGATGTGGTCGTAGCGGTGAGAGCCCCCAGGGCTGTTCAGGGCACGCGTTCCATCAACTGGACCTAGAAGTCCCCTCTAATACATCTTACACCTTAAAAAGTCTTTTTTTAAGTTTATTTAAAAATTTAATTAGTAAAAAAAAAAAAGTAATGACTTTATAAATAGGGTAGGATGTGGTATGCTTTTGCGTTGTGGTCCCATCATAGATCCTTGGCTCTTCTATTCTTAGTAATGCTGTTCCATTTCATGAAAGGAAAAAATGAAAATCAAGTGGTGTTAGAATAGCATCTATTAATTCAGATCCCACATCTGCAGTGCTAATACCATTTTTAATTTTTATGTGAAATGTTTTGTTTAAGTCATTGCCATTTTACTCAGCAACCACAATATGATGCTTTAAGGCTTGTAGAATTATAGTTGGTTTTTAAAGCCAATTAACTGTAACAAGGACGTAATCTTTTTAATGCAAAAGTCCTCATGCAATATAAAATAACTGCACGTAAAATTGTCATAATCAGATAATTTTAGCTAAAATATGTATTAACTGTGTGAAACTAAACAGAAGTTAATTTTTGAATCAGTGGAATTCCTCTATGGCTTACCCAATTTAAACCTTTTCATTATAAAAATGGATATTACAATTGATATTTCTGACAAGCTTTTGCTAAGTGTGAATTTCACCAGCTACCTCTCACACACGGAAAACTAGTTTAAGACCATTAACTATATTTGCAGCGCTGCCCATTGCTATAAAAAAAGAGTTAGACTTTAATGAATACTGGCTGACCCTCCGAGCATTCACCTTCCAGTTAGTTTCTTATTCATTATGTTTCTGAAAGAGCATGTAACCTGAAAGGGAGGGAATGCCCTTAAAATAATACAGAAGCGGCTTTGGCTTTGTACAATGTGTGAGACGAGCAGCCTCTTAGAAAAGAAGGAGCCCAGGCAGCTGCTTGTGAGCACCGTGCCGGTGTGAGCCTTCTCCTTGGTGAAGAGAGGTGTCATAGAGACTCGCTGCGATGCTCGCTGTACACAGCTACGCTTATTTACTTTGCTGTAAGTTGTTCCTTAAAAATAAAAAAGTAAAAAGGTATTTTTTTGTGTGCCACGATGCTGTATGTGCCCCTGGGAGGCAGGTTTCTCCTCCCTAGGCTGCACAGCGACAGCCTCTAGTTCAGAGGTATTACGTTAGTTTAGTTGTAGGTTTTCAAAAGGGAGAAATTTTCTATTTCTGCAGTAAAAGGCAACAACGGAAAAGAGTGTTGCCACACATCACCATGAATTAGACCTTTTTCAGATCTTTCCAGTGTGCTATAACATGTAGAAGCTGCCTTCTGCAGAGCTCCACTGGTGCTACGTGCGCAGCCGTGACGATGCCAGACCTGCGAGGTGTTACAGACCTGGAGAGAAAAGCTTGAAATCAGCGGGTGACTGTAGCTTTTAGTGCCACAAGGTCGAGATCGCCACTTTTGGACAGCTAGAGCCGGCCTAAATGTGTGTTTGCCACCTCCAGTGGAAGTTTTGGTAGCTCAGTACTTCCAAAAATCAGACCTCTCAGTTGAGGGTGTTTGGGACGGCAAGGAAATGTGAGAATTTGTGGTTCGTCGATGACTGGGAGACGACTTGTAAACATTTTGCTAATGGGAATTTTTTAAAGCCATTTATAAAATAAGATTTTATAATTGCCTTTAAATAAACCGGTAGGATATACTTTTTCTGCCTTCAGTTAGGAATGAAATGCTGAAATTCAGCATATCTTTCTTTTGGATCGCCTCTGTCACATCTATCAGAGGTCATCCTGGTCCTACTCAGTGTGAATAAACAAGTTCTAATTTGTTTATGGAAGTTATGAGTGGTTTTTTTATTATTTATTGGGATTTATTCTATGGGTTCAGGAGGTTATAAAGCTGCTTCTATGAAAGATGAAGACTTTTACCCCAGGCAAGTTGAGTGAGAGCAGCTGTAATGTGATCTTCTTTGCAGTGCCTTGCTGGCTAGTATCGCTCCCTTTCTGGGAGTAACAGTAATTTATACTATTACTGTAATTTATTTTTCACTTTTTTTCCCCTAAAGATAAACTGGCAGCTTCAGTCACTTTATGATATGCAGGGGTGGTAAAACGTAATCTGAAACTAGACGACAGTACAGTGGAAAGAGTGTTAACATGGGTCAGCCTGAGTACAAAGAGCAATGCAGCATGCCTGGCACCGCTGCTGCTGTGTTACTGCCCGCTTTGTATTTACGCAGCCCCACGGTATGCCCTTGTGGTGTATGTGGCACAATTCAAATGATCAATGTAGAAGAGGAATTTTAATTTGTCTGCTGCTCTAGCATTCTTGGATGTGCCAGTATGTAGCGCCATTATTTATAAGAAAAAATGACCAAAACATGTGTTCTCACAAAGTATGCACAAACTTGATAATTGGTTTCAATTAATGTTTTTGGTACGTTTCTTAGTACTAACGAACAGATGAAATAGACACCTCTGTATGTTTCATAATCTTGGAATTTTAAAATTTAATTTTTTATTAAAATTAAAATTTAATATTTAAAATTCATAATCTTGGAAGGTTTTCAAGATCTTAAATTGCAGTATCGTGTAAACGTCAAGATTATTTTTAACTGGCTGTAATATACTTATATTAAGCTGCACTGTGCGTAACTGCCTGGCTTGTATAAGGCGATCGGAGCCCTCGCGCTTGGTGGTGATTCACAAGCACTCTCTGCAACTTGAAGCTCCTAAATTTAGAGTCCAGTAAAATCAATGAGACTGTTTGCTTGACTGAAATCCCTGGTGTTTGCAGAAATGGAGTCTCAGTCTTGCAGCTGGATCCAAGCAGGGTCTGGAGGCTCCTGTGGTCCCCCAAAACGCCCGCTGGCACACAGGCAGCTGAAGGAGCGCGCGTGTGCTGGGTGCTGTGCCGTAAAACCAAGGGCGACAGATCAAAGATTTGAACACGAGGTCAGATAGGTTTTGAAAATTTAATCAGCTTAAATTTGCTTCAGGACCCGGTTTCATAATATTCTGTCCCCCTAAGAAAATATTTTTCTTAGACACCTGTCCTCAAATTTTAGAGCCAAGAACGCGCGAGCGCTTAGCAGTTCATCTGAGGACAGCGTTTTGCAGCTGGGCTATCAGTACAATACTGTGGCACTTTGCAAGAAATGCAAAGAAATCGCAGTTGTGTCCTGAAGTTAAATTGAATCTACTTTTTTATTATTACTATTATGGTTACTGAATTATTTATTATTTGTGGAAAAAACCTTAAGAGCTCTTTTACCCCAGCGGTATAGAAATATGTGCTTATTGAATTCCAATATGACAAAGCAGCCTTGTTTTCCCTTTATTTTATTCTTTATCTTTGAGTTGTGAAAAAAAAAAAACCCAAACAACAAAAAACACGAGGAGGAGGAGAGGGCTGTATGTTCCAAGAGCCCCTGGTGGGTTCATCTGCACCTTGGGTGGATTTTCAGTGTGGTCACCACCTTTAGCTGGGAAGGGACGTGCACTGGGACAAAAGGCAGTTGCAGACACCAAGCTGAGAGGTGGCATTGTGTCCTCTGTGTCACGTTGCACCCTGGCAGCCTGTGTCTGGGGCTTTCTCCTTGCCTTTTCCCTCTGTTCAGAAACAAAATCACCCTGGAAAACTCGTGTGTGTGCATTGCCTCCTTCCCCTGCCACACACACACACTCACTCACTCTCTTTTTTTTTTTATTATTTTTTTTTTAATCCGCAGAGGTCTTTATGTTTTTCTAATAATTGGCAGCAGAGGTACAATTTCTCCCCTCTTTTAAGTGATGAATAGTTGGCTGGAGATCAAAGGCAAGCCCTTGCGGTTTTTTGGCTGCCACAAAAGGGCGTTGGGGCTGGCGCGGGTCCCAGCCGCTCGGCGATAGGCATGTGGATGAGGTGCCAAGCGGAGGGGTCGGTGGCAAAGTGTCTGTACACGTTCTTCAGCTGAGCTAATCTGGTCGCCTTTTGTGTGTGTTTCAGGCAAACAGCCGGCTGAAGCAGACTGAGAAGGAGTACAGTCAGAAGCTGGCTAAATCCTCGCAGGTAGGTAGCGAGAAGAGAGGAACCTCAGGTGAATCCATTTGATTTGGAAACTTGATGAAAAGTGTAATTATTTCTGCTTTTAAGTGTGGGTCTTGATGATAAGAGAAGTCATAACCACGTCCCAAATCAAACATCTAGTGTCTGTCTTGGAGGTTTTTAACTTCTCAAAAAACACAGAGCACTGAGCTGTCTAGAAGCAATGGGTGGGGTTTTTTGGAGTTCCAAGTTTAATCTTTTTCATCTACTTTTTAATCTCCTGAGCAGCCAGGAGGACTGAATCCTCCCTCTGTCAGCGGAGGGGAAGGTGAGGTGCCCCGTCAGCCAGCACGGCTCATAAAATCAGGAGCAGTTGCACCACCAGGGCTTCCGTTCCGTGTTGGGATGGTGTTTGCCCGCCTGCTGATGGCAGGACAGCCGTCCCCACGCTGCCTGCGGCATGTTGTCGCTCCTAGCCAGTTCAGCATCTCTGCCCAAAATAACACTTTGAAGAATGTCAGTGTCCTGAAAGCAAACTGGTTTCGACTTGAGTTTTTGTTCTTTGGAGTGGTCTTTTGAACATGGAAGAGGAAAGTGTGTCTTAAATTCACATGTATGCTTTAAAATGATAAGACGGGATGATTTTTACATATTTCAGCCTTCAGTTTGAGTGACAGGTAGTACTGAAGTGTGAAAAACGATGGAGATGCAACCAGAAGTTAAGCTTTTAATAATAAGAAAATTGCCACGAGGATTTACGTGGAGGTATCATTCTTCTCATTCCTCCCAACCGCAGCAGAACGCCTGCCTTTCGCTCGCAAAGTGCGTTTTCAGCAATAGTAGCGATAGCCTAATAATACTCTTTTAAAATCAATGAAAACACTACGAAGAATGGTTTGGAAGCCTCTAAGCTAGGCGGGAGCCATCAGTGAGACAGTAACAAGAAACTGCAAACTTTACTGTTTTACTAACACTTTAAAATATTTTAAAACTCTAGATTTCAGCTTTTCAGCTACCTTTTGGGCCCCACTCTCTGTAACAGTTGTCCAAAATTGTGACTTCAGTTGTGCCAGTGAAATTTATTGGACTATAGCTTTTACACACTACATTTTTGGGAGGCTGCATTTATCAGAATCGTTGCTAAATACGTTTTTACGTTATATTTCTAAAACCTAATGTGCTTTTTGCACATTTATTTGCATACAGAGAGGTTGTGGGGTCTCCATCCTTAGAGATATGTAAAACCTGACTGGAAAGGACCCTGAGCAACCAGCTCTGGGTGACCCTGCATGGAGCTGGTCCCTTCCAACCTCCCCCATTCCATGGTTCAGTGGGAGGCCAGAGCAAACGCTCTCCTAAATGCCCTTTTAGTCATTTGGTGAGAGCCTTATTTAGCAAGAAAGAAAGAACTACCACCACCAAACCCTACTTTTTTTTTTTTTTTTTTTTTTGTCTTGCCCTGTGAACCAGCATAGCAGAATATCGATAAAGCCCAAGCAGGAAGGTTTAATGCATGCCAGGTCTTGAGGAGGAGACCCTGTCATTGCTGACAGCTTTGCCTTTTGTCACTGTCGTTTCTGTTCCTGTCGTGCCTGGTGAGTGCAATCAGACGTCAGCCTCTCGGTGCCAGCCATAGCGTACTGCCAGTACAGAAACGGGTCTTGGTCCCTTGGTTAAAGACAGATGGAATAGTTTAAGCATTTCTGAATTTTTAAACAAGGGATAAGGGAAATTGCTTTAATTGTTACAGTGGGAACACCTAGGTAGTGTAGTACAATGTAATAACCTTGTAACCTAAACGTCATAATAAATTTTGTCAGACTGAAATTTATTGGCTTGTAGAATGGAAACATTTTTAGACTTTTTTTTTTCTTTTTTTTTTTTTTTTTTTTTTAAGCTAGGCATTGCTGCAGCTAATGTGCTGTTCTCTTTACTGGGGAGAGCTGGACCCAGTGACCAGGACTGGCACGGCTCCGCGCTTTCTGTGGCAGGCACAACACAGACATCATATGTCAGGGCTATTTGGCACAATACAGCAGTTTCGCCCTAATGTCTGAATTTCTTTACTTTTGTGGGTTTGAATCAAATCCCTAAAGTTACTTGAACATAGCTTTTTGTTGGTGGTTGTTTTTTGGTTGGTGGGTTTATTTTTTTTTCTTTTTTCTTTTTTTTTTTTTTTTGTAGTTCAGTATTAATAATAGGTCAATTGCAACTTTTCTTGTGGTCATGTTGCTGACAACATCTGTCTAATCTTACTCTCTGTGGCCTCTTGGAACATTCGCTTTTAACACCCACACAGAGAAGATATTTCAAGAAATTTCCTCTGAAGTTTATGCAAAGTAAACAGATTATTTTTTTTCCCTGAAAAGTACTGCACAAAGCAGATCTTTCTCCATCAATTCATGCTGAAATTTCCTTGCATGCATTTCAAACTCCTATGCTAGTCCAGGGTCTTAACCCAGTGAAAGCTTTAAATCTCATTTTTGTGGTACCTTAAATAGTTTGTTACTTTGTTTTCTTTTTAAAAAGGGTCAAAATGAAACATACACGAAGTGGTATAGGTTGGCACGGCTTCAAGATGCTAGCTCAACAGTTTGATCCGTTGCTTTCTCCTGCTTTCTCGCTGCAGGTGTTACACACCTAGCAAAGCTGAATTTGTGTGAATTGTGTCATCTAAATGATGACCTAAATTGCTAAGCCACTGATATTGCTTAATTCTGCCTCAAGAGTCGCACCTATCCAGATAATCTCTAAACTTTGGCCCATTGATCTCATTAAGAGCAAACTGCCTCCCTCTTGATTGGCGGTGTTATCTTTTTTAGTATTTATTCGTTTTTAGAATAGAAATACAGAAATATCTGTCTAGGTGTTACTCATCGTCTGTGTTACTTTCTGGGGTTTTCAGGGTGTAAATCAGAGCAGTAAATTTACAGTAGAGTTTTAATCTTCTTTACCCCTTCCCCCATGATTCTAGTACCTTCACTTGAGCACATTCCTTACTACGTAGTTACTCCTGTCCTGTTAGTAGTTGTTTCAAAATGTTTTTTTCCTAAAGAACTGTGGCCTGAGTATAGTTGCGTGTCTGTGGCAATGAGGAGGCCTTGCAAACACCCAAGGCTGAGCACTCTGGTCGTCCCTCCCTGAGCTGCCTATGTGCTAAAGTGTTTTTAGAATTAGGTTGTATTATGCTGCTGCAGCAGCTTAACCTTAAGCTTGAATATATACATTAAAGTCAGCGACTCTCCCATATGTTTAAGAGCTTTGGTAGGTGATGACATGTCGGCATAAAATTCTGTAAATATGCCTAAAGGATCAGGTTTAATTATGACTTTCCACAGTGATAAAAAAGGTGAAACAAGTCCATTTCAACAAATCAGGAGTGAATGGTTTAAGGGTCCTGGGCACTGAATGAGGCCCCCGCTGTCCTGCTGAGGAGAATGTGCTCCTTTCAGCAGCTCAGAAACTTCACCGTCAAGTTTAAATTTCAGCCCAGTATGTAAATTTGGGTGTTTTCTTCTCTGCAGTATCAAGCTATAAAGTGTCCTTCTAGAAAACACACACCACCATCATCACGCTGTATATTTGCACTACTGGTTTCGGTGCAGTGAGAGACTGGGAACGTGCTTGATTTTGAAGATCACAGATGTGCTTTGTTCTCATGAGTAAATATTTTGGAATGTCATTGCAGAGAACCCTTCCAAATATTTTGTGTTCAGCAATTTTTGTCATTCGCAGCCTTACTCTCTTCCTTTTTGTCGCGTGGAATTTCATGCTTGCTAGCATGTAATATTTTAATTTTAAAATATTCAGCTTGCCCAGCAGAGTTTGCCAATGCCATGCCTTGTACCGCACGTAAAAACATGCAACACACATGCCTTTTACTGAAGAGAGACTGAGCGTGCTGTTTTCTTTGCAGATCATAGCTGAGCTTAAGACAACGGTTGCATCCCTGGCGGAGGAGAGCAGCCGGCAGCAGCTCACCGCCCAGCAGCAGCTGCAGGAAGTTGTACAGAAGTTTGAAGATACGAAGCAGCAGCTGATAACGGATAATGACCGAGCGATCAAGGTAATCTGGGGAGTGTAGTCACCCGTGCTGCTGGCTGTTGGAGTGTAATTAAAAGTTCTGCAGTAGGCAGATGAATGCAGTTATCATTCCTGTTCGCACAGTGCTCGCTGGTTCCGTTCGCTGGACCTTTGACTTTGACGTATCTGACGACTCAGGCGCTCTCCTCTAGCTGATCAGGCGTCTGCGTTACACGTTGGCTTTTGGCGAGTCTAATCCATCCACTTCAGTCAAATACTTAAAACTTTCCTGTTTTCTTTCTTTTACTGGTGACTTAGATATTTTAACATATTTTCAGCACCTTTATACAGTGCTTTCAGTACTTGGGGTAAAAAAAAAAAAAAAAGCTGAGAAGTAGGAGAGCTGAGCTGCACCACCTGAGAGCCAGCGGCACAGGACAGCACGGGCTTTAGCCTGGTTTTCACAAAACACTCAACTTGCATGTTTAAGGATGCAATGAAGGAAAGTATGTTCTTAGGTTCCATTGCAAACTAGATGCAAAATCTGTGCTGAATACAAATGGGATAAAGTATTTATTATTCGTAACTTTTTTTGTTGGATTAGATTTCCATACATTTTGCATCAGAGTTGCGTTCTCTGGCCTTTTTCAAAGCAGCTTTGATTGATTATGGGTTCTGGCCATTTGGACTCTGCTCCTTGCTGCTTTGACACCTTGATTCAAAGTGGCTGCAGAGAATCCCACCTGCAGAAGCAAGCAGAATTATTTTCCAAACATTTTTCCTTTCAGAGTAGTAAAGAGCAATGGAAAATTTTTCAAACTATATAATCTGCTAGGGTTGACAACGAAAACACTTCATTAAAAGTTGTATAGAAGAAGGAAATTCCTTTTTTTTTTTCTTCTTCATAAAGCCCTCTACTAGTACCAAACAAAGAATTACATTGTTAAATCTAGAAACTCATGAAAAACATGAACTCCTACGGTTTGTCTAACTTGTGCTGTAAAGAAACCATGGGAGCTTTTACATGTTAGAACTATCTGATGTTCAATTACGGTACAGTTAATGTTGTGCTCTATATTGAATGATTTGCATAATGAAATTAGGTTGACATTACTATCTTATCATCTGTGGAGTGTTCTTTTTCCTTTCTTTCGTAAATTGTTTAATGATTTTTTTTTTTCTTAAGGAAAATATCTGCCTTTATTTCTGTGTGTGTTGAGGAGCAGAAATTTCTTTCTGATCATTCCGTAGTCTCTTCTGTCAAAGCTATAACTGTTATCATGTCGGCTATAATCTGCTATCCAAACAGAATCACCAGAGGGAGTTTGCGTTATCACTAGGCTCTACAAACAGAATTCAAAAAATCACATTCCTGAGGGGTATAGGTGGATTTTGCCACTTTAGGAAAATGTCCTGTTTGTAGTTCTCCGCTTTTGCAGTGGCCACCTAGATACAGAGACCTGGAGACAGTGGGACAGTCTTCCGTGTAGTCAGATACATGCTGTAATTCCAGTTATCATGCTTACTTTTTTGAGTTATATGTTTGAAAAACATGTTTTAGACAGTTTACCAGGGTTTTTTTCTGAGCACCTGGGTGCAAATACTACCGTTGCATTTGTAGCTTCACTTAAACTCAGTTACTTTCAGTGGAAATAGTTCAGCTGTTGGTATGGTTCGGTGTTGAACACTAATGGTTATAGGTTGTATGAAATCCTTCTCCATGTAAATCTGTGTTCAGCTATTATAAACTTAATTTTTATGTTATTACCTCACAATGTAATGGAATACATAAAACCCACAGAGGGATTCTGCACGGGGTTTCTGAGCAGGTGTCCCAGAGAGCTTTTTGTACGGGTACTGTGAGCATGTGTTCTGTAAGATTTGGTCAACCTGGGGAAGAAATTGCAGGAGCTGTTCCTCATGGAGTTCTTGAACTTTGTTTAATATCATTAATATTCTACTACTTAAAAAAATCTTCCTTTGAAACCACTGATTTAATGGAAACTTGCTGAAAGCCAGATACCCAAACAGTTCTTAGGAAGGTAAACTGCTGTGTATACTTCTGGAAACAGAAAGAGCTGGGTTTAGTATTTGATCACTTGGTATTTTGAAGGATCACACAAACTTCTAGATGAGCATATGCAGAAATACTTTGCTTTTTATTAGCCCGGGGCAAAAAAAAATTGGTTTGGGTGAAAGTGGAATCATAGGTGCTCTGGAGATGGGGAACAACATCTGACCTAGGGCAAGCTGAAGACCTTGAGAGATGATGAAGAAACATTCTAAAAACAAAGCAATTCCTAGTATAGCATAGGCCTTTGGGAAGACTTAATATAGTATAAGCTATTAAAAAGACTATCGTTAAAAAGTGGGCATTTGCTAAATATAATGTTGGTTTAAACGAACGTTGAGGAACAGATTGCAATTTCCTTTCTATGCTCTCGGGTGACTTCCTGTAAGACCTTCCAATTATTATTTCCTTTCAAAGGGAGAAATGCATTTTTACAGAAACCAACTGGCTCTCAGAGAACTTTTGGATTTAGTCAGTAAAGTGATATCCAGATGTGGATGCCATAATACCTGATTTTGATGTTAATTCAAATTCCTGACTCTCTTTGCTAGGTAAAGATTTCTAAATTGCCATTTTTTCATGATTGCATCCATTTCCTTAATCTTGATTAGGTGTTTTAAATAATATCTTAAACATTAGTATAAAAGAGTAAATGAAACTTCTAAGAACATTTCGCTTCTTTTGACAGCCCAAAATCCCAATCTGAGCAACCCTTTTTGGCTTCAGGTGGCCTCTGGTTGGGTCAGTTTGAGGCAAAGGCTTCAGAGACTTGGCGTTTCATGTTACACCGTGATTTGTCTGGCCTAAGGGCAAGTCAAACTTTGTGCTGGCAGAATCGTAAAATCGGGATAAAATTGTGGCTCATCGCATTCCTTTCTTGTGGCTTGTAAGGCAACCAGTCGGGATGCCGTGGAATCGCGACGTCGAACAGCCAAGCGCGATGGAGCAGGGGTCTGGCAACCGAGCGACTCCTGCGCTGCCTTTTCGCTGCTGTTGGGTTCGAGCCTGCTGGGATTACGACAGCGCTGGCGCGGAGAGCGATCCCCAAAGCCTGTCAGTGCCGCGGAGATATCTTTGCTTTGAACTTCACAGGATTTGCGTTCTTTGGAGCAGAGTGCAAGGACGCTGGGCTGGCCTGGCACGGGGAAAACCCAGCACAGCTCACCTGGCCTCTGTGCCATGCCTCTCCCATGCTGTGCTTACACTTCAAAGATCAGGAATCATTGGTTTAGACCATAGGATTAGTGGAGAGCACAATTATATGAATGCCCTGCAGATGCTTGGAAAAGCTGCTGAAATTGCCATGTCTGTTAACCCAGTTGCGATGCTTTAGACTGGGATTTCAGAAGGCACCTTCCAGTAAGGGTCTGGGTGCCGAGCTCCTGAGAATGCCTGTGCAGGAGCTACCTTGGTCATTGAAGTGTTGTGTAAACTTATAAAGGCTAAATTTAAACTAGCTTTCTTGCATCCCTAGCAATTCATTTTGAACTAGCATTCGTTGCTAGATAGCAATCTAGCCGCAACAACCCGGAGCTCAGTACAGTCAAACGGTCAGAGGATTTACCGACCTGGTGGCTGGTGGGGCTTGGCACTGGCATGAAGCTGATTGCATTGTAGAGATACCTGGAGGTTATTTATGAAACCCCAGCCTTAGGTGCTTTTTTTTCCTTTTTTTCTTTTTTCTTTTTTTTTTTTTTTTTATTTTAAATGAAATCCTTTTGGATTCTGCGATTGAAAGTTCAAAACAGTTTCTGGGTTTGGAACTGCAAAACATGTTCAGAGCGTTTTAATGTAGAAGCTCATGGCCAAGTGGGGACTCCACATCAAAAAGTAGATTCTGGAAAGAAATGGATGATGGAGAGCATGCAGTGACAAACCACAACAGAAAAGGGAGAAAATTATGCTTTTTTGCCAGAGGAACCACATTTGTTCTTTGGCTCATATTACAGATTCTAGGATTCTGTTCTATCCCCTGAATTAACACCAAAATTTCATTAGCAAAACAGGGTTTGAAGATGACATATTTCAACACTTTGTGTGTCAGCCAGCTTATGATCAGATTAATTCTGTTAATAAATAAGACTTAAAGGATTTCTAGGAAAGAATGTCATATAATAATGTTCCTCTTCATATGAAAAATTTTGAAGCAGTTGTTTTCTTTGTTAGGTTTAAAAACGTTGAGAGGGAAAAAAAGTCAAAATTGTATTTTATGGTCACAGCAGAACAAAGGGCAAAACTTCTGGTTCTAAATTATCTGGCACTGTGTGGGCCCTGGGTGTTCTCAGCATCGTCATGTATTTGTTAGATGCCGTTGTATCTTGGAGCACAAGATAATTTTCTCTAATCAAAGGTTGGACTGAGGGTTTTCTCAACACAGTGAAATTTCTCAATGCAATTATAACAAATCATTCTAATGAATCATTCTAATTTGTTGATGTAGGGGTCTAAGCAGAGCTAACTGTCAGTGGTTTAGATGTCCTTGTTAGTGCTTATCAAGGGAGGAGAGGTGTCGGAGAGCACACAGCCTGCACTGACCTGACCGAGGGTTCAGCGAAGCAGCATTTTTGGTCTTGTCTTACAAATGAGACGCTGGAGGGTAAAGTCTTGACTTTGTCCGTTTGTGGCAAAGATGGAGATGAACCCTGGGCTCCTAAGCTCCGGGTCCACACCTCTGTTGGGGCATCAGCCCTTTGGCGAGAAGAGTTTCAGGATCCAGCCAGCAACAGGACCGTGCAGCGCTGTGTGGTTGCAGGGATACTGGAAGTGCTGAGCCCCCATCTAACCGGTACGCTCGGGGTCTCATCAGACCCTTTTCGGAAAGCTGGGCCAGTTCCGTTCGTCACCTTTTTGTTAAGGCTGCTGACAAGTCTCCAAGCCTTGGCGAATAAAGCGGGAACAATTTACATGTTCGGCATTTTCTTTGTTTTTACAGCAGAAAGACTGTAATGACTGCTTGTTCAGAAGGCTATGGCCATGTGTCACTGATAGCAGAGGACATTAATTAGGAAACAAAAGCCTCAAAAGCTTTTAATACAGTGAAAGAAAAATGAAAATCTAAAACTTAAAGTGAAGACACTTTATTTCAAGGACTTTTTGCTGAGTCCTGGCTTGCTCTCTTCTCCACCATACATTGGTGCAGTAGGGTTAGCTGTTGCAGTCTAGACTGCTGTTGAATAGCTGCATAATGAACTTTTGTCAAGAAGACCTACATTTTTAATAAGCTTTTTAAAGTATTTTATTTTTTGTGTGAACTTGACAGAAGGTGTAGGGGGTTTGTTTGGTTGTTTTGGATTTTTTTCAGCTAACAGTGCCCGTAAAAAGGAGGTCAGCATTTCGCTGTTGAAGCTGACGTTGACTCATGTCTTACAAGACATCTGGTCAGAACATGCATTACTGTGTGCGATGGTTCGATGGCCACAGACGTGCCAGATTCTGTCAGTCACTGAAGATCTTCAGAGATGTCTGTGTCACAGAGTTCTCCAGAGGGATCTCAAATCCATCTGATTGCTTTTGTGGCTAAACATTACCACGATAGACCAGTTGGCATGGAGCGATAAACAGTTTTAAGGGACCAGCTTGATGTTAAATACGTGGAGTCATTTTTCATGGGTTTCTCTCTCTTTGTCGATGACTTTAGTCTGTAATAAGATAATAACTCTGCAGTGTCTTTTATTAGCAGGGAATTACAAGGCACCAATGTTTGTACCTTAGCACTGTAAAGCAGCCCTGGAAATTTGCCAGGCAAATAACATTATCTTGCACATAATTTCCTATATTCTGTTTGATCAGCAAAGGAAGTCATGTCTTCCAAAAGGATGGGTAAATGAAATCGGCAGGTCTTTTACGGTTTTCCTTCTTCTTTTACATGAGGTCCAAACTCTGAGGCACGTGTTTTTCCACACTCTTTGTTTATATGAATATTAGCTTCACCCTGGTTCTGCCTGTTAATGAAACGAGGGTTTAGCCCCGAGTTGTGCAACTGTGGCTCATGCTCTGCCTCTTGGTTCCATTCCACGGTTGTCTTGAAAAGGCTGTATGGACACATTCACTAGAAATGGTAATACCAACAGGCTGACTTTTGTGTAAAGGTTAGGTAGGTATTGATCGCAACTGAAACTCGGGTTTCAGAAAGTCCTCTCCCCTTTGCAAAATCATCTCTTTTTCTGTGGCCACAGAAATGATTTCATTGTCTGAAGCGTAGTACCTTCTCGTCGGAGCTACAGGGTTTCAGATGTTTGGCCAATGAGGCGATGCAAGTGGCTGAGCATCTGTAAGTACTTTATAATATCTTTGACATGCTTTGTAAGACAAAGAATTGAGTCATCTTTTTCTTTTTTTTTTCTTTTTTTCTTTTTTTTTCTTCTTTTTTTTTTTTTTTTCCTGCAGCAAACTCTGCACTCTGGCATTTTTCTTGACTTTTCATGTCTCAACACATTGAAGAACTTACCGTGGCCAGCAGCAAAATCATACTTACAAGTTTTATAAAAGACTAGAACTAGTGCTTGTCTAGTCCTCTGAACTGCAGGCCAGTTTTATCCGGCAGGTTTAAAAGTTTGGTTCTTTACTTTTTCCTACATTCTCATTGTTGTCCTTGGTGTCTTGCTTTCCCTCCAGAAGACACTTTGCTGCATGAAGTCTTTTTTATTCTTCTTTTAGCCCTAGAAGGGATGCCACCTTACATCTCCCAGTCTCCAAATTACAGAATTAAAGACTCCGTAAATGCATAATCATAATAAATATAAAGTCTTATATAGCTATGCTATCAGTTTCTGTTAATGAGGTGGACTATGCTAATTTTGCACTGGAAAAACAGCAAAAAAGAATTAAAGCAAGCCGTAAAATTCACTACTTTAACTGAAGAGGCAGGAGTAATAACACTGAGTGGGGTCTTAGGCAATTAGAAAGGTACAGGGGAAACACTCTTAGTAGCAAGTGTTAAGTAACACTGACATAAGCCTACACAGCTAATAAGATAGGGCAGACAATGTGTATAACTATGATATGAGAAAATGAAAATTAGCTTTTTTAAGGCTGCTGTGATGGTTACAGTTTGCTGTTGCATTTCAAAGATGTTTTACTCTCCAAAGAGCACAGGGGCTTTTATGTGGAGGAGAAAGTAGCGCTTAGAAAGGCAGGGCTGGGGAGATACCCAGAAGTTACGAGGCAGACCGCCTGGGAGGAAGAGCCTGTGCTCAAAAGTCTGGGGCTCTACTGGAGAGAAGAAAAGAAAAAAAAAGAAGATAAAGATAAAAACAAGTGTCTAACGTCCTCCAAACACAGGGCATCTGTAAAACAGTCTGTGCATAGGACTGTGTAGACTTTCCAAGGGTTGTTCTTTGTTCCAGTTCCAGTGAGTTCCTGGAACGCAGCCGCCTTCCCTGCTCCTGGAACGGCCTTGACTGCAGGGCTTCTCCAGCCGTGTAGGTGGAAACACAATATGTGTGAACCGTGTATTCAACCAACAAAAGACTGCTGGAGAAAATGACATCTTCAAAGCAAACCTTCCGTAGTCCACAAACATTTATTACTCTGTAGTAAAGATTTTTAAAGCCTGGCACGGTAACACAAGTTAGAGGGTTTGGCAAATAGAGATGTGGGGATGTGGACCTGGTCTACTTATCAACAGATATTTCTCTTAGATATCTTTCTTATGGCATGGCTCATCCCGGGAGCAGGCTGAAATAGCACCAGACTGCACTGGCTGATTCCAGCCTGCCTACACAATTTCCACTATTTGTGTAAACATTTTTTTGCAAAACTGTACGTTCTTCTATAGGTTGCTGTTGGTTTTGTACTAATCGTGGTGCTGGCTGCTCCAGGGATATCAGCAGGAGAGAGTCACTGAGGATTTCAGCTTTATGCATTAAAATGCTCTTGCCAAAGTGAGTGTTGACTTTAGAAATCTTCAGATTCCATTTAGAATTTTCTGCTGGCTCTCTGGCTTTATGTGTAACTGAAACTCAAGCAGATCAAATATCAGAGCATTTTTTAAAAAACGACTGGCTAACACTTGAATGGCAGATCACAGTGAAATAGAAATATCTTTGTTAAACTTACCATTTTCATAATAGTTGGACTTTCGTAAGCGTAACAAGAGAAACCTGGTGAATCTGATACCTGCACGGGGTTAACTATTTACCAATATTTAAAGGCAGGGTAGCAGTAGAATCAAGTGGTCAGTAGCATTTGCAGCTCTTGGAGGGCATTGCCCTTATTTTCTGTAACTAGAGTAGTTTTTTCCATACAAATGAAAATACCTATTGTTGCCTTAGCATTAAAAGATTAGTTACAAAAAGCTAGTAAAGGAAAGCAGCCAAAGCTGCCATATTTCTGCCACTTTCTTGCATCAGTGGAGTTGAGAATAAAGGAACTTTCCAAGTTACAGTACTGTACTTGAAAAGGAAAAAAGTATGCGGTGACTTTTATCTGTGTATTCAGTAGATCAGATGGCAAACTCACCCAGACAGCCTAGCAGGGGAGCAGCTTCTGCTTCTCTCAGTAAGCCCCGAGTGGTGTGAAGCAGCACCAAGTACAACATCAAAAGATACAAATATGCATCGAGTGTGAAGTTTGGAGGTTTTAAGCACATCTGATTAGCACAACTTGTATATCTGTGAGTTCTAGCTCTGACTTTCTCACAGATTAATGTTCAGCAGAAGTGGCTTTTTCATCTCACAAATTTATGTGAGAGGTTAAACCTATAAATACTGTCACCAGACCTGACCCTTCAGATCCTTGATATAAACCTATCCTGTTTCCTTCTAGCATCAATCGCCCCATTGTGCCCAGCTAGAAAATGTGAGAGGTAGCTGTCAGCCAAATTTTTTTCTAGAAGAACGGGATTGTTTTAATTGAATGTTATTATCAGCCAGTTCTTGTGGTTTGACATGGATTCAGAATGAAGCAGTTCATCTGCTTAAAGAATGCGTAGGCACTAATGTAATAACCTCAGTAAGTTTTCGGATGCCTCCATCCTAAGGGAAATTGGTTTGACTTGCCCTTCAGTGGAAATTTTGTGTACTGTTGGCATCCAAAATAGCACTAGAGTCCAGAAACAGGAGAAATTATTTTCCTGTGTATCGTACTTTGCTCCTTTTCCCATTAAAATCTGTATTGTAAACATTTTCAGTCGGGCTGGGTACACCTTGTTGCCTTGCAGTTCAGGGAAACCGTCTCTACATGTTCATGTAGTACATGTGTCTATAAGAAAGTGAAAGTAGGTTAGTTTTATCAAAAATGCACTTTATTCCTTGAGCCTTTTGCACATGGATTGTGCATACTCCATCTTGCATGGGGTTTGGGATGCTCCCCCAGGAGTGGTTTATTGCAGCCGATTCATGCACAGCCTGTGCTGCGTTGATTCTCATCATTGATGGACGGGATTTGATACAGTCAATGTTTTATTTGTTGACCCTTGAACACGTTCATGAAGAAGACTGAGGACTTGAGGCTGAAGCTTATGGGGGAGACTGGGAACCTCGAGGCTGAAGCTTTTTCTTAAGCTCGCCTGTGCAGTCATCAACAGTTTTATATCTTTGGCCTCTTCAGGAAGCCTGAGGTCTGTCTGCTGGTGAGGAGATCATTTTGTGGAGCAAAAAGAGTTCACCTGTTTTCTTCTTCAGGGGGCTGTCTATGAAAGTTATTCTCAGGAAACTGAAACAAGCGTTGCCTACGGGATAAAATTTAGGACTCTAAATGAGCTTCTTGGCAATATCCCCTTCAAAACTGCCAGATAACAGAGGACTGGAAGAGCGGTAAAGCAGAGATTCGTCAAGCACAAGAACTTACTCCTCTGACACAGCCACTTTTTGACTTCTACTGTTACTAAAACTGTCTCTATTTATTTTTAGTTCAAGCTTTCACGGCACTGAAGTCAGTAACTTCAATTAAGTCAATATGTTAATAAATACAAGACCAAATCCTTCAGGACTGCTGCATGTTCCTATAGGAATCTGATCCCTGATAAAACACAAGCAGTTACCTGCAGTACTGGTGAAGGTACCTGTTGGAACTGCCTTCACCAGCCTGGTCAACCAAGAGACCCAGAATTTATACTTTTAGAGTTGACTGTCTCCTGCATTTGGCACCTCAAGACAAATATATCCTCAGTGAAAATCCCAGATTGCCAATTATGAAGAATTCATTAAGATCTGCTGAAGTTCAAAGCAGAAAGGCCAGTTCCTCGCAGGTCAGGGCAGCTCTTTTCACGGTTCCTGCTTTGCCTCCAGGAGCAGCTCATCTCCAGAACCTGTTTATTTTTCTGCCAGGACTGTTGGCAGGTGAATAGAGTCACATCAGATCACCTCATGAGTATTTTTATGCTGGAAACCTATGCCCTGAACATGCCATTTTCCTGGCCCAGCACGACATGAGATGATGGGTTCAAACCTGTCTGTGTTGGCCGTAGAAGACAAAACACGTGATGCACCGTTCCATTCCCTCTCGCAGATCTGCCGTAGAGTCACAGCTCGGGTTGGCGCTGGGGTTTGCTCTCCTGCACGTCAGACCACGGCGAAGGAATAATGCTTCTGCCTGGGGAGGAAGGAGAGCATCGCTTCGTCGCGTCCTGAAAACAAATCAGATCGTTTGTGAAACAAAAATGAGCGAATGCAAGTTCTTCTAGAACCAGACGAGGAGAAAACAAAACGGTCCCTTTTCCTGAGAAGGAGTTAGTTAGGACATGTCAAGGCTGCATGCAGCTGTGCCATGGCTTAGGACAGCGCAGCACTCGTGCAGTTGCCAGATGGGCAGCGGTGCTAGCCCAGGGTTCACCCAGGCTGCTGCCAGCTGCTGTCTTGGGTGCAACACTTTAGTTTCAGTAGAAGGTTGTACTACCCCTCTGTGTTAGAACTGTGGGAAAGACATTTAAATCCTGAAGTGCTGGAACGTTTCCCTTTGCATTTTCTGCTCAGGGACTGCCATGGGCGAGCTTGGCCTTTTTATTCCAGTTGCCAGCGTGACTCCCGTCTCACCTAGTGTCCACCCTTCCACCCCCAGGATCCAGCCTGGAGGAGGCACGGGATGAGGATGTGCTTACTCGGGGAGGGACGATGCCCCCGCGCCAGGACCCTCGGGCACTCTCTGTGCCGCCGCTCTCTGCCAAGCGTGTTACATAAAAGGGTGAAAGTACAAACGGGAGAAAACTAAAACATGAAAAGTGAGTCGGTTTGCTTACTGAGAAGCTTGGGAGAGGCAGAATGAAACTGTATAAAGAAAAATTCCGGCTACCAAATATCAGATACCCGCAGGGACACCTGCACAATTGGACCAAGCCAGAACTCTGCGGGCAGTGCAAAGGAGAAATCTAAGACGTGCATTGGCTCTCTCTGGCTTCAGAAAAAAACATTGCTTTTCTTGATAGGGCTATGTTTAAATTCCTTGGGGTTTTTATTCCTATTGTTAATATCGTTCATATCCTTTACAGCTTTGCACTTGTAACTCAGCAAGGCAAGCGAGTGATTACCAAAGGCTATGTAGCAACTTGAATCCCATCAGGGGATGGTCACGTCCCGCATACCTGGAAACACCTTTGACCACAGCTGTGCTCTGAGCTCCAAGGAGGAACTCATACCTGATGTCCTGTTTTCTTCCTCCTACCGGAATAACACATCACTTCTGCTGACATTGGTGTAAATCCAAAAAGCAAGGAGGGCACAGGACACCGTGAAGTACCTGTGTTGTGGTGTAACCCCAGCTGGCAGCTGAGCCCCCGCAGCCGCTCGCTCTCTGCGCCCCGCTGGGATGGGGGACGGAGTCGGATGGGTGAAGGGAGAGCGCTCGTGCCTTGGGGTAAAGGCAGTTTAATAGGTGAGGCGAAACCCGCGCTCGCGAGCCCAGCAAGACAAGGAATGCGTCACCACTCCGTGGGCAGGCGGGTGCTCAGCCGCGGCCGGGACAGCCGGGCTCCAGGCGCGTCACTGCTACTGGGAGGACAAACGCCATCACTCCGAGTGTCCCCCCTTCTCCTTCCCCCAGCTGTATGCCGTATGTGACGCCGTATGGTCTGGGCTCTCCCTCGGGACAGCTGTCCCGGCTGTGTCCCCCCACCTCCTTGTGCCCCCGCCTGCTGGCTGCTGGGGGGGCTGAGGGGCAGGGACGACCTGGACTCTGTGCACACGCTGCTCAGCAATAATAAAACCATCTCCATCGTATCAACACCGTTTTCAGCACAAATCCAAAGCATCGCCTGTACCAGCTACTGTGAAGAAGATTAACTCTATCGCAGCCAACCCCAGCACAGACTGATGGGCAAAGGATGCAGCGAGGTCTTTGTTGTCGCTGTTAACATTTACCCTTACCTTAACTGTTTACATACTGATTTTTCCTTTCTGCTGTCCTCTACCAGGTCTCCCCTCCATCATGAACCATATGGAAATGCACATTTGCAAGTAGAGTTTGGCATTGCTGTGGGCTCTGTTGCTAGCACCTGTCTCTAATAACCCAGCCGTGGTGGTGCACGTGGGAAGGCTGGTGTCCCTTCTCCCCCCCTGCCTTGCCATTTGCAAAACCTCCCTCTGCAGAGGACAAGCTTATTGTGCTTCCTTACCAGATCCTGAAACTAGATCAAGATTTTTGCAACTTTAACAATGCCGGAATTCCTAGTTCTTTCACACTGCACCATATATTGGTTTTCCTGCAGTTTATGTCCATTGGTGATAAGTTTTGAGTGTGGAAAGCTCTGCTCTTTGTGCTGCGCAGGTCTAACAAGAGATGTTAGTATGTAGCTGCACAAATGAGAAACCGGTGGTGCTTTAGAACTTGATCTGTTTTCTGTTATTTTTAATGCTTTTGCATTTTAAAAATGTCATCCATATAAGAATATTTGGAACTACTTACATAACAAAAAAAAAAAAAAGAGAGAAAATTAAAAGAGCCTGCCTTCCTTTTAGATGTGCCAAACAGGTTTGGCATGATCGAGCATTCCTCAGCCAGTCGAACTCTTGTAGCATTTTCTACCTGCACAGAAACATCCTCGCCAAGTCTTTCAGAAACCCGAAGACACCAGTTGGGTTCTTTTTCTTGCTCAGAGCATTTTGGACGATGACTGAAGCGTATTGTGGCTATGCAGATTTGACCCTTGTCATTCAAAAGCTGCAAGTCCTGTAGAAGAAACTGCAAAGATTGTTTTGGCTCAAGGAGAATGGAAGTGGCTGTGCTGGGTCAAACTGGGGTCCATCTGTCTGTCTTCTGGGATGTGGTATCCAACAACAGGTGTCCAGGAAGGAGTAGGAGAGCAGGCTGAAGGTTTAGGGACATTTCCTCAATATACTTTTCGATTCTCCAGCAAGATAACGGTTAAGGGAGTTGCTGTCTGTATGTAATAGCCTTTGATGGCTGTTTGTTCTGTGGATCTGCACAGCTGCTCCTTGAGTCCTTGTGTCCATAGCACTCACAATGGTCTGAGGCAAAATATTCCCTACTGTACGATTTCTGGGCTCGGTGTACCTTTTGCAAGTATGACTGCCTTGTTGTGACCCTGTGGGAGTTCCTTAGGAGGAAAAGCAGAGGGATATCTTGGGGATGCTCGTTAGGCTCACAGGTAACTCAATGAAAACTTTAGGTCCTCTCCTGTCTGCATTTCCACGTAACACTTTTCTGCCGCAGCAGAAAGATCTGCCAACTGAACTAGCACAGTCTTTCAGCCATCAGCTCAAAACTGGGTCGAAAAAGACTTAACAAAAAAAAAAAAAAAATCAAAACTCCATTGAAATCAGATCTGCTTTGTCACAACTGTGATAAGAGCTCTTGACATTCCATGAAAACTATATCTAAGACACAGCAATAGCTTTGGCAAGTGTTTTCCCCCCTCTCGTCCTCTTCCTAGTTTGCCTGTGTATAAATTACACCTAATTTATTACCTGTATTGGTGAAATTATCAGGGGCAGAAGATCAGCTGTAGGGTGTTTGTTTCCAGTGCAGCCGGGCGGTTGCCTGTTGCAGTGATGCTTGTAACAGCAGGGACTCCTGTCTGACCTTCCCAGGGCTGGCTTGGAGGGCACAGACCTGCTGGAAGGTTGCAGATCAAAATTGTCCACTATGCATCGGTCCTCAGAGGCGCAGCAAGAGTCACTTGAGTGGTTTAAATGATTGCTTTTAAGGGAAGTGCAAGCAATAAACTTAAACTAGGCAAATTCTTAAGTTTTTTATTGATGATGCCAGTTCAACAAAAAAGATTATGCTAGAGCTGAAGAAATAAGGTGGTGAGTCCTCCCAGAAATGAGTTATGCAGCAATTAGAGTAAAATGTTTTGAAGAAAAATCTAGCAGAAATATTTAAATAGGTTATGGGGCCTGGTACTGGTCTTTGCTACATGGGTATTTGTCTACCTAAAATATTCTGTACTATTATTCTAGAGCTCTAAAACGGAAGGAAAGACTTCTGAAGAAGCTGAAATAGATCTTACCCATGTCTAATTTTGGAAAAAAATCTGAACTTAAAGGATTTTAGAAATGTTTAGAACCATTGGCATTATGACAACAAGTATCTCTGTCATAACATCGTATGATTAACTAGATCAGAAACATTCTGGGATGTTCTGATCAGTTATGTTAATGCGTCTTTTAAAAAGTATAAATCTAATGCTCTATAAAATAGATACTTGAAAAACAGTTTTCGTTTTCCTCAGGCTAGTGAGATTAGAGTTTCATAATCTGTTTGACCAGCTGCAGAGGACGTTCTTTTTCATTTTTTCTTTTTAAGTAAATGAGCTTCATCTCAACATGATTAAAAAAAAAAATCAAGCTTCAAAAACGCACAATTTTTGCACATACTGTTAAATAGCAGTGATTGTGTTGTCATGTCTTGTTGCAAATGTAATTGGGTTGGAGGTCATTAAAGGCTCTGAATAAAAGAATTTCCAAGTTTCTGAGTGTGCATCCTCCCCTGTCAAGAATCTTCCCATTTTTGGCTTGCAGACATAATTTTTGAAGATACTACTTTGCTGCCTCTCACATCTTACATGTATCGAGTGTGCAGGCACTGTTGAGTCAAGCTCACTCTTGTTTGGTTCAAAAAGCAGGGGCTTGCTATGCAAGTTAATATTGTTGATTAAGGATACTTTGAAAGGTGTAAAGCCATGATTAGATTCCTTTGTGTGTGTGTGTAAGAGAATATGTGTTATGTCATGGGAGAATTCCAGCAATACTGGGCAGTCTGCTAGTTCACTGCACAAAGTAGTTTTTCTTTTGTTCTTACTGGGAATCAGATTAGCCTGTTGATTAGAAATACCTTTCATATTTACTTTTTAAAAGAGCATAGCTAAATAAGATGCTTCGTAAAGGCTGTTAAAAATGTTTCTATTTGCAGGTCTTCATGCATCTGTGGCTAGGAGTGCATTTTAAGGAGGTGTTTGTAGAGAATAGGGGTCTATTGGAACCTCTGCTCTGTCTCCAGGTGTAAAGTTTCCGAACACCCACTTAAAGTGGCAGTTTGGTGATAAACTTAGCTGGGAATGAAGCCCCCGGTAGTGAGAAGGTTGCCTTGTTCAGCAAGTGATTGATAAATATGCTTTATCATGAGTCAGGCGTTCTCTACGTTATTGCAGGAAATTCTGCTCGAGCCCCTGATGTTTGTGTTTTGCAGAGCTGTTGGTAAGAATACAGCAAGCAGCAGAACCAGATGTTTTACCAGGTAATTTGTATTCACAATAGCAGTTTTTCACTAGCGCAGCGTATCCATTGATGTGACGTTTTGGAGATTCTTATGACATAGCATCAAAAATTCAAGAAGTTGTCTGAAAACATTGAAGCCAACATCAGGTCTTCACAGGAAACCTGCTCCAAGGATGGCAGACTCCTTGCCATTCCCTTTGATTGCAAAGTGTTTAATAAAAAGCAAATTAGGAAATGAAAATTGTCTCATGGATCAATCAGGCGCAGCAGTTACGCCTGTTCAGCATTATCTGTCAGACATTAACCTGATTGGGAGTGTTTTATTTTCTGAAATAGTCTCAAAATCAGACTGAAAGGTTGACTTAAAAAATACCTGATGGATTTTGCGTGTGCTCTGAGGCTGATAACAAACTCTGCAGTTCAAGTTTTAATAACTAGAGGGGAGCTAAGAAACTTCAAAAGGTTTGTGATAAATGTTTTTGACAATGCGTCAGCTGAACATTAGGCAGAATCTTGGTAAATCCTCTCATAAGTGGTTTAAAATGGAGTTCTGAACTTTTCCTTCCTAAGTGTATGCTTAAGATGTCATGGTATCTTCAGGTTTAAAAGATTCATTTTATCTGGTGTATGTGAACTGCTGGTGTTCCTGTCTACACCTCTGAGAGCGAAAGGGGGAAAGAGTTCAGCCGTTTTCTCCTTTCGGCAACCTCTGCCCCTGCTCTTGACCATGAAACTGGTGGAGGCTGGGAAAAAAAAATAAGCTGGTTTTAAAGCATACTAACAAAATACTCCAGGTAAACATTATAGTAAATCTCCCGAGCTGACAAGCTTTCCGAATGGCTTCGTCACGACAACCCTAAAATGTCCTGGTAATAGAGAAGGCGACGACGGCGCATGGGGGTTTGGGGTTCCTTGAGGAAAGCAGGTGAGGGCAGGTTTATGGCTGCTCTTGGGACCTTGCCTCCCCCGCCCTCTCCTATCACCCCAGCCGCTAAAAACAAAGCAAAACCGACTCATTCCTTGGCTCCCCCTGAAAAAGATGCCTAACTTTACGATGTACGCTGCTGTTTTCTTTCCATTTTTATCTTTGCAGGATTTGCTCTGCCTTGTGACGTCCTTTGCATTTCAAAAGAATTGAGTTTATAGTGCCATGCGGTGCAGCCCTGACTCAGCAAAACGCTTAGGCTCCAGCCTAATTTTAAGCCTTTGAATAGCTCTGCTGTTCCTATCAAGGTGTTTTAGGGATATATGGCTAAAGACTTTGCAGAAAAATGGCCCTAAGACTTTGGTCAGCTCAACTAGATATTTACAGAAAACACTGAAAGCACACCAGTATTTTTTGTAGGAACAAATCGGGAGAAAATACGTGTGTTGACAATCCTAACAGCGCTCAGGGGAGCTCCCAAAGACACCGATCCAGATGATGTCTGATGTGAAAGTGTTAGACTGCTCAGGGACTAATGCGGGTGATCCACTCAGGAGCCAAAGTGTGTAACACACTGCTCATCAGTGTCTTGCCTGTACATTGCGAAAAATGAAAATAGCATATCATTAGAGCCTTCCACCTGGAAAAGTGTTTGCCTATATGTTTCTTTTACATTAAGTGACCTACTTTAAGAATTTTTCACTACTACTAGAAAGACTTGATTCTGTTCTTTGAGTCAAATTATTCCCTTGCCTTCCTGAACCCCTTGCTTTCTTCCTTTGGGTGAAGAAATTGTTATACTTCACAACGGCATCTCCTACTGGCAAATCTCAGAAGCAGTATGGACTGGTGCAAAAAGGAGCTGCTTGACTTGAGTGAATGCGCAAAGCCCACGGCTTGGGGGGTTGCAAGATCTCTGCTCCCATTTTGACATGTCAGCAAAGTGGGCCAGACTTTCAAATGTGCCCAGTATAGGAGTTCAGATTATTCCAAGTGGGAGCTGATGAATTCTATGCCTTTGAAAATTGCCCCCATCTAATTCATGACCAAAGAAACGGGGGGGGGGGGGGGGGGGGGGGGCTCATAATGATAGCAGAAAATGGGCAACCATCTCTTTTAGGGTCACATTTAAAAAGGTCTTACCATTTGCATTTTCATTCCATGTTGTAATTCATGTTCACTCTTCATGAAATAATGTTTAGTGGTTAAAATTATATATTAGGCACAAAGATTCCCAGATCTGCCCTTCTGTCATTGCCTAGTAGGACACCGTGCAGGCTGGTCTTTGCAGGACTTCTCCTCCCCACCCACCCCACCCCCCTACATCGTTGTTAGCAACTGCACCCAGGTAATGGGATTGAACTGGTGGTGAAAGGCTAGGAGGTCAATGAATGGAAGGAAAGTGGTAGAGGGATGTAAAATATCGCTTGAGGTGTTTTAATTTCTGTTCCTGAGAAGCAATAATGCATACATTTTCTGTACAGTCATAATAGTAATTGTAATGTTACCTATAGGATGGAAGAATAATTTGTGTTATTAAACACCGTGACTGTTTTCAGTATAAAATAATAGATTTTCTTTTCTGTTGCAGTAATGTTGGCCCCTGCATATAGGTTGTGGAAAACTTTGTTTGCAAAAACAAAGCTATTGTTTTAACAAAAACCACAGAAATTTTGCCTTTCATATTGAATCAGTAGCATAATGAGTAGTGGAGCAATAGTTCAACATCAAAGGAGACTTCTTGGATATATAGTGTGTTGCAACAACAGCGAAAAAGTTCCCACCAGAAAGGAATTTGCCATATGTGAACAGCAAACATATGTATTAGGTTAAAACCATAAGATTTCCTTTGCTTTGCACCGAAAACAAGAGAGAACTTAAGTCCAGAGGTTTTCAAACAGTTGTGTGCTGGAATGCAGCACGGAGAGCGAGCAGTGTCCGACGTTCAGAGCGATGTCAGTGGACAAAAGCTCTGTGAACACCCAAAAACCATTGAGGAAACACCAACAGTTTGGCTCCAACATCAGCAAAATGCACTTGTTTTGCTCTGACTCATGGCATTACACCAGAGATCTTCATAGATCTATTTGCCCAATTTATTTATAGTAGTAATAAACCCAAAGTTACTTATCTCCATAAAATGTTATAGCAAAAATAATGATTACTTTAAAAAATTGTGAGGTTAATTTTGATGGGGTACTTGGCCCGCTCTCTTTGAATGGAGTTGCATTTGACTCTGAATTGTGAGACCGCCTAGTACAGAGGAGAAGGTTTTGTCCAGATGGCCCATACTTCCAGCTTCATGGAGAGGTAAAGCTACTCAGGATGGAGCGTTTTAATGACAAAATGTTAAAGCATCTCCTTATATATTTCTGGAAGAAAATTTGCTTTCGTTTTTGTAAAGATTCGCATGGCTTTTTGTTAAGGTTCCAGAGCTAGGTTTTCTTCTTGTGAATGGGGAGGGAAAACACAGCAGTGGATGTAATTTGAATTTAGAAGGCACTTGAAGAGGGGCCTGTATTCAGAATTATTGTTGGCACACGTGTTAAGGATGTAAAGTGGGAAGCCTTCTTCTGTGGACATTAGTAAGGAGATAATTAAAACTACAGTAGGTAATTATGGTAGCTTTTATTACTGCATCTTTCATTAACTAATTATATTAATTTGGTAATGTTTGAAAAATTCTTTGAAGATGAAAAGTGCTAACTATTACTACCTCTGGTTGTAGTATTACTCTGCGCTGGTCATAAATATCGAGGTCTTTTCTTGATACAGATGCACATCCACGTGTGCAGAGCTGCTGGCACCGCTGAGAAGAATTGCATATGTGTATCAACAAAAGACTCTGCCATGATCTGGCATAATCTGCTCAGGATCAGCAGTGGCTTTCCTGCTGACGCTTTTTGTTTCAAAGTGAAAATATAATGGTATTTAACCTTTTTTAGAAGATTTTCCTTTCCTTATAAGTGTCACTTATTTATTCAAGCCTCGGTGCCAGAGAGGCAAATCACGGTGATCCCAGACCTGCCGCTGATGTGATGGGAGCAGGGTTCAAGCCCCATCTACTCTCACGAACACACCAAAAGTAGGGAATTATTTCGGGGTGAAGAAGCAAAACATCACACCTTTGTAAGTTCAGTATCTGCACAGTAACACTCAATACCAAGTAATTGAAAATAATAATTATTTCTGTCTATGTAATTCTTCCAGAACTGAATTTTCTTTCAGGGAATCCAACACTTCTTTTTTAAAAACATCCTGTGGTTAAAGGATAATCAAATCAGTTTTCATATATTAAAGACTAAATCCTTCATATATTCCCGTTCCATACTTGTTCATGTGATTCTTAGAACTCTTTCTCTTCCCAGCTTTTAGTTGATTTAGGTTAAGCCCTGTAACTAATGCCAAAAATGTATTCCTGCCCTGAAAAGGGATTTTGTAACACTGGCATCATACCTTTTTGTCTCTCTATGGCACCTTGTCAAAACTATCTGCTTTACAAGCTGGGTTGGTTTTTTTTTTTAAAAAAAGGAAAACTTTTTTGCAGCCTGAGCCTGGCACCCAGAAGCCAGGCTGGATTCCTCCAGTCTCGTGCATCATCCCAGCATCTCTGTGAGCCACGCAAGCCAAACTTGGCACTAATTCCATCTGGGCTACTCTGTCATCTCAAAAATGCTCCAGGAGCAGAGCTGGGTTCAAAATGAACTTTGTTAAACATTTTGCTGGTGATAATTGAGCCACAATAGAATAACAGGAGAAAAACCCTGCGCCTACCCAGAGATGCAGCTCAGATGTTCCCTTCTCCTCTCGTACCAGCCGGTGCCCAAAGGTTTTGTGTGTCACAGGGGCAGCACCGACTCGCCCACCAGCTCCCCTTCAGGTTCCAAAATCTGACTGTAATATTTCACTGGCATGTTCTCAAAGCCATTGCTTTTCTCTTCCATCCTTCTTGTGTCTCTCAATCTTCTATGCGACCAAAACATTTCCAATATGATTTAGGATCCTTTCCATTTTTATAAGTAAATCAAATGAATGTTCCTTTTATACAGCTGTAATTCACCCACATTGTTGCAGTAGAGCTTATTATCTCATTTACATTTTTAAGACCCTTTCAAAGTGTAGGATATCTGGGCTGGAAAGCAAAACGTTTCATTTCTTTGTTCTCAGGCCAACACAAAGCACTTCCAAGGTCAGGTATGGTGTAGACGTTCAACAGCAAACATGTTTACATGGCATTTGAAAGCCGGTTTAACAGATAAAAAACAAAACCAACCTGTCTTTTTAACAGTGATGCAAGTCAACTTAGCAAAGCTGAGGGATAGGGATTAATTCTGTACCTGGAAAAAATTAACTAAATAAGTTAGGTTTTGTTTTCCATTTAGGGAAAAAAGGCTCTGCACTTAAAAATTGGTCTGTTTATATATATATATAATCCCTTTTTATTCATCTCAGCAGTTATTAAACATAAGCTCTATTACTCTTTGGGCAAAATCTGACACTTTGAAGGTGTAGAATAAAACCTGCATTTCTAAACAAAACCAAACAAAACCCCATTGTTTTAATTTTACAAAAGAGGTGCTCTGTGGTGTACCTGGGGTAAATCCTCTGCTGTTTTTTAAAGAGTATTCCATGTGATAAAAGCTTCTCTGTCAGATACAGAAAAAGATTTTTGGGACCTGGGTAGCTTCAGAAGCAGCTATCAGCACGCAGGCTCTGGCCACCGCGTGTGAAGCTTTTTGAAAATAGAGAGAATTTTCAGTGTGATCTTCAAAAGGGTGCATTATTCATGACATCCATCATGATTCCGTCTAGAAAATTAAAATCATAGGCAACAAACTTGCTTACATCTAATTATTATTTTCAGAGCTAATCATATGCAGGAATCTACAGCAACCATGAGATTTTGATGGGGGTTTTTTGGTTGGATTTTTTTTTTTTGGCATGGCTTTGATCAAATACTGATCTTTTGGTTTTACTTTTTTTGTCCTTATGCTGATAGGAAAGCTGAAATCCCCAAATGAACATTAATTACTCATGGATCATCCTTTATACACAAAACTAGATTCTACAAAGGGACTGCTATGCAACACAGCAATAGTCCAGGAGTGGTGAGGTTAGAGGTGTGCACGACTGAGCAGAGTTAAGTCTTTTTTTCTGCCATCCCAATGCAAAACAGCCAGTTCTGATGTGATTGGCAACGTCTGTAAACTCATACAGTATGTTCTGGTTTGGGCAATCGGGGAATGGATAATTATAAAACTTGAAAGTTTGCTACACTTGTATGCTGTCGTAAAAATACCTGATTTCTAAATTGTACTCGTTAAAGATATTGCTCTCATAATGAAACAAAATACATGCGCTCCATGCTGGCAAGCACTGTCTAGAGTAGGTGGACCTAACGAAGACTGTGTTACCTGAATTTCCCATGTTAAATTACTTTAGGACGCATTGCAAACTCTCAGGTTTAAAGAAACCTCTCATTTTATGCTCTGCAAAATACGTTTGTCTGTTGTAAGAAAAGTAAAAACAGAGATTTTAAGGAAGGGGACAGGAGCGCACAATTCCCTGCCTTGCCGGTGTGTGTTGTCCTCTTCACCAGGAACAATTTGAGGTCCTGGTTTGTATTCATTACTTGCAGGTTGGTGTGATGGAGCGTGATATAAATCTGCTCTCGGGGACATATATATCTACATATTCATTTGTACATACACGTTATCTCTTGACCGACCATCTTCAGAGTCCTGTGAAAGAGCCAGACGTGCTCTGGAGCACCAGCAGGGAGTGCGGGTCGGACGGCTGATGAGCAGCGAGCTCCCTCCCGACGGAGTTTTCACCGTGCCAAGCTGTTTGGGCTGTGTGAGCTGGTCATGTGGGAACAGCAGGAGAAGACAGGTCATATTTAGTAGTTTATCCAGTTCTGTGCCCTGTGCATGGTCCTGAGAGTCATCCTGTACCAGTTCTGTCTGGACTCCTTGGAGTTACGGCAGGACTTAAGTCAAATTCACTGGGGCTTTGGTGATCCATGGAAGGGCCCTGCTCCTTACGGCATTCCTACATGGCATGTCTGATCCTTTCAGCTGTTAAATCAAGCTGTGCTTGTTTGTGTTTTACCTTACAAAACTAGATGTACAAAAAGAAAACAAAAAGCCTCCAATTCACACATATATTTCATTATATTAATGCAAATTCCTGGTGCTGCAAGACTTGTTGAGTATTGAAAACCGGTTCTACACTCAAAGCCTGGATTTCAACATTTCTCAGAAGCAGTGATAGCATAAAAGTCCCTGGGCAGATCTGAAGTTCATGCTTGGGTCTGGTAACATTTTTTGGCATCAGAACATGTAATAGTTTTATAGCTATAAGACTTGAAAGTTAATGCCTGGCATCACTTCAAAACAACATGCAAGATCTATCATAAGTAGTCCTCTTATCTTATCTCAATAGCAATTTTATCCCGTAAATTATTAGAGTACAGTATTTCAGTGCTGTGGAAAAGAGCAAGGGGGTTTTCTTCTGTTAAATCTTTGCACTGCAAGTACTTTTAATGGTCCTGGTTTATACAGGGGTGTCCTACTAGGAGGAAGCCAATGTTAACCATGTTGCACGTTCTGCGAAGTGCACTAAGAGGCAGTGGACTCGCCGGTCCCTCCTTCCAAGGGCGCTCTGCAGAAGGTCTCGGAGCAGCTCAGCTTTTTAAAAAGCAACACTGGAGGCACCTTCTGTGCCATTTATAGCGTATCTCCAGCGTGAGTCCCTCCCCGGGTCCACTCCTGACTCTGCACCATGCTTTTCAGCTGGTGGGGAGCAGTGCCCTGGTTTCCTGGCATACAAAAGATAACTCAAAATATTCCCTTTCTGCTTCCACAGCCGCCTCTGTGTTGATGTCAATCTAACATCCACATTGTGCACTTTGCTTCAAGTCAGCACTTGCAGTTAACAATGCCTTTATTCAAGCTGACAACGTAACTAAGCTTTTAGTAAATGTGTAAGTAAATGTTAAGTGTGTATTCAAACATTCAACAATGACTAGGAAACTTTAAAAAAAATAATCTTTGAAACTCTGTATTGTTTGTTTGGTGTGTATCTGTTAGAAATAACATAGACTATCAGTTCCTTGGGGCATGACTGTTCTTTTGTTAAGCGTATAACAAAAAGATCAAGGCTCTGAGGGACTGCCATAATAAAAATAAATATATAAGAAGAACAATGATGACAAAATAAATTTGTCAATGCGTTTTTACGAGCTTGGTTTAGAAGTGATTATTTCTGAACTAAATAAAGACTGGATAGTTGTGGTAAAGTGACATGATCATAATATTCCTTTTATTTATTGCCATTTATACTTCATTTGTAGATCACATGCTAGACTTTGCTGCAGGGCAGGAGGGGAGCCCCTCGTCTCAGCGAGCATCCCGTTTCAATAATATGGAATACATTTTCACTGCAAATTCCAGACAAGGTTTTCCAGTGAGAGGATTATTCCTCTGGCTTAAAGGAAAAGTTATTGGTACACTGCAGAAGCGTTCCTAGGAAGCACAAATAAGATGATAACAAAAACCTGAGGCATTTGCAATTGCAAATGCAAATGCAAATGTAGTTGTTGCAATTGCAACATTTCCATTTCCCTTCCAACCTTTGAGGGTATTTGCTGCATTTTTTGTATGAATACTTGGAGCCTGAGATAAGATAGAACTCCTAAGATCTAACTACTCCTGTTCAAGCAATGGTCTTACCCGTGCAGAATAACTTTCCTCCGTAAAGGTGGCCGAACTGGGTCTTAGCAGCTATCACGTGTGGCTGGAAGCATCTGCAGCTGAAGAGCTGGGCTGATACTGCACTGTTTTCTTAATCAGCTCATTGAAAGACATGACCTGTAAGTTTTTCTGCCATCCTGTGTTTCTCACCTGTGTTTTGCATCCCTTGGTATTGTTTCAGGTCTTACAAGATGAAGTGGAGAGTTACCGCCTTCAGGCACGGGCTGCAGAGAAGAAGCTGCAGCGCAGGGAGCTGGAGACCCACGAGCAGGTACCGGGCACCGTCCCCCCTCTCCTCTCCCCTTGGGCGAGGAGGTTCGAGGTTTAAAAATAATACCTTGCTTGAAAGCAAAAGCACATATTTCCCTGAAAATTTTTCAGCTAGCTTTCTTTTCTCTTTTTTGGGGTAATAAAAGAGAATTAAACTGTCTGAACCCTACAGGCAAATACTTATCTCATGCTCTCTATTTCAAGTTGGTATTTTAACTATTCTAGCTGTTAAATGATGCATTTATTTTGAACTGGCTGTACTGTTTAATAGAGATTTCTGAGACTATTCTAACCTGTTGTTTAATGGCTTGTACAAGGAGATTTATAATGGGACACTAACTGAGCTAAAAATAATCTTTCTTCCTGATCTTATGCATTTATTGTCCTAGCATGTTGTCTGTAAACAGTTCCATATGATTAATAGCGCTAAAATTATTCTGGACACTTTCAGTGAAATCAGAGTTCCAGTGTGCTTCAGGCAACATGGTGTGTGTAGTTTACAGGCTGGTGTTGAAATGGAAAGTCAATGATCTGCGATCAACCCTGATTAAATTGAAGTAGTCAGGAAAATGTACAGGTGGTGGATATCTGAATTGCACACAAGTTCACAGATTTCTAATACAAATCAGTTTTTGCAGCATTTGAGAACTTTATTTCGTGCAGAGTAAGAAGTATCTATAACATATATCCTATATAAAGCCTTTATAAATCTATAACTGCAGGAATAGTAAGTTGGGGTGGTTTCAGGAGAATAATCATCATGAATTTTAAATATTTTTTCCCCAGTTTTTGTCATCCTTCTTGCACACGGGAACCCTCGTTTGCCCTTGGTGTTTACGTTCCCGTATATCCCCTCGGGAGAGACGGTGCTCAGCTCTCCTCCCCCTCTGCCTCCCAAATCCAGGTGCCGGGCCAGGGTCACCCTTAGCTGCAGTGCTTGCAGCGTCGGAGGAATTTGGTGCAATGAGCGAGTTGGCTACAAGCCTTGCATTTTGGCTTCAAAGGGTCTCCTGGGGAAGAAGAAGGAAAATCAGCTCTTTGGCGCATGGTTGTCCCTCCCAGGGAACAGCACTGCCCTGCACGCTGTGAGATCCTCTTCCAAATCTCTTTTCTTTAATCTCTGCCATGGCCATTTTGCTTTTTTTCTGACCCATTTTAAGAGAGGATCCAGGAAAAGAAACAAAAAATGACTTGTGAAATGCTTCATTGGAGGGCTAGACATGCAGATGCCAGGGAATGGTCCCCTCTTTCTGCCTTCCAGGTTTTCTCTTAGATGAGCGCCGGGTCCAAACCAACCCACAGGGCTTCCCTGATTAATCCATTAAATTAAAGGAGGACTAGCTCAGCTGGGAATGGCCCGTTGCCCGGTATAAATAGAACAGAAATGTTATTTAAATGACATTGCACCATCCAGCTTAGAGCTTTTCCTACAAAGCAGGAATATGTTACAGACTTAGGGAGGGCTCATGTCGGAGTGCATCGGTGGGCTTCTTTCTGCCGTTCATCCGCTGGGACTCTGAAGAAGCTGGAGCTGTGGAAGATCTTTGCCTTTAGGTGGCTTTGGTCTATTTTGCAGACAAACATGTTGAAGGTTGTTAGTGTGTCTTCTCTGTGACTGGTTACTTCATTAGTTACACTTATCTCTCCAGAAGAAAAATGCAAAAGTGACAGCTCTGACATATTTCCAGTTCTTTTCTCTTGGCCAGGCTACCTGTAAGCATGTTCATCAAGCATTAGCAGTAGCTAACAACTCGTCAGTCGATCAGAGAGTTGAAATATTTAAGGCAATAGCTTAGAACTTGCTTTCTCCTTTCACCAAATATTGTCTGAATTGGAATTGCACAAAACACCAAGATTTGCACTGGCGCTGTTACAAAGGCCACTTTTCTGCGCTCTTGCATGTCTATAAATAAGGAAGAGAGAGGGTTAAACAGCTTCTGTTTTTCATTAAGAGGAAAAATCTTGTGTTTTGATTCTATAACAACAACAAACAAACGAATGAGACATGAAAAAACATTTTGTTGTGCTTTTAATTAAAAATAAAAAGCTGTTTCTCGTTATGGCTTGTTGGGTGGTATCTTAGTGCTCCATGTTTGTCTTTTTTTTCAGTGCAAAGTCCTTACAGCTCTTGAGTCTGTAAGTGACTGACAGATCCATGAAGCTTAACTCTTTGTTACAATAACCCTGTGGTGATCGCACAGACTTAACCTTTTTTTATTCTAATTATCCAGAAAGACAAACTATCCTATAAATAAGGGGGGAAGATAGACTGGCAGGACGCTGGGGGCAAGCCCTGAGCTGTCGAGAGGCGAGCATGGCGCTGCACTTGAAGATGAGCTGTTGTTTTTGCGGAGCTTTTTCATGCCAATACTTCATGTTCCTGTATGAACAGGTGTTTACTCCTGTTTACTTGTTCAGTCCTCTTTACAGGGGAAGTAGATACAATCACGTAGTACCTGTGGTGCTCCATCAGTGGTGCAGTAAGGCAGCGTTCTCTGAATGATGAATTCCAATGTCAAAAGTGCCTGGGAGCTGTTCCCACTTGGGCTAACCTAAATGGTTTTAGCTTTTCCATAAAGGTTGTCCTGTCTCTCCGAAGCATGGTTTGCTAGGACAACAGTCCATGTGTTCAGCAATGCTACACTTCGAGTCTCAGAACTGTTATCAGCTTTCTTCATCTCAAAATGCTGGATGTTTCCTTCAGAAATTAGGTGGCCACCTTCTTAAGACGTATGTAATTGTATTCATGGGAAGTGGCAAACTAGCATTAAATAAAATGATGCATAATATGTATTTATTTTATATATATTATACAACTAAATATTTATATGTGTGTATATATATATATTTATATTTTATATATATATATTTATGCGGTTTTGCTATATAGTCCCAAGGCAATTAAAGCAGGCTGGGAAGGTTCCTAGGACAGTGGGATGTGTCCAAACCTTTTCCTTGCAAAGCAGTGCTGGCGTTTCCTACATCTGGGTACTATGTAATTCCAGGAGCTGGCCTCCTGTCACCTAATCCCATTTAACTGATGTTCCTGTATCACATACTCTTGTAGTGTATCGCTTGGCTGTCTCTGACACGTGCCTGGATCTAATGGAAGACAAGATTTCCGATAGAACGATCTTTCATTCTACTAAAAATGTTTCTCTTTCTTGAGTCATATGGCTTTGTGCAGTTGTCAGTCATAGTTAAAAAAATCTAAATCTAAATACAACAGACTTTACGTCCTGTGAATGTGTAATTGAAAATGACGCATAGCACTGAGGGCTTGAGCATGTGCCTTAATGTATCCAGGAATTTCGGCATGTGCAACAAATTTTGCTGAATTGGGGCTTGTATAAAAATTAATGGTAGTGATCTTCTTGCTTTATTACCAAGATTTCTTTAGAATACCTCCTTTCATTTCAAATTCCTCTTTTAAGGTTGATCACCCCAACTCGGTATACCAAAAAGCTCCAAGAATCTGTCAAGAATTGCATGCAAGAATTTTTTCATTAAAAAAAAAAAAAAAAAACAACTGTTCTTTTCATTCCATGTTCTAATGTTTTTAACTGTAGGGGTAGATTGAGTATGATGTAAAATTTCTGACTGGGAGTAATAGAGGGAAAATGTTCCTCATGTTTGCAAGCAACTGAAGTAGCAACACTGTAGATACTGAAACCTCAGGAATAGTCCTCCAGCAGTCAAGTCACAAATAGAGTCTTAAAAGAGAGAGATCTCTGAAGACGGAAAATCAATTATATTCAATCCATGTATATTACTGAGGAAATGAAGGCGAATACCAATGTAGATTTCCAGCCCTTTAATTTCTTTTTTCTCAAATAGATTATAAAAAAGGGAGAGAAGAGTTATCTGAATAAGGATGTTGTAGAAGTATTTGGAATAAAATGGAATGGCTTAGTTTAAGTGGATTTCACTCACGTTCAAATGAAAACAGGAGTGATAATTGTAAAAGAGCTGTGATTCAAAAGTATTCAGCCCGTTTTCATTGGTAATGTGTATTATTCTGACTCGCTTGGTTTTTTAAGGCTGCTAGATATTTACCCCGTTCAGCTTAACTTACTGTTTCCATGCCAACTAAATATATTTGTTCTCAGATGAATGCCGTGATGCATCGTTCTGCAATTTTAGTTGCTGTGTAGCACAGACAACTTCTAACACTTGCCACCCCTTCTGCTTGATGGGAACAGGGCTGCTGCCTGCGGAGCTGCGAGCAAAGGACCTGGGTCCAGGGTAGGGGTCCCGGGTGGTTCTTAACATAGGGATGGCTGGAAGATTTGAGGCACGTTGTCCCTTTAGCTTAGGCGGTTTGGTCCGTATTTCTTTTCAGATTCCTTTTTAAAGGTATCACGGAGTTTTAAATGCAATCGGATAAATTCACAGCAAGTCTCTGCCCTCACCTCCATCGTCCTGCCCTGCTGTATGTGCTCAGGAGAAATCACGTGGAGGCAGTGGAGCTGCCTCCATCTGGAGGTGGGTGGACCACTGCAGGTGGTTTGGTGCGAGCCCCGGCGCTCCCCGTGGCAGGGCTGCTAGCCCAGGCACCTCAGCTGACTGCAGAAGCTGCTGGGGCCCCTGCCTTGAATTCCCACACGTTCTCAAAGGGTTGTCTTTCTCAGAACATGGTAGAGTCATCTAAAATCAGTCTAATAAGCTCTACCTTCTGCATTGAAAAATAAAAGGTAGCTCCGTGGCCAGCTGATGATTTAGGCAGCGTGTGCTTTGCAGAGCCGACGAGCACTTTGGAAACTGAGAAACAAACAGCACGCACTGGAGGCAGTGATGAAATTCTGCCATTTGCTCTGGTTGCTTCAACCCACGTCACTGAAACACTTCCAGAATTTTCCTCCAGAGACCCATTTCTGCTCCCACAGAAATGGCAAGCTTCGTCCAGATTGGAATGATCTGAACCGCAGGAGGGATTCGGGGAGCAGGCGATGGAGCCGGGCTCAGCAGCCTCTGCGGCCACGCAGAAGAGAGTGAGGGGCTGAAAGAAGTTTCCACTGTGACTTTCAAGAACAGCGACACTAGATATCGTCACGTTAAAGGAGTTCCTGCCATTTCTGTACGCGGCCAGCACGGAGCAGGAGGGGTTGTATTTGGAGAGCGAGTGTTCTGCAGCTCGGCGTGGCCGAGGAGGGTCCTTCTGCCCACCCTGTGCTCTGCCAGCGCCCCGTGCCCTGGGGTCAGGAGGGTTCTGCGTCCTTCAGCTGTTTTCCTCCCATAAAACATTCCCTGTTTGTCTGTATATTGTGAAAAACGTAGGGGACAAACAGGCAGAGAGGGGTCGCTCCCCGCAGGCTGCCACCTGCAAAGCTGCCGGCACAGTGTCTGCAGGCAGCACCACGGAAGATTTCTTTCCTCACTAATTACGGTAAACAAGTCTGAAGTTTAAAACGTTTTTATTGATGTTGGAGAGCCACATCCAGGCAGTGGAGGATCTGGTGTGAGCGGGAGCGCGCTGGCCAGGCTGTTCGGCATGCGCAGACCAGAACATCCATTTCTTAGTTGCTCGTTTTTCAGACGCCCCGATGGAGGCTGATGGGGAAGAATCGGACTGATTCCCACTATATCCCTGTAAGGGACCTTTCATGGATACGGGTGCCCCTACAGGTGTGTGGCCATGTTGGCTTAGGTACCGTAAGATGAGTACTGACATGATTTGGAGCCCAATTCTACCACTTCTACGTTAGCTCGTGTCTACCAGACATGCAGTTCCATTGCTATATTAATTGATCACTTTGATACAAAAGCACCCCCCAATTTTTAATGAAGACTGAGATTGCTAGAACAAGTCATGCTTTTGCATTTGACTTATTTTACATTTTGTATAGCATTTTCTTGGGAGGCCTGCCATGAAAGGAATGCAGAATTAAACTGAATATGGTAAATGATACTGTATAGCACGGAGTTTCAGATTAGCAGGAGATAGAAGCTGAGATTCAAGCACAGAAAAACAGATTTGCAGGTGGGATTTGAAAGGAGCTGGAAATCAATGGAGTTGAAAGTTCCTAGGAGCTCCATATGGCAGGAACTGCGGGAGAGAAGGCTCTCACCAACTGTGCAACTGTCAAAGGGAAAAGAGGTAGATGATGATGATGTACGTGTGGAAGTCAACGATCAAGTGTTAGCTGTGGTAATCAGACACAACCGGAAAACACACAAATGTATACCCACTTTATAGAAGGGAATGAATTATTGGAACGAAGTGGCCAGCTGGAGAAAGACTTTAAAACAGAAACAACTACAGAACAAATAGTTAAAAGGAAAAAGAGTGTTTTTTACCAAAAAGGAATAGAAGCATATGCTGGCATGCAGGAATTAGAGAGTGTTTTAAAATGTCAGTTTTCTAGCGCTTCTGTTAAGACAATAGGAGTGACTGAGAAAGAGAACTTTCTTTTAGGAGAGCAGTACATCATTTTAGAGCATCTGTGGTTTGCTTGCATATTACCAATTAAGCGAATTTTGTTCTTTCAGAAGGGTTTAAAGTGGGACTACAAAGGGCAACAATGCTGGTATTTAATGCAGGGAATTAAAAAAAAAAAAAATGGCAGAAGAGCACAGGCACCTCACCTCCGGTGTGGGCTCAATTAGTGAGCTGTCCCATTCATTTTTTTCTAGGTGACGAGGTGCCTGGCCGGGGCTAAAAAGGACTGGAAAAGACCAACTTTGTGCTGATCTTGAATATCATTTAAATTCTAAAGTATTATTTTGTTTGCCATTTAATCAGTGCCCAATGCCCCCCATCAGAAGCCCATGTGGGGTGCGCAGCCGTGGCAGCCTGCGCTGCCCACCCCCACCCATGCCCAAGAGCAGACTTTTACCCCACCCTGATGCTTCCAAAACCTAACGGCGGCTTTTCCAGTTGAGATGCTGATTAGATTTTTCTTCTTGAAAAAGAAGGAAATGGTGATAACTAAAGTAGTTTCTGATGATTATCTACAAAGGTTTGCTTGTTCGCACAGCCAGTGTGAAGATAGGGAGCCGCATCCTGCACACTGCTGAGTGTTGGCAGCTCTGGCTGTCGTTCGTGGGCGCTCAGCACCTCCGTGCATCAGGCGCTGAAACCTTGACTTGCTGAACCGCCCCAAGATGGAAAGGATTATATGGAAGGTAACACATGCCGGAATGGAAAACTGAAATACATAAATACCTTCCGGTGGTGGTGTCAAAAATGCTTATAGCTTTATTTCAGCCTTAATTATCTTGCTGGCGTATTGGGAATTGGCGGAGCCGGCAATGAGCACCCTGTGTCCCAGCTTTGGCCCCTGGTGCCTGGGCTGGTTCAGGTTTTGTTGCTGCTGCTTAGGGTGGTGACCCGTATCCCCGAGCCCCCGTCGCCCGGCGGAGGGCAGGACCCTCCTGGTGCAGCCTGGCCACTCCGGCCGATGAAAGGACAGCGTTGACAAGAGCTGGAGGAAATAGTGCTCAGGGACAAAGATGGCATCTGTGATGAGTCATGTGGAAGGAGGGGGAAAGAAGTCGGGGATCCTCCAAATCCCAGCTGGAACAATAGCAGAGCCCTGGGGAGGGGGAGGCTGAGAGAACAGCGCGGATTTTCTAGCCACAACATTCCTGGTTGTTGTATGGTGTTGACAGTGAAAGCTTTTATTCCTCTCCAGCTCGCGTAATCCCAAGAATGCTGCTCTTGCCATATGTAGCCCACTGGTGTTTTTTTTTTAAAAAAAAAAAAAAAAAAGCTTTGCCTCCCTTCCCTTCCTCTGCAGCTATGAATTATATAGACTCACATTGCTGAACTACAGAGGATTTTCCAGGTGGGAGATCTTGGTTAAGAAAAAGATATCAAAATACAAGCCACTGTAATAAGTAATAAGGCTTCTTGGATGCAGGTTGGAAAATAAAAAAAAAAAAGAGCAGAAAGCTCAGTGCTCGGCGAGCAGCTCAGCATAACTGGAGGTCCCTGGGGGTTAGTAAAACAACAAGGCAAAAATGTTTTGGACGCTGCGATGGTTTACTAGCTAAAGACAGGAAAACAAGGAGGACGGCTATGCCACCAATTTATGTTTTATTGAAACTGTCAGAACAGAGGAGGTTCTCCAGCAGGATTTTCTCAGTGGAGAAAAACATGGTGTACACTTGACAAAATAACTTGCTCAGCTGATCTTGCTTGGTGACTGTTTTCCACTGAGCCAAATTCATGCGATTTATAGCGTTCATTATTTTTTTCTAAAGAGCATGAGAACATTTGTATCAAATTGCATTCTGTTTCTCTAAATCTGGAAGAACCGTATTTCAACGTACATTGCACAGTAAGAATAGAAATTCCCACTGCCTCGAATAAGAGAGGATGTGGACTAAAAAGCAGTGGATATCGTTCTTCACTGGAAAGATGGATACATCGTTTGATTCTTCATCTCAAAATGGTTTGAGATGCTTTGAAGCTCCAGTTAAATATTCTCTTACAACAGAAACCTGAGACATCTGAAATTTAAGGAAATTGCAGATTTTGGTAGATGTGGCTCCTCGGTCACAGCCGATGAAGGAGGGGGCCGCAGGGGCTCGTAGTAGCACTTTTGCAGGAGTAGGAGTTCAGGAGCTCTGAGAAGCAAAGGTGGAGTCACTGCAGTTAGGGAGGACACAAGCAAGCAGTGATTATTCATTACTTTGACATTTTTGGGTTGTTTGCTTTTTTGTTGATTGGGTTGGTTTTTTTAATTGGGATGGCATTGCAGTAATTTGTCCCTCGCTTGCCCCTTTGAAAGTGCTTTCAGAAAATTACTTCAGCAATCTTCACATCACCTGAATGAAGTTGACCTGTGCATCATCATCATCATCATCATTATCATCATCATCATTATTATTATTATTATTATTATTATTATTATCCTCATTTAGAAGGATGATACTTTAGTCTGAAATTATTTGCCTAAGGCTGAAGGAGTTATTTTTACCTTTTTTACCCTAACCTGTCTTCAGGTTTATTGCAGCAGATCTTTCACATCTTCCTTCAGAGAAGTGTACTAGAGAATAGATGCATAATCTTTTTAAAGAGATTTCTCTTTTAAATGGCATTATAACATACCATTGTTTAAATAATGCAGGAAAGGATTTGAGAGATGCAGAAAATTACTTTTCTCATCTTATTCCCCCTGAAACGTGGAGAAAATTTGATAATAATTAAAATGATCCTAATTATGCCTTTTGGTCACTATCCTAGTATTTCCTGGCACACATGGAATTATTACCCTTCTTAACTATTATAAACAGGCAGAAATTAAGATACTAAAAAAACCCACAACACCTTCATTGAGTGAACTGCCTTTTGATTCTTATCTGACATAAACAAAATGTTAACTTCATGCCCCTCAAGGCAAGATTTATTATTTTTAAAGGAACTTGAACAAGTTATTCTGTGGTCCCTTCATTTGCTTTGGCAATGTCTACTTCAGAGTTTCTTTTGCATTTTCTGTATGTTCCTCTGGTACAAATAAAGTCATCTACAGTTGGGAGATGTGGAGATGATTGCATTTGGGGGCAGGGTGTGTGTGTGTGTAATTTTTTAATTTTTTTATGAGGTGGGGATTTTGCACAAGGGCCAGTATATTCAGGATGATAAACTTGGCATCACAGACCTCCTGGAAGTAAGAAGGGGGGAGCTGGCTGTTGGGAACCTGGAGAAGTCATGGCGTGGTTGTGGCTGTATAGCAAAGCACAGAAGGAAGCAGAAGTTCTTCTGCTTTGCTGGCTGTTCTTAGCGCACAGACTACAATGCTTCTGGTCATCTTGAAGATACCGTATTTCTCCTGGATTTTTATTTTAAACAGGCAGGAGAGTGACTAGGGTGCAGCTGGGTGCCAATGGGACCTGTCCCTGGTGGGTCCTGTGCTCCCCCCCAGCCCCACAAACATCCTTCTGAAGCCTTTAGAAACAATAAGTAGCTGCAAAACTGAACTGTGCCACCTGAAGAATCCTTGAAGTAGTAAAATAGAAACTCATCTGACGTTACTGAAAAGCGTTGGGCCAGGCCTGACAGCTTGGTTTGGGAAGCTCAGATTTGGAGGTTTATCTTCTGGGCATCAAACCCAGCTTTTATCTCTTCTGAGAATGGTTAATGCCCAGCTATGACCAGATCTCGTTGTAGTCTGTGAAATTACCAATTCCCAGCATTTTGCATCACTTTGTGTAATTGTGTGGATATTTATCTCTCTTTTTTCTGATTTATCTCATGACTAAGCATGCGTGAGCTATGTGTGGCAACTTCAGCTTTCAGTTGTTTCTGCTGACACCAAAGATGATTGATGGTAAAACTTTCAACCTCATATGTTAGCCACCAACCTGAATAAACAAAGACCAGTGTGGCAGCTTAATATTAAAAGCTATAAAACCTTCCTGGGGGTTCGTGGATTAAATCAACTCACCAAAATGAATTTTTAGAAAAAGCTTTCTCAGGACTGAAGAAAAACGAACACAACAGTAAATGAAATAGAGCTATCCACATCCAACGGACTAAAGCCCTCCTGAGGGCTGAAGTATTGCAATTTTAAACATCTCTCAAGAGTGCAAGAGGAGACACAGTATTTGTGGATCCTAGGGAGGCAGCTTAAGGCTGTAAAAGCCTTTAAGGTACAGACGCACACGCAAAACATTCCTGCAGACATAGCTTCCATTGGTCAGAAATAAGTGTTAAAAAAAAAAAACAACCTTTCCCCCATTACAATTAATACGCCTTAGCCCACTGTATGTTATTTTTCATTTCTAAGAAGTGATTTTGATTTTTGCCATCCACTATTTTATTCTCTTGGGTCAATAAACCTTGATAGTCACTTCAGCCAAAAATACCAGCATGTTTTTTATCGTGATGTGACAGGAAACAGCTGGGATCTTATTTTTATCTTATTATGATGCAATTGTTAGCGAGCGCAGTTGAAAGTAACACGTTTTGTCTTAGCAAACAAACCAATTGCAGTTCTAACCCAAAAAACAGCTTTCACTGACAAAAAAAAGTGCGAGTCTTCTCTCTGAAATAGAGTAAGAAATCAGCCCCGAGCAATACTTCAGCTACCAGGGCTTGTTTCTCATTTTCTTTCTCCATTTTCAGCTGACCCAGTAATAGCTACCCAGACTTTAAAGCACAGTACGTATTTCTTCCTGACTTTCCAAGAAACACCTTTGTCAGAAGGGAACCATCCCCTTGCTGCTTTGCAGAGTTAACAGCAGACCTTAACAGCGGTGTGAAAGTAGGTATTTAGAGGACACGTGCAGATTAAACTATTAAAACCAGTGACCTGGTTGAAAGCAAACTGTCGCACAATTAGATCATTATTTTACTCACAGAGCTGTATTACAATTTGTGTTGCAGCTACTTAAGACGAAACTTTCTTGACTTTCCTCTAGAAAAAATGGTACTAAGGGGCTCTCGCTGTGTGCCTGGCACTGGAGGAAGCTGGTGTGAGTCCTGGGGGCTCGGGGGGCACGGCTAGATCACGGTGTGGTGAGTTATATCGGAGTCTGGGCTCAGCTCCCGAAATCGGCATCGCCTGGAAGCACGGAGCCTGGGTGCGAGTCAGGCCCCTGCCGTGGGGTTTCTGGGCTGGCTGGGTCACCCCAACGTGTTGGCAAGGCGATCGTCCAGACCCTCTCACTCGTGAAACAGATCTTATTCTTCAAAAGTTAGGAAATAAAAGCCTTTTGCTGTCCTAGCTGCCTGTTTCTGCTCCCGTCTCACCAAGAACAAATGTGATGTGTTGAATTAACTGAAATATATGCTGCTGCTCTATCAAGGTCCCCACCCAAACTGGCTGTTGGCTCAGAAAATATTTATCCTGGCAAAGCACCTATGCATAACTTTGAAAGCCTTTATAGAAATAGTAGCATAAATTTATTGGAGTAACTTTCAGAAACATAAATTCATGGCTTATATACAAGCAGAGTTCAAACAAGGTTTCCTGTCTCACCATTTATTTTTTTCCTTCAGATTTGCATAGTGGCATCACTTGCAGTTCACAGGGAAAGCCTCTAATTGCTTTTTTGCATAGAGATCTGGAGATTTCTTCTGCATGGCGGAATGACTCAGAGAGAGATTTTTTTTTTTTCCCCCTAAAGTTTCATCAGATGGTTTTAATCCTTTTGTATTGATAATTATATTATGCCTAATGCATATTTTGGCACGGCTTGCTTTTACGGTGAGATGGTAATTGGCACATCTTGCAGTGAACTCTGTTGGGTTCTCACGTGTGTACGCGTGTGCGTGCCGGGAGCTGGAAGGTGAAACTCGTGGCTTCTTCAGATGTGAGGCTGAGGTTTTGATTTGTGGTCGCAACAGTAGGTTGAAGCAATTTGGTAACTAAAACAAAATTAGCACAAAATGTCGTTGGGGTGTAAATCATTGGGGAAAAAGATTCAATTTGAAAGTTTTAAGATATTTTATAAGTTAATCTGATCTTGAATCCCTTTCATCCTTTATTTACATATTCAGCTGCTAATCTAGAAAAGCACCTAAGTACTTGCTTAGTTTGAATTAAGCGGTTAATTCTATCGGAGGTTAAGTACAGGTGGGAGGCCCTGATTCAGCCAAGCAATAATGTGTGCGAGCAGTCCTGTGCGGCTCGATGGATGGAGCTGAACCAGGCTCTCCCTGCTTTCCCTGGGTCAAAATTCGGCAAATACAGCCACGCCGGGCAGAAGCACAGTCCTTCCAGCTGGTCTGTCTTCATATCACACGGCTTTGGAACTGTACTGTTTACTCAGCATCTGTTGGGTAAGGTTACGGACCAAACCGTCCTCCTCTAGGTGGGATGGTGTTGGTGTGAACATCTGACCTGGTAACACGCCTGAGGTGCTCAGACCTGGGGGCTGGAAGTCCCATAGCCTCAGTGAAGTTGAGGAAGACACAAAGTCCGATGAAAAATAGTTGCATGATGAATTTTGAAAAGTCAAAAAAAGTTAAAAGCACCTAGAAGTTGAGAAATTTACCAGACAAAACCTTGGGAAACAGTGATTCACCTTGTCTAAGGGAGTAAGGGGCTGATATTGCTCTGCTGACCTGGTTCAGGTCCCACCAAAGACACAACAGAACTTCTGACTATGCAAAGTGTATGTCTGTATAAATGCTCTATTGAGATGGATTTAGGAATGATTATTGCTTCTTCAGACCATGTCCCAGCAAATGCCTTACTGTTTCCTTTTCATTATTTTTCCCCTCCTCTCCATATATTCTTTGTTCTTACGTTTTCTTTCTCCTTTCTTCCTCTTTTTTACCTCTTTTTGAGGTTTACAGGTCTTTGCCGATCTTCTCTCTCCATCCCTTTCCTTGATATCACGATTCCGGTTTACTTGGACTCCAATTTAGGCAAAAGAAGCAAAACAGTTACTCTCTGGCTTCCAAGAGTAGCCACCTGAATATAAACTTATTTTTGTTCTGTTACAGATGACCCACATACGACAAGAATATGAAACCACACTCAAAGGACTGATGCCAGCATCTTTGAGACAGGAACTTGAAGACACCATTGCATCTTTAAAATCTCAGGTAAATTCTTATTCATCTCTGACTTTTTAGACTGGGTGAAAAACATCTCTTCTAGACAAGAAATATGACTGTCTACAATGTGGCCAAAAATGCTGAGTAAGTCTCAACACCAAATTATGGCAGCACGCAGGTGCTTCTCACTCAGTCATCTTCCACAAGGCTTCTCTCCTCCAGTTTCCTCACCTTGAGAACTACCATATTGTACCTTTGGATCCCAGATTTTGCTTCAGTTGGCAGCCGAAAGTAGAAATTACGCTGTGTTCAGTATTAGGGTTTTTTTCTCAACCTTTCAAATATAGCACACAGTTCTCTCTCATCTTCCTTACCTTGTTTCTCCTAAAGGAATTGTTTAAAGGTTGCATGTGAAGGGTGCAGAAGAGAATTAGAAATAATTTTGTTTTCAATCCAGCCTGTGTACAGCAAATGGGAGATTTCTTTTAAGATATTAGTCCAAATGATAATTGTGTTATTTCTGGTTTCCTATATAAAGAGGCTCTAACAGACTTTTGTAATGCTTTGTCTTTAATATTGCAAAACACTAGCTCATCTAGAGTCACATAGAATCAATATTGTTTATATGAAATAGACTATTAAATTCGCCAATGGAAATATCAAAATGCCATTGTAAATCGGGAACTGCTAATGAATTGGGCATGTTTCTCATACACGGCTCCTGCAGAAGTTATTTCGGGCTTTCCTATTCAGTATATTCGAGGTGGAAAGAAACAAAACGTCATCGTTGCCTGAACTCACAGGAGGAAGGGTAAATAGCAGTGAAGGGGGGTGATCATAGATGTGGGATAATGGCAATCCGAAGAAAACGCTGTCAGTGCTCACATGTGGCCCAGTGCAGGATTGTGCCTTTAAACGTGTTGGGGAGGACTGGGATCTGCCCGGGCTGAAGGGAAGAAAGGAAAGGCAGGGCGATGCTGGTGACTGTGAGCTCTGGGGAGAGCAGGAGCCCTGGGGACACGGTGGACAAGTTTAGGCTTGAGACCAGCACACGCCTTACACCAATTCTCAGGGCTGTTTTCCAAGAAATGATGGATCTACAAACTCTCCGTTTCTTTTTCTCATGCCATCTCTCTCTATGGAAGGTGGCTGGTAATGTAATGGAGCTGGGATTTTCTCCCCCTTTCTTTTTCTCTCTTTACAATGCATTAAGTTTATTCCATCACATCTTTTGCTACGCATGAGGCAATTCTCCAGGCAAAATGCACCTTTAATAGAAGTAGGAAATTTTCATTGGGGAAGCTTTCCTATTCCCATGTGCTGGTAGCGACACAGCTTCAACACTGCAGTTGTAAACACTTTTCATACGTATCAAGGGGTACCTAATGGAAGTGATGGTCTTTCTCATTTAAATAGTTGTGGGAAATAGAGAGTTAAGGATCTACTGGAGAAATCTACTTCCAGTTGATAGTAAAAAGCTGTTTTTAAAGCATCATTGCCTATTAGCACTGTCTGGTAGGAAGCGTTACTCTGGAGCTAATATAAGAATACCACACCTTTTAATGAGTTAAAAAAAAAAGTAGACTCTGATATCCACCTGCAGGGCTTCTGTAAGCAGCAGCAGCATTTCAAAAGAGTAAAAGTAACTACAGACATTAAAACCTGGGTGCTATCCCAGAAATACATAGCTGCTGGCTGTATTTCCAGCGGTACACTGTCGTCGCAGACCACTCAGTAAGTAGGACTCTTCTGAAGCACAGGTGTCCTGGTTTTTGAAAATTTTTGACATTCCTGTTTGAAAACATCAGACAAGAAGGGCAGTGGAATCTCTGCACCTGTCAGGAATTATTTATTGTCAAAGGAGGATGGAGAGGATAGGCTGGGTAAAAGCACCAAGCAGTGATAAAAATAAACAACAACAAAAAAAGAGAAAATACTTGAGGCTTGGGCAAAGTTTTCTAAAAACCTTGCTCAATATAAAGTACGCTGTCCAATTGTCTGCTCTTGGTGAGTCATCCTGAAGTGGCCACAGTGTATTAATAAACATTAATTTTCGTACAGTTGAAGAACAGGTGAGTGCCTTCATCACAAGAGCACAAGCGCAGGGATCAGAGCAGAGGCATCATGTCAGAGCTCAGAGTAGGGTTGGAGCTCCCAAACCCTCGTGTAAACCATTCGATACCACCAGCTGAGTTTAAAAACTGGTTTGACTCTGTTCCTAAAGGAGCCAACAGTGTGCATCTGGAGCGGGGCCAGGGAGGCCATGCTAACCATCGTCTGTCAAGTATTAGTGCTGGTATGGAGCTGAAGTGTTACTGCATTTTATTTAGGCAGGATAGAGCAGAAAAAAGAAAGAGCTCCTTTCCTTTATGAAAGGAGCACAAATTTATTAATAAGAATTTTGTACACCGTTTTCACGTGGGATATATTTTACAGGTAAATATGCTGCACAAAAGAGTCGCTGTCCTTCAGGAAGAGCTGAATGCCTGCCACGCCAGAAGGTACGTGATTATCTTTGATCAATTTGTACCATTTCACACCTGTGGATCCCAGTTATTGAAGTTTTACGGCTTAATTAAAACACTCAAATATGGTTGCAGTTTTAAAAGATCCTTATTTTCAGTAAACAAGCGTCTGAGAATTTTCCCAGTGCTTAGTCAGTACTATTAGAGCAAGATTAGAGAACTTGCAGGTGCATTGCAAGTCTGGGCTTTGCCTGGATATTCATGATGAGACAGTGGCCCAGTGCACAGCTGCAGCTCTGCGGTGATGCCACCTCCTTTTAAGATAGAAAACAATGATGCAATGTGTAATATTACAGATCACATCTTCAAAGTACCGGATCTTCATGAGCCTGAGCTTTTTTTTCAGACGCTTACACCCTCCAATATAAATTATGGCAAGTGGCGCAGCAATAAAAAGCCTTGCTGTGCCTTTAGAGTAAGTGACTCACATGGAGAGGTGAGTAAAAGGAAACTTCCTAGGAAAGCCACTCCATCTTTTTTATATTTATAGACTTTGACGGTACTTTCATATCTCACATGAGGCTTTCTGCAAGTAAGAATGAGTGCTCGTAAAAGTAGTGTACAAATTTGTAAGATATTTAAACGTTTGTAAAGATGTTAGCAGTGTGAAAGTTGTCTGAAAATAGTAATCCTAAACTATTTGTTAACGAGAATTAGCTGAAGCTAATTGGGAACTGAAAATGTCATAGATTCTTGGTAATATGTCCAGCGTGGGTAACTTTGTTAGATAAATATAAAGGTGTAAGGCAGCCTGTAGACTGTCTGCAGCAGCAGCAGCAGCAGCGGCAGCATTACCAAAGGCTGCATTTTGGCTCAAGCTTTTTCTGAACTGGTGTCTTCACAGTCAGGGAAACAGCTGTTTCCAAAGATGAAGAATCACCGGCCTTTAGGTCAGGCCAGGCCACAAGGGACTGAAACACCGGGGCTGGAAGGAGCCCCAGCCACGTCCTGACGGAGAGGAGGGGCAGGGACGGATCCGGCACAGCATGTAGCAGCTCCTCTCCCAGTGGGGCTTGTAGACTTGGAGAAACTTCTGTGCTGCTTCTGCTCGGGGGAATTATCTTCCTTTTTTTCCAAGAGCACATTCACACTGTATTTTGTGTTACCGTTTACCTGGCCCTCATTCACTGAAATACTGCTTTTTGCTGCTTTAACGTACACGGATGCTGGCACGAGGCAGCTCCCCGGTGGCACGGTCCCCGGCGCAGCAGCAGGCACAGCCGTCTCCAGACCCGCTGCCGACTGGACCCAACCCCCGTTTCAACCTGTTGTGGTTTTATAGTAAGAATAACAAGATGCAGCTAATGAGAATGTCTTCATTTGCAGGTGGCTGCCGGAGCTGTCGGACTCGTGCGATTGCCAAACGGACTGCTTTGAATAGGTTTGAAGATTTGGCTCTTGTAAATTAAAATGCAAAGATCAGTGGCTCTTTTGTTAGCACATGAAGTGTAATGAAGTTCATGAAAACACATTCATTGCTTGTGCCAGCGTGTTTTTAGTTGTATCTTCCATGATTTTTTTTATCATTCTCTTACTACAGACTTAACGCTTTCAATATACTGTGTGTTTGACGCCGTGCTGAGCTTGCTTACCGAGCGAGTAGAGTTTCCTCTACTAATATTTTTATTATTACTTCCCAGTACCATTCTTTTCACTTTTATACATGAAGGAAACTCAGTTTTCTATTATTATTGTCCGAGATATTTTAACATATTTTGACATTGTTTTGTGTCCATGTGTTTACATAATATTAAAATATTATTATTTTGTACTATTCTGTTTTGACATTATTGTCCTGCTGGGGCATCTCACTCACCTAAGTAGCCACAGTGCATAGGAGAGGTTTTTATGGTTTTGTTAACCGGGAAAATATTTTCGTGCTGTGTTTCAAGGAAAAGTCTCGGAGGAGAATGAAAACACCGTGATGACAAATGCAGCCACGGCTGCCCGTTGTATCTGGCGCTGGGGTTGCGTACGCCGGTCACAGGGCAGTCTGCTGTCAGTTACTGATAACACAGTTGTGGGGCGTTATTGAAGAAGAGTCATAACCGATACGGCCTTGATTGCATGGATGTGTGCAGGCTCTCTTGGATGACCCTGGTAAATCTAAGCAGATTCCCGAGAGTTTGCAGGTTTGGGGTTTGAGCAGCAGTGGGAAGCTGAAGGACCCAGACAGGGAGTCATCCTCGTAGCTGGCTCTGCCTCCCAGGCACAGGAAGGCTTCCTTGTCTCCTGGCCACCCGTGAGCCGGGGTGTACATTAGTACATTTGTCACCTGTACGTTTAGATACGCTGAATACAAGAATAGCTGGTTTTTTTCCTAGGCACCATCCTGCCAGCAGCGTTCCTGTCAAGGCACAGTTAATGGTCGGAGTGCTTGAGAGGGGGCCAGAAATTCCTGTCTTCTGGGTCCAGCTGTGGTACTGGCAGCAGCAGTGAGACCCTCCGCATCACTGCTGCCGTGATGGCCACCTCTCCTCCCTCACCCCGGTGGCACTGGCGCTCAGGCACCGCAGTCCGGGCAGGATTTGGAGGGTCCTGACCGCTTGGGTGCCCAAATCCCAGCTGGCCAGCTGTGCTTATCTCTGCCTGGCACAGAGATCCCTGGAGATCCGGGAGCGGAGGCTCTGGCAGGCTGGGCTCCAGAGATCCATGGAGATCCAGGAGCGGAGGCTCCGGCAGGCTGGGCTCCAGCCGCCCCCATCCCGGCAGCCCTGGCAGGGAGCTCCTTGCCAAAAACCCGCTCCAGCTTTGCTGGGTGCTTTGCTGATCGTCAGCCTGGTGGGAGCCTGGGCAGGTTTTCCAGCTTCCTTGAATCAACAAGTGATTCTTCTAATTACAGATAAGGGGTTGTCAAGGTTCTGATAAGCCAGGAGGTGCTGCGGCAGGTGCCACAAAGCCTCGCCGGGGGCAACGGTGAGTTTTAGTAGGAGGAATTTGTTAGGATGCGTTTAGTTAATTGTGAGCAGTAAAATGAAATGTCTTTACTCCAGGAGGTGCAGGGCAGGGATGGTTGGGCTGGTCGGGAGAAGCCCCGGGAGCTCACAGAGCTGCGGGCTGTGTGCGCTGGGATTTACCCACTGGAAGCTGCTCTGTGTCCGACATGGCAATGGGGGAATCTCTTCTTGTGCGTGAAGGGAACGAGCCGTTTCTGATCTTGCTGTTCTGCTTGAGGTTTTGCATGCTGCCCGCCTGGCTGTAGTGCCTTCGGAAGCGGTAAGGGGGCTACATCCGTAAAGAAACATGGAGCCTCTTCTGGCTGGTTGAATTCAGGCCTGAATGTCCTTATTTTTGATGGGATCGGGTTGCTGATGTCAGTGATGATCAAAAAGCAGCTTGAAAGAAGTAGATCTTGGTCAAGCAGGGAGTTGTAAAACTCTGAGAAACTCTCTCCAACATCAAATACAGTGCAAGGGCTGTTTTGAAGGCACTTATAAACCTGATCAGAAATTAAATTCAGGCTTGGTTGGAGTTCTCTTGTAGTTAACATTTCTTTGATCATTTTTTTGACAAGAGATAGAGTCCAAACTGCAGGATTAGAAATACTTTTGTACCTATTACTCGCTCTCTGCCTCTCCTTCCACCCGCTAGGTGAGGAATTGCCAGCGGCCAGTAGTTGGCTTCATCATCCATAAAACAAGCTCTGGCGAAACTGGCTCAAGTAGGTTTACACCTTCACTTGTACTTTTTATTTATTTATTTCACTGATTTCACTCCTTGAAAGAAGGTTGTTTCTATAAAACCCCACCAGAAACAGGCACCATAACATTTCTCGCCTGTATCAAGGGAGGTGACCCTTATCAAGGTGACACTTTATTTTGGTGCCACTCACCGTTCTTGTGTTACACGTAACAAATATGCTCATTTCTGGCGCAGCCGGAAGGGATACAACCTCTCTCCTCTCCCAGCCCTCTGCTTTCCTCTGCAACAGTGCTTGGATTGTGCCGGGGACAGCAGACACTCCTGCTGCTCGCCCAAATCTCTGCTGACTGTGGTTGCAAACGGAGAAATGATTGTGCTGCACAGAAGATTTTGTTGTGACAAGAAGAAAATATTTGCAATCACTAGAATGTCTTACAGTAGTTTATTGCATTTTCTGAAAAAAACATGCACAGCTTTGATTCTAGTGACCAGCAGTCTTGATAGAGTGTATATGGGATCTGATTTTTTTTTTTTATTTTCTTAATATGCTGCAAGTCCTCCCCAAATCGCAAAATATACCGGAGGCACCACACCACTAAATTATACTTGGTCGCATTCTGAGCGTACAAAGGAAAAGTAAAACGTCAGATATTATATGAAAAAGTTTCAGAACACCAAGTCATTTTAATTCAGACTTTTATTTTTTTCAAGGAACTATCTTTTCTAAGCTTTGATATTTTGTTCAGAAAGGTCATTTCTTTTAAGCCTTTGTCATTAAAGAAGACTTGTTCTTTAAAGTGCGCTATCAAAGGGTGCAGAAATTGCAAGTTACTGAAACTAAAATGCATGATCAGTTTTAAGTCTGCCAGCTAAAGCCCACTTAAAATTAGATGTGCTGTGGTACTGGTGGCTTCTTTGATAAAGCCAGTGGAAGACATGCAGTTGGTCAATTCAAAAAAAAAAAAAGAAGATAATGAAATAAAACTTTTCCTCCCTAAATCAGAAATCATTTTTTCTGAAAAAGCATGGAGAGAACTGAATAAGGATCTGATCCTACGAAAATGTGTCTTGTGTGAGAGAAAGAGAGTGCGCTGCGTTTGGGAGCCATTTGTAACACTTTTACGTGGCAATTATGCAGCTCTTTCGTGTTATCTGGCATTTGTAGTAATGCAAATAAGTCAAGCCCCTGGACAATATATCATAAATCATTTATTTACTGTTGGCTACGACAAGATGATATCTCCTTCACCGACAGACAGACATGGCAGCAGAAAAGGGTGAAGCCCTTGTGCCGTGCCCTCGCCTCGCAGTGCCCGATCCTGCTCCCTGCTGATGCAGCTTTGTCCCCTGAAGCTGAGCGGTGCTGTGCTGGCTTCAAGGCGTCCTCAGGAGAAGAGATGTTGTCTTTCCTGAATGGTTCTTCTAACGCTGTTGCTAGCAACAGGGAACTTGAAGTCTTGTTTTAACCCAGATATGTCCAATATTCCAAGTAGTCTTCTCAGAAGAGCCTTGGGAAGCTGGGCTGCAGCTTAGCTCCACACAAGGAGGGTGTAGAGCTGCAGCCTCCTTTGAGCAGCTCTTAAAGAATTTTGTCTGCAGAGTTGGGTCCCAAGAGCCTGTTCCATTTCGCGTGCTCCATAAACATATAGCTTAGAGGAAACGGAGATTTGCTTTATATATGTCAGCACAAGTATCAGGCTTAGTCTCTGTACTTAGGACTGAAAACAAGGAAATGCGTGTTTGTGGAACAAGCAAAGTAATACCCTTGTCTCAGCTGAGCAGTTAAGTTACAACATAATGCATCCAGCTTCATGACATCTATTCACCAGATTTATCCTTTAGGAATCTTGTTGTTCTCCCATTTGAAACCCGGTATCAGTGCTTAGTAACAGATGGTGGATCTGGCCATCATTTCGGGACAAGGCTGTGGGTCCTAATTCTGCCATTGTTCTTATTCAAGCCAAACTAATGCTGAAGTTGACTTTGTCCAGCTTTGCCCAAAGAAGGGCTTCAAGGGACTTATTAAAATTCTAGGAAACCCGTAAGAAACCTCTTGGTCAAAGTGATCCTGAGCTGAAATCAAGGACTCTGTCATACTGCCCTTGTCTCCTCCCCGATGACCAGGGCAGTAGCGCCTGGAGGGTGCAGGACATGTTTAAGGAGATTGACGTGACAATCTGTGTCACCTGGGAGGTAGCCCCTGCCCCGTAACACGCAGTACTGGGGCAGCTGTTGACCGGCTGTTTTCCTTCTCCCCGAACTCCAGCATCAGCTGTAACGTGGGCTCAGCCCCTGGCACGGCACGGAGGGTGCGGATGGGGGGTCAGGGGGGGTTGGCTGCGACGGCCTGGGGGGTCACAGCTGGCCGCGCTGCTTCCAGAGCAAGCATTTTTAGGAGGAGGTTCCTCAGAAATGGCACTTGCTCTTTAAAGGAAGAGCCCGCTGAAACCTCAGTAAGGTTTTTATCCAGTCGCGCTGTCATTCTAAGGGTGGTGGAAAAACAGACCTAAGAAGGCTGATGACTCCAGATGGATTTCATGAGCAGCCAGAGCCTGGGTGTTTGTAAGGCTGTGTTTAATTGTGCTCAGGAATGATGTTACATCTTCAGAGACTTATCGACACTTGCTTGTCATCTTCTTGTTTGCTCATCATTGTTGGATGAGATCATCGGCTAGCTATTTTCAGTGTAGATTTGAATCTATAATGAAAACTCTGATTTTAATCAGCTCTTCCTCCCCTCTCCCTCATCTTCCCTGGGCTGTAGTAGATGAAATGTTGCTTGTCCCAGGTTCCTGCTGGAGGAGAGCGAGGAGGGGCAGCGAAGGGTGGGGAATTGGCCCTGGGAGAGAGGAGCAGCTCCCGGCCGTGCTGCACACCAGTGCCATGGCAGGGTGCATCGCGCAGCCCACTCACAGGAGGTGCTCACAGCCTCTGCTCTGAAGAGGTGTTGAATTCGTGTGTGTAAAGCTTGGCTGGATGAAACCTCAAAGTGCTAACTCAGCTGCGTATGTAATTGATGCTCACAGACCATAAAGGATATCTCGAATGCTTTATTTAGCATTTCCATTTGACCTCACCAGCAGCCTGATTGCACCTCCAGCCCACGGAGCCCACATTCTCCCCCGCTGGTTGCACCTCCAGGAAGGCGCAGGTGCACCACAGCACTGGCAGTGAGCGTGGATGGCACTGGGGTGCCAGCGAGCCCCCCACCAAAACCACCCAACCCATGGCTCTGGCTGCCTCAGCGAGCTCAGCACCCAGTCCCTATCAGCAGTAAATGTATTTGCATCAAACCGCTGTGCAGAAGTTTGCAGGCGGTGGAGGAGAAGGCGCTCGCCCCCGTCCTTTTCCCCGTTGGCTTTCTCCAAGAGAAACTCGGAGCTCGAATAGCAGAGCAGAACAGCGGCTGCATCTGTCTGACGAGACTTGGGCAAGATGGAGGGAGGAAACTTGAGCTGCGTTTCTTCAGTCCTCTGCTTAATGCAGATTTTTAGCCTGCTTGAGTGAGATTTATGTGTCCGTCAGGGTGCCTGCCTTGGACCAGGGAAGCGGGTGCAGCTGGTGGCCTGCCACAGGTCTGGTATCGCTGGGTACAACATAAAGCCCCCCAGGCATTCAGGTACCCAAAGCATATTGTAAATTCCAGGCTAGTGTAGTATGAAACTTAAATACCTCTCCAACATCTGTAGCTGCGTATTTCAGCAAAGCGCCTACTTTAGGGTGCTCAGAGCACCACAAAGGGTGAGTCTCCCGAGCGCTTATTTACAGAGCCCACGGGGCGGTTACAGCACCAGGAACCCGTTTAGCAGATGATTTAGCCATTGGGCATCCAGGCCTCATCCAGACGCAGATCCGGAGCGCAGCAATCACTCAGCAACTCCATCTACCATTAGTTACTGCTTCTAGTAGAGCTGAATATTACAGCTGAAACTGTCAGTGACCTCTGCGGAAGAGATCACGTTTTGCTGGCTCTCCCCCTCTGACAGAGCGCTGGGCTGTCCAGTTAAAGGTGCTTATGGACACATTTCTGGAAGTCCTAAAATCAGGTTGCGTGAATCCATCCGCACTCATATTTATTTGAAATGTAACTGGAAATAACACAAAATCAGGTGCTTTGCACTTGAAATAATTGGAGAAACATCTTCCATTCTATTAGATGTTAGGTCAGTAGAGGCAGTTTGCTCTGAACTGAGCAAAATCTCTCACCGGGCCCTGTAACTCCTCATAAGGCAGGAGGGTAGAAAAGCTGCCACCCTTGAGGAGGCAGAAAGTCCTAATGGTTTAGTGGGAAGCCGGAGCTGCCAAAATATAAAATTAAAAGCCCCGTGTAGGTTTCAGTGTAATGAGGCGATAAAACCGTCAGTAAGGGGGATTCAGCTCCCAACAAGAGGTGCTGGCTCCTCCTCAGGCAATTCCCTTCCCTCCTGCAAAGGCTGTTTTATCAAAGTGATGGTGCTGGGGGGTCTCCACCGCGGAGCTGCTGCAAGAGGGAAGGGGGCCTGGCTCTGCTGCCAGAAGTCTACTGAACCTCCCACAAATCATTCTGAAATGTCAGCCTTTCCTCATTGTAGCACAACACTTGGAGAAACCAACTGAATCAACCATTTTTTCAAGGTAACCCGTGGGACAGGTAACAATTCACAGAGAGAAGGAACGCAGAGGTGTTTGCAACGCAGGCGTCTCGGAGCCAAAGTGACGGAGGAGCTGCAGAGCAGGCAGGGGTAGGAGGCGGCGACAGGCAGGTGGCAGGGGGTAACCATGGTCCTACCACCTACTTTGCCCCTTTCTGAAGGATATGCAGGTGGTTTGGAGTAACACACCGTAAGCAACAGTCTCCATTTTCTCCCCAGCTTCATAACGGAGACCCAGTTTTGTTGCAGTATTTGCTATCCTCATGTTTAAAGCTTTCCTGCCTTTACAACCATGGAGCTGGGCCTAATCCAAACCCTTTAAACTCAAAGAGAAACTTTCAGGAGACGGCAGCTGGCTGCAGACCAAGCCCTGTAGGCTCACTTCGGAGGACCACCTATGTTACCGACATCTGCGGAGGGTACGGCAAGCGGGGCAGCTCCGCACAGGAGACCCTGGGAGCGGCAGGATCGGGCCGGTGTGGCTTTGGAGCCTTGGAGTTGCTCCCTTGGCTTCTCCTCTCTTGGCACATGAGCATCGAGGGGGTTTGTAAGATGTGGCTGCCACGTATGTGAGGTGGACACGTGCCTGTGCTGGAGGCAGGCGCAGAAATGCACATACCCATCTTGCTGCCCCAGACATGGCAAAGATAACCCATTTGGGGCTGCACCTGAACAAGTGCAGAGCAACAAGGACCCACCATGAAACAGTAAACGAGGGGCTCTCTGGGCTGTCCCCTGGCTGGCTGGTCCAACTCCCAGGGCTCGTGTCACACAACCGACCCAAGCTCACCTTGCTGTTGCTGCAGCTTTTGGCATAGAGAGAGGGGATGCGAACCTCCCACGGGCACAGAGATCCATTTGAACCTCCCACAGGGCTCACATCACCCCCAGCTTGCTCCTGAGTAAGGAACAGCAGGACCCACAGCTCCCCACCTAGAGCAGACTTCGATCTCCTGAAAGTTTACAGGGTTTGGACGAGGCCCAGCTTCCTCACTGTAAAGGCAGGAGAAGTTTAAACAAGGGGAGAGCAAACACGGATCCCCCGGTTCCGCAGCACAGAGCGGCCACCCGGAGGAGCATCCGCGGCGCCTCGGTCTTTTTTTCCAGAGCTCTGACGTGGTTCTTCCTCCGGCTCCACAGGTGCCGTAAACCACCAGGCTGCAACGCTACAGTTTAAAATATAAATACTGGGGGTAGTAAAAGCCAAGCACCTGCAGCTGGGCTCTGGTTACAGCAAGGGGGTCCCGCTGCCACCCCACACCCTGCCCCAGCAGCAGGGCCCCAGCGCCTGCAGGTCCTGGACAAAAGGCAGCAGGATAAACCAGCTGGTTCCTGGTGGGGCTCTTCCCACCTGAACCTTCGGCCCTGATTCAATCAAGCACATGTGCAAACACTTAACCTTAAGCCTGCACTTAAGTCCCGGCCCATCCCTGTGCTTGGATGCGCTGTAACCTTCTGGGGGCTTCAGACCTACAGCCAGGTTGGGTGGTTGGCTCCTGCTTTTAGTGCAGGTTATACCTGAGGTTACACCTTCCTCAGGACTGAGACAGTCCCCTGAACAGTAGTATTGTATGTATAGAATCATTTAGGTTGGAAAAGACCTTTAAGATCACCAAATCCATCCTTCTTCCTGCCTGAAAAATCCTTCAGCATGCTACAAGCTGTGCTTGCAGCCCTCTGCATCAGCAGCTCTAGCTTTGCTGCTGCCCAACTGGAGATCAGCTGATGGAACCATCTCCTCGGCAAAGGACGGCTACAGGTCCCACCCCACAGCACGTTGTGGGAGCTTCACAGGGTAGAAGCAGCTTTCTAAGGGAGCGGGTTTCTGTTTTGGTACTATATTGGTTGGTATGTTGGTGGAATCAAGTTATTTAACCTTCCTGATGGCTCTAGTAAGGGATGTAGACTGTTTTCCTTCACATGTTTTTGGTGGGGGTTGATTCTTTCTCTCCAGGTGACACTAAACTGTATTTTAGAGTAGATGCAAGAGCTTTGCTCCTAGGAGCGAGCCCACGCCGTTGTGGCAAACAGGACTAAGTTGGCCTGCGATGCTGAGCCTCGCACAGGACCCAGCCAGCTCGTGACTTGGCATGATGCCATCTCAGCAGATAGGTGTGAGCATCTAGAGACGCATGTGAGTGCTGGGGGCTGGACCGCCCCGGGTGCCCCTGCAGGGAATGCCCCTCCTGACCCCTGAGAGCGGGTGGCCCTCCCTGCCTGCCTCCCTCCCTCCCTAATTCGCAACTCTACCTCGCTTTTATCTCTGCAGAGGAAGACGAGTCGTTTGCTCGGGTTGAGCCTCTGCAATGTTGTGGTATTTTTTGAAAACTGTGTCTGCTGTTATATTGAACCTATAGAAGAATGGGATGGGAAGTGCTTGGAGGAAGAGGGACTGATGGTCCTGCACCTCCAGGTGCAGGTTATTACAGAAAGTGCTGGAGTTTGGCCAGTAGCCATTGTAAGGAAGCAGGTGAGAAATGCCAAGCTTAAACTGAAATTATATTTTTAAATTCATGCAACTACTAGAAGCTTTCTAATTGATATGTGCAGGTCTCTCTGGATCTGCAGACCTTTCTTTCTCTTTTTTTCATATGGCAGCCAAGTAAATGTACACATACCTATATGAGTGCTAAGCTGTGAAATAGCCACCTGGGTGCTTAGAAACTTGTATTTAGAGATCTAAAAACCAAAAAGACTTGGGAACGGCCTAGGGACACCATTCCTACAACTTCCCTGAATTAGTTTTGCGCTTTAAATCCAGCGGGTTTGGCTGAAATTGGCCATCTCTATTAGAAAAATAACTATGATCCAAATATTATCAAAAACCTATTCTGCATTCTTACTGACTGTGAACGGATCCCCTCTGATTAAACCTTTCTAAGCAGAACAGAGCAAGTTCCCTCAACCTTACAACAGGCTGTAACTTCCTGCTTTGTCATCATCATGTTTTTTCTCTAAAATTCCATGAAAAATAATACCCAGTTAATTCAATAGGACATTATTGAATAGACTGGCATTAATTATAGTGCATTCCTTTAAATCTTTGTTTATTGAGCATCAGTCTCTTATCCTATTTGGAATTAAACTCGGGGCTTAGGTTAATAATAATGAGGACCATCCCCTATGTCTTTAAATACAGGCAGAACAGAGCTGCCCTCCATGCTCCCCCAGATTTTCCCTCTGAGCAGGACATTTTGCAGAGCGTGGCAGTGCCCTGCCAGGCTGCTGGGGCAGCTTCTGGAAAAACCTTCTGGAAAAGTTTTAGGCAGCTTTGCTGTTACGTTTTCCTGTAAGATGTATAATATATTCCTATGTTATCTTTTGCAACAGAAAGGTTTTGTCTCCATCCTAGTAGCTTACCTGGCTTTTTCCCAAGTACAAGTCACTCTTGACTTTTCACCCTTAGTCTATCATTTTGATCTAGTAGCAGACAAATACGCAAATCTTCTTTCATTGCAACATTTTCTTAAAATGAACTGTCTTCAGTTCTGCCCATTAAAGATTTTAGCACGTCCTTTCGCTTGATTTGTAATTTCTCCCCCCAGTTTGGTGTATATTCATTACCTTCTCTTCTTAATTTGTGTTTATTTTTTTATTTTACACTCTGCTGCTTTCACTCCCTCTGCACGCTTACAGGTTCCGTCATTATAAAAACAATTATCTATGATACATTGGTTTGGTCTAGCTAAAAATATTTTCAGGGGTTGCAATTATCAGTCACACTTTTTTTTTTTTTTTTTTTTTTTTGTCAAAAAGTTTCTTCCTCTGTTGGCTTCTCTTCTCATTGTTTCCAGGCTGGTGAAAAGCAATGCTGTGAAACGCATCTCTCACGGGCGCAGCCTCAGAGCTGCCCTGCATGGGCACAAAAGGTTGGGCTTGGGAGAACAAGGGGGAAAGTGCAGTGGAGGAGGCATCTCCCTGGCTTACTTGTGGCGTGATGGCCAGTTCCAGTGTTTGGGTGAAGGCTGTGCATGGAATCACCTTCCATGGAGTCCTGGGGAGTCCCTGGAGGCTCCCGCAGACATTTGTACCCCCGAGGTCGCAGCTTGCCCCCGTGCACAGCTGGCTCTGTAGCCAGGAGCCCTTCCAGGGCGTGTGTTTTGCTGGGCAGGCAGGTTAAAAGCCGTTCCCTGCAGCGTGCATGTGAAGCTGTGTTTTCAAAACAGCTATGGGTTTTGATGCTTGCCCTGATTTGAATGCCCTAAGGGCTCTTTGATTGAGACTCTTTGCAACCTAATGTTCTGCAAGAAACCCAAACACCCTCAGTAATTAACAATGTGCAATTATGGATGGTTTTATTTGTACCTCGACCTGTCATCTGGGCTGCGTTTCTGGTGTTGGAAGACTAGAGAGGAGATTGGGCTGGGGGTGGGATTGGATCCCCCTCCAGGGATGGGTCTTTTGGGGGGGGCGGGTCAGGCCATGGCTGAGCTTCAGGAGGCGATGGAGCAGCGGGAGAAGGTGTCTCACCCCAGCCAAATGCACATCTTGCATCTGCAGTCACCTTTGGCTTTAACCTTTTCTTGCCTGTGGAGAGATGAAGGCTGCATTGGGGGGGGGTCTCTCTGTAAGCACTTGGCATCTCCCATTTTTCCTCCCCAGGCGGAGAGGTATCAGGGTTACAGAGAGCAGCCGTAGCTCTGGGGGAAGTTCTGTCCAGAGGCAGAGCATTACAGGGTGGGCGTCACGGCTGGTGTATTTACAGTGATGCTGCTTCTTCCGTGTTCCCAAGACGCAGGCGAAAGTAGAACTGGCAGCAGCTCCCCGCGATGCAGAAGGCGCGGAGGTACGCCGTGGTTAGCCGTGGTTACGCGAGGCACCGCTGCCAAACCATGTTTTCCTCCGTATGTGGCTTGACAGAACATTGTGTTTAACCTCAGACTAGATGGGATAAAACAGGGTTTGCTGTTCAGGGCTAGAAACTCATGTTTCCATCTGCACCTGAAGTCTATCTTCTGCTCCTAGCTCCTAGTTTCCATCGGGTAGACGGATGGAATATTTTCATGGGGACGTAGGAGGTTAAAGTCTTGATCCTTTTAATCTGAATTAGGTTCCTAAATTCAAAGCTGCCATTGACTTATGCACCTAAACCATTTAAACACCTAGAAAAATGCCTTCGGTCCCTAAAGGAGAGCCCGTGCAGTGCTTTGCTCGCCAGCCCGGCCCACATCTGCTCACAGCCAGATGTTGCCTTGCTAAAAGCAGACTGTTTACTACCAAGCGTTACATATGTGTTCAGAACGTTTCGTCGAGCCCTGAACGGGGTTAATGTATAACAGGGCTCTCAGCTCGGCATCTCTGAAAGGTGTCCAAGGCAAGCCTGTCCCCAGCGTGTGGCTCTCCTGTATGGAGAAGGAGAACGGGGACCCAGCTCCATCCCGTGCGGTCCATGTGTGGAAAAGCTCGCACGCTGAGGTTCTGCAGCGCAGCTCCCCAATATAACGGTGTAATAATTAACAACAGCCTCTGTGGTTATATGGCACCTTCCATCCGAGAGTCTCGCAGCACTTTACAGGCCCGTTTCCCTCAACACGTGATGCTGGGTCCAAGAGCCCCATCTTGATAGATGATCTCCTTGGGGTGGATTTGGGGCATGGAAGATTTGTTGCTTGTGCTTTGGCATGTCTGTTTGAGAAATGGGATCAGCACTTCCGCTAGGTGCCAAGGGGCAGGAGCTGTTGGGAGGGCTGCTGCATGGGCCAAGGCTTGAGCAACGCTTCAGTGGCATCTCTTTATTGCTGACCCCAAACCCGGCCCCGCTCAGCCACTGCAGGAGAGAGCCCATGATGGGCAACACGAGCGATCTGCTCTCAGCCTGATGATTAATTAGCCATTCGTATATGGAGCCGAGCATGATGCCTTCTTCTGGGGGTGGCTTGGTTTCAGGGCTCCTCTAGGACAGTGCAGAGCAGCCCCTGAGTGCCCTAATGAGCCCCCTAATGAGCTTTGTTCGGGGGCTGCAGGCACAGCTGCCGTGGGGACAGCTGGGAGATACACGGAGCTCCTGGGCCCTCCATATGGATGCTCTTGACCTCTGAGGCCTCCGAAACTCCATGTGGCTGCTGAGGACACTGGAAAGGGTCAACCCCGTCTCTTCATCCCCAACAAAAGGAGGGGTTTGGTAGACACGGTCAGGACAGAGCGGTGGAGGGGTCTTGGATGGAGGTGGGTCGGGGGAGGCACTGGTTTCCATGGGCCGTGGATTTGCAGCACAGCAAAAGTCACTTGTAAACACAGGTTGGAAAAAGCAGCTACTGCAGCCACAGCCCTCGCCGGGTGCCCGGTAAACGGGGCCAGACGGGTCGGACCCAGCCACCGCTGTCCCAGCAAAAGGCTCTTGCAGCTCACCCGGGGGGCGCGGGGAGACTTTGAGCCCCCTCCCCATCCCCAGCAGCTTTGTTATCGATGCTATTATGGGGCTGGCGGAGCCAATCCCCGCCAGCCCCGATTCAAAGTCCAGGTGCCAACCAACTTGAACTCTCCAGCATCCCTGCCGTGAAGCAATTATTCCCTCAGACACATTCATTGTTCTCATTACACCGTAAATTGTGAATGAATTAAACATGCACTTACCACCATGCACTACAGCTGTCAAGGAAAATAACACACAAATATCACACAGGGCTGGATCCTGCTCCCAGTCCTCTCCTAGGAAGGTTTGCTGCTCGCAGGGAAGGAGGCGGCAGCCAAGCTGGCTGGAGCTGGTATTTTCTTTATGGCGAGGCCAAATCTCTGTTCTCACTTACAGCAGCGCAGGGCAGGGCTATCTCCATTGGATTTGATGTTTTAATTGTGGGGATTTGTGGGGTTTTGGCCATATTTATATCACTGTTGCGCAGAGGGAAGACTGGCTGCTGAGCTTCCTGAGATCCCAGTTTGACCGTGCCTTCCTTGGGGCACAAAATCCTGCTGTGGCTGTAAGAGGACAAATGTGGTGTCGCTTTGAGCTGGTAGGGCTAAAACCATCCCAAGCCCCTGTGCCACCAGCAGCACGGTGCCTGGCGTGGAGCCCCCCCAGCTCTGGCACAGGGATGCTGGGCTCGCCGCTACAAGCATCCCAGCCCGTGCTGGGGGATTTCGCTATATGTGGCTGACAGCTGGTGAGGGAAGCTGTAACAGAAAGGTAATTCAGAGTGCCTGACCACTTCTTATATGTATATATACTTTCCCAACAAGAAGCATGGGCATTATTTATTTTCTAATCTCAGTTGCATGTCCATGGAGCTTAGAGAGTGGGGACCAGTCTTCTAGCGTGTCAGCAGATAAATTCCCCGATTGTCGCTGCTGCAAAGAGGGGACCTGGAACTTGCGGCTACCTTGGGGTACGATGTCAGGATTCACCAGACAGGATTACAGAGGGGGCTTTTCTTCTGAGTGCGGGAGCTGGAAGTTTGTCTGCATTTCTCTTCTTGCACTGCATCTCCAAGGAGGTTTTCACTTTCTAAGAAGGATGTTACCCACTGAGCTATTCATAGTAGTTAAATGAGAAAAGGGGTTAATAAAATACATGCTAGAAAAAAGAAAATAAGATTAGAAGGACTGATGTTTTGGCTGTGAGGCCTTCTGTGGGCTGCGGAGAGAGGGGGGAAAAAAGGAACAAGATTATTATTTTCTTTTCTCTGGCTCAAAGAACTTCATGGCCAGAATGGCACCACTAATCCAATTTTCTTTCTAACAAGTATTTTATCAACACCTCTTTCTTTTCCCCCCTCCTCTGTTCTCCTTTCCCCAGTCTCTACGCAGACATACGATGAGTTGTATTGCAATTAAAGTTTCCACTACACGGTGTCTGTGCTCTGCACAAACAGTAGTGGGGCTCGTGGGAGCCGGGGACCCCCGAGACTCTGTGCCCCTCTTCCCCCACATGCACATGTCCATGCACATGCAGTCATTGCACTTTTGGGCACCTGGTTTTCTCTCACCGACCACAGAAAAGTATCTTTTACAGCCGTTCAGCGCTGCTTGGCAGAGGATCAGATAGCAGCTCCACTGAAAGCAAACAGCCGCCTTTCCGAGGGAGTAAATATTTCGCAATGTGTTACTTCAGTGTTATTTATTATGAACATATTTTCCCTTTTATCCGGGGATTTGCCAACTCTTCAGAGTCACAAAACCTCACCGTGGCCTCGCAGAGGGCGGCTGCGCTTCTCCTTCCCCTCTGCCATTTTTTGGGGGGACCCGGCAAGGTTTCATCCCTCCAGGAGAGGAGGATGTTTTGCAGGATCCTGGGATCGCTGCCTGCCCCCTGCAAGGGGCACCTGAGACAGGAGCTCTGGTTTAAGCGGTGGCATGGGTCATGTAATCAGAGTAATGAGTTGCAATGGGACCAGTCTGCCCCAGTACACACAGGGCACAATGTCCCAGGGGAGCTTTTGGGGCAATACACTAAAAGAATGGGTAAAACACGGGAGGGGAGCTGCGCTCGCTGGTTATCTGTCTTCTCTTAAACCCGGTGGAGGCGGGGAAAGGGAAGATCTCGGGTAGTGGAGGGTGCTGGAGGAGCCGGTGAGGTTGAGGGAACCGTTAAGACCAGACTCAGAAGAGGACCATTATATCTTGAGCGGGAGAGAAAAAGAATTAAAGCCTTAAAAGAACCTGATTGATGTTCATTAGCCCATGATTCCTGTCTGGCTGTGGGAAACTGCTGCTACGCTGAGCCCCCCCTTCGTGGAGGTGTGATGGGGCTGGGATGGTGAGAGGTCCTGCCGCTCCAGGCACTTCTCTGGATACGTGGTCTTTTGCTGGCATGGGTTTTTCCCTCTCTCAAGGACTAAGGAGGCTGGTCCCCTCCCTGCCAGGTTGGCTGGGGTCTGGGGGAGGACATGATGTAGGGTTAGTCCACCAGTGAGTGCAGCAGCAGCTCTCGGGGTGCAAGCACCGGTGCAGCCTTGGCCCAGGTCAGTCCCAGCCCCCTGCATTCCTCGGGGGCGCGGTGCAGGGAGCAGAGCGGTGCAGCGGTGTGTGCTCGGCTGCCTCCGCTGCTTTGCAGAGAGATCGGGACCTTTCAGAGCAAAGCAACCTTGTATACGGTATTTCATTCCGTTCAATATAACTAGCTGAGGGAAAAAAAATTAAGTAATAAACATAGTGCAAGAGGGTACATTGCTGCAGCCAGCCCCATCCTATGGGATGGGGCCCAGTCCTCCATGGGATGAGCCCGTGCTCCCCGCAACACAGCCAGCTGGGATTTCCAGTGGCAAGGAGGCTTCCCAGGCAGGCTGGGGCAGGCTGTCTAGCAGAAGCGTTATTACAGAAGCAACAAGAACTTGGAAGTGTTTCTTTCTTCCTTCATTACCTTCTTACATTACCTCCCTGTTGCCTGAGTATCCAGGTGCTGGTAATTGGCCAAACATCAGAGCAGCTGGAGCAGGAGCAAGTGGCTCAGCCCCGGCCTCGCTGCTGCGATTTGGGATTTCTGCTTAGGCAGGAGTTAGCTGGGATGGGGAGTCCTGGTCCTCCTGGGCTCACGCAGGAGAGGCGCTGGAGGTAGAGAAGCAATGACCCGCAGTGGCTCGCTGCATGAGGAAGCCATCTCGGGGTGTTCCCATTTGTTTCTAATCCTTCTTGGCACTTGTCTTCACTAGAAAATTAGACCGTGTTGGAACATGACTTTGCTTCAGCATATTAATTACTAGGATGATTAAGATAGGCCAGCGGTTAAGTGCAGACAGGCACAGTCATGCTCAACATAATGTCAAGTGATGGGAGTTAATCCTGCGATTCCAGTAAGATTCACTCAGGACCAGGTGGTGTAATTATGACCAACTGAAATTTTTTAGTCAAATTTGGATTTTGATGGGAAACCAAATTTTCTACAGAGAGGAGTTTCTAACTCATGCTCCTTTTCCCTTCTGTGGCAATGCTGAAACTCCAGGGCTGGTTTCAGCCAAAAGCCAGAATGTGTACATGCTGAAATGCAGCGGCGATCCGTGGTGGGTGGCATGGGGGTGAGGTGCCTTGACACTGCCATTTCCCAGTATATAGGCGGTAAATATGGGGTTTACCAGGATTTTTTTAAAAGTCAGCTCAGTTTTCTTTGGAAAACCCTTCCTACCAGTGTTTTTTCAACGGGCTCGATGCACAAAGACCAGCAGGAGCCCATTTAACCAGGAAAAAACACCCAGTCCGGGCAGCAGCACGAGCATCCTCTCGGGGTGCATCAGCTGTGCCCTCCCTCCCTCCGCGGGGCTCAGCGATCCATGTCTCGCTGTGCTGCTCTCGGGGGTTTCCTCATCCCAGATGTGGTATTCGATGTCCCCGGCTGGTGTCACCTCTTCCACCAAACCTCCTGGTCTGGACCCGCAGTGCCATGAGCCCACTCCGCAGCCACCCCTCGCAGGGCAAGGCTCCCGCGGGCGCGCTCCTTTGCATCCCGTGGAGGCTGTCATTAGTGTTTCTCAATCAACGCTTTCTGGTTAGTGACTGGGGCCAGTGGGAGCTTTGAATGAAGGTGGGGCCAAGCCCGAAAAAGATCCTCTCCTGAAAAATTATAATGAAAGCAATAATGGTTGGGTCCTTGAGCAATGCCTGAGTATGACAATTGTTGTCTGGAGGCTACCTTAATTACGAAACAGTGTTCTCAGCCTCAGGCTTCACAGTCTCAGTGCCTTTACTCTCTCTTGAGCAATATTTTATTGCTATTGTCCTCAACCTGTTTCATATTAAGTTCAGGGTATCTGAAAGTTATATGAAATACATGTTTGTTTTCTATTCTATTTGCACAAATTTCTTGTATTGTGGGGGGGGCGTTTTTTTTAAATCAGTATCTGAAAGCCTAAAGCCGGGATTATCTAAAGGATTATAGGAGAATTAGGCACCGAAAGCCAATTGATTTTTCACTGTGAATTAGCCAAGTGCATTTGGAGGGCTGGAGACTTTGGTCTGCGCGTGGTTTCAGGTCCAGCTCATGTCTTCTGGGTAAAGAGACCTCAGCGCCTCTCAGATGGCCTTAAAGAGGTGCCAAAGCAGGAGCAGCCAGTAAGAAACTGCAGGTACAAGGAGGCAGACGTGGCCCTGAGATATTAAACTACCTTTGAAAATCTCATTCTGACTCCCTTAGGCTCTTTTGTAAACGCCACTCTAAGTTACCATCAATTTCGACAATTAAGCACTGATTTAATTTTAGAGTAACAATAATTGTCAACATTTTCCAACCCAACCACCTTAAATTAGACACACAGATCCAAGTGTTGGCACTGGATCAAAGCGGAGCGATTTTGGGAGATGCTGAGCGCACGCAGCTCTCGCTCGACCGTGTTGCAGGTTGCGCTCAGGACTTCAGAACATGGAGCCATTTGGGCCCCATCCCCTGCCAGACGCCGGGTGCTCAACATGCGTTTCAACACCTTGCTTTAGGCACCTCGGATTAAAAAAAAAAAGTTATTGGCCAGGAGTATTGCACTGATTTTCCCCTGGCAGAGTGGGAGTGGAGGTTGCTGCCTCTCCGCGGGGAAGGCGCTGGGTCGCACACCGGTGTCCTCGTGGGATGTGACAAGGGATGTCACCAGCATCCTTGCTGATGGTGAGCGGGCAAGGCGGAGATGGCAGGCAGGGTAATCCTCTGAGCCCCCCTCCCTGGGCCTGACGTCCTTCAAGGAGGGACCCCTGTGTCCCCCAGTGGGTTCTGGGGTGGCCGAGGACCTTCTGGGGGCCCATGGGGTGCAGGTGGCAGAGGTGCTGCTGCTCCTGGGCCCGGGCAGGGACCCCTTTGCTGGGCAACCTATGCCCGCTGGGACGGATCCCTCCGTGTCCCACCATACATCTCCTGGGGAGCACTGGCTTTGGGTGGGGGGTCATTGCTGGGGCCGGGGAGGGCAGCGGGACCCCGGTGCAGGTCCCTGCTGGGCTCGGTGCCACGGTGGACATCAAAGCTGTGATTAAGCCAATACTTTAATCGTATCTCCGCGCCTTTGATGAGGGCTTCACCTCGCCGTGCTCTCCCCACACCCAGCCCCACCCTGAATTAGGGCTTTTGCTTTATTTTTAGCAGTGATTTGGAAATTGCTGGGGCTCCTTTTTTCCTTTCTTTCGTTCCCCCTTTTTCACCCCTCTTTCTTTCCTCTTTTTTTTTTTTTGTTTTTTATAAGGATCATGTCAGAGCTCAGTGTCCCCCGGACCCCCAGCCAGCCGTTCAGGGAACATTCACACCTATTTTCCTTGCCTTGTCTCCCCTTTATTCTTATGAAGCTCTCATTGATTATTGCCCTTAAATTCCTCAGTCCGGTCATAGATAAAAGGATAACCACTTCAAAGCAAAGTGTTAAGAGTTTAACCTCGAGCTAAAAGAGTGGACAACAAGGTAATTGAGGGTAATAACTGATCACAGACCTACTTTCAAAGGCACATGCAAGCCTCACTTTCAGATGGCTTTAATTTTATTAACATTTGTAGCAGCTCTAGATGCTTTTGAATCATTACAAACTTCAAAGCTTGAGGTAACACTCCAAATGGAGAACCTGACACCAGGTTTTTTGTTCAGACCCACATCATATTGATAGTCTCTGTTGCAAGCATGTAACATCTCTTCTCAAACTATAAAAACCTAGATGAAAAAAAATATTGCCAATGGAGAAGATCAAAGCCTGAACCTCACTTTGAGTGATCCCAAAGAAGTCAAAACAGAAAGCAACATGGAAAAAAATAAAGTATCTATATTATCCCAACTATCTTTATCCATATTTTAAACTTGTCTGCTTGAGGCGGAGGAGTATGGATAATTCTCCCTGCGTTTTATCAAACTGTTTGGCTGATCATCTGTTCCTCTTTGGGCATTTGGACTTGGCCCTTTTGCTGTCCATGTATGAGGCATTTAAACCCAAGAATTTGGAAAAGGCACATGAAGGAACAGCCCTGACTCAGCTGGGAGGAGAGCCACGTGAGGCAAACGTAAAAATTACATTTATAAACTGAAAACACATGGACTGAAATCAAAATTATGAAAACACCCAGAGTACTCCCATCTCCAGCCCCTGGTAGTTATGGGAGAAAAAGTCATCTCTCCACGGCAAGCTGTTCACCAGCTAAATGGGTGCCATCCCCCAGCGTCGGGATGTGCCCGTGGTCACCCTGGCTGGGTTTGCTGGGGCTGGTGCAGCTGTGCCCTGCCCGAGCCCAATCGTTCCTGGGGCCGCACGGTGAATCAGCTGGAGGAATTGATCCAGGGTATAAATAGCCTTTTTCTTTGTCTATTTTTTGTGCGGGGGAGGGTTATTTTTAGCTGGGTGAGTTCCCTGAGCTCATGCACGAAGCATTTGCGATGAAGGGGGTGGCCCAAGGAAGCAGGCTGTCCCTGTTGCCAAAAATTACACCCCAGCTCCCCTCTGCAGAAAGGTTGCTGCCACCTCAGGCTGGTGTCAAGGCTCCATGCAACTTCAAGTAGTCAGGGAGAACCTCCCCAGCTGCTTCAGCCTCTGTAAAGTCATCAAGAGAAGAAAAATTACTTAGATTTTTTTTTTTCTCACTGGTTTATAGTGGTGTCCGGCAGGTTTTAGGCTGGTGTAATCCTTTCCTCCTGATTTGCATTGGTGTAACAGCGGAGAGAAGCATCAGGCAGAGTATTTTTTTAGTGCACGCCAGGACGAAGGGCTGGGTGTGAGCTCAGGGCATTTAACAGTGTCTCAGCTGCTGAAGGGGCTGGTCCAGTGGTGTGTCCCCCCGACAGCCCACCCCTGCCCAAAACCCTCTGCCTGCTCCGGCTTGGCGATGCAGAGCCAAACCGTCAGCAGCTCCCAAGCACGGTGGCTTGTGAGAACTCCTGAAGGCGAGGGCTCGATGCCGATTAACCCCGGGTACCTGGCCCGCAGGTTTTTTGTCATTTTTTGCTTGCAGCCAGCATGACAGAGCAACATTGCCAGTGTTGTCTGGTGTCAGGTGTATCACATAAGAGTCTCATTATCTGTGTACGCTTCAAGAGCAGATGTGAACGTGCATAAGCTTGTGGAAACCGCATACTTTTACATGGATTAAATAACTTCGGGTTTAGCCTGCACTGATATAACATTCTTTATGAACTGAAATCAATGTAATATAAGCTGTTCTCTCTGTGCTCATGTTAGGTGCGTGCCTGTGGGATGAAAGGACAATGGTATATTGATTAAATCTATGGAATTTATGTTATTGTCTGAAGTTATGGCTAGAATAATAAGCAGTTATTTCAGCATTTCTGTTGTGCTTTTAATGAGTCTATTATCAGTTGCACAGACAGGGCAGATAAATGGGACCCAGCGCTAAAACATATGTTACAACTGCCCAAGGCAAGCCCTGGCTTGCAGATCTGGATCTATACAAAACATGCTCAGAAATCGCCGCCTCTGTGGCCAGTTTGTTTCTTCTGCTGTTGCTCACTGGAGCTGCCACCCACGCCACACCAGCCCGGGGATGGGCATCCCACCAGGACGTGCCACACGCCTGGCAGGAGCGTGGAGCAGGAGCTGCCCCATTTTCCAGAGGGCTCACCATCATCCCCAGCTCACTTCAGTGGGACTGCCGTATTATGGCAGCGCTCGCGTTTCATTTAATCAACCAGTCAAGCAAATGGGGATCATAGTCATCTCTACTGTTGCAAAGCTCTATTTCCATAATGCCATTTCCAAGCAAAACCCTTCATGTGTGATTAAGACGACAGGAGTGCTCTCCTTTCAGCTTGCAAGGGGCTTGTGTGGAAGCTCTCATTTGCGTTAACGGGAGTCACGTGCACAGAGGTAAACAGACCCACAAATATATTGTTAACAAAATCCCCAGAACTGGTATTTTTTATGGATTTGAAACACTGTAGTGGCATGGTTGTCCTGTAGCCCTCACAACCTGTCTCTGCGCTAGCCACAGGAGGCTTGCAGCTTTTACTGCCTTCTAGGAGTTTTTAGAGCTTCCTCCAGGTGGAAATATTCCTGTTACAAACCGAACTCATCTCAGGAAGAAGCAGCTGGGACTAAGGAGGTGACAGCAAGGTCCTGCTCCCCTCGGTGCTTCCTGCCATGGCCACCATCCCTGTCAGGGGCTTCTGCTGCGTCATCACTAATAAGCTCATCTGCATGGTCCATTAGAAGACCTTGGAGGGGATATGGGACACGTGGGAGGGAACGTGATGGGCATTCCCAGTGCAATAATAGCAAGCTAGGAACTGCTTCGATCCTCGGTGGAGCCTCGTGGGGATGAGTTGTGTCTTGTACAACCCCATGGGCTGGAAGGGCTCTTGGAGGAACCAGAGGACCACAGGGAACGGTCATCCTGCCAAATGCAAATGCTATGAAGAAGGAAGGGGGGGAGCTGTCATTGGTGATGTGAAAGGGTCAGGAATATGCTCTCGAGATAACAGGAGACTCAAGTTAGATTGGTTTTCAAAGGGAAAAAAAAAAAAAGGGGGAAAAAACAAAAGGTGTCTTAATTTGAGTTGTGTGAGGAAGAGAAAAAGAAGCCCAGAACCTGGTTTTAGTGACTATAGTGGAGGATTGCAGAAGTGGGGAAGCGGTCTAACAGTTTCTCCCATTTTTCAATGATATGAGGTTCCCAGTCCCCCCAGCTTCTTATGGGGAGAAAGGATGCTGGGCAAGTGATTTCCAGGCTTCTCCAAAAGGGTTAGAGAACATAACTAGCAAAAGGAGAAAAGACTAAAATAATATTTTGATGCTCCCACAGCATGGTGATTTCTACTAAAAAGAAAAAATCATTAATGACTCTTCACGAAACATATGTGCAAGCAGCTGCTTTTTTGGGTCTAGTCTGGAGAAAGCCTGACCTCACACTAGCTGAGCTTCCCCAGCATTTAATGAAAAGGGGAAACAAAGACGCCAATATTAGCCAATATTAATTGTTTAAGCGCTCTTGAAAGGATCACAGTGGAGGTTCCCACAGTGGAGGAAAACACCTTTTCATACAATCGATAGGGCTTTGGCAGAGGAAGATACGATTGACTAAAAAAAAATAATCAGATAAATGGGGAGAAGGGTGACCCATGCAATCTGATACTGGATGGGAATTTGCACTTTGTGCTCCTTGGGCAGAAGGCACCCGGCAGCGCCAGTGCCACGACACCCAGGCAAAATTTTCCCGAGCACCATCCAGGTATTTGCTTGCGAGCAGGATGGCCCCATGGTAATAAATATGTTTCTGGAGTTGCTGCACCTCTAGAGGACAAGGGCTGGCAGCTGGGTGTATGCTGTGCCCCAAAACCACAGTGAGGTTCTTCTGGTTTGAGGAAATTATGTCAGGAATTGCATCAATGAGCCTGATGTGGAGGATCAGGCCCTACAGCACAAATCCTGCCACCCACTCAGTGGATGCTTTGAACAAGGGGGTACGTGAGAGGCAACCTTGAGGGCTTTTCCTTCGGTCCAAGGCAATGAGGTAGAGCTTAGTACTCAGTCCATCTCCATCAACCTACCAGTGGTGGCTTTTGTGAAGGAGAAATCCAAGCAAAGGGCATTTGTTGTCTTCTGAGGGACTGTGCTGCTTTTTCCTACATGGTGGGAAGTCCCATGCCAGGTGTAGGGGTTGTTTTGTTTGGTTTTAGAATTAGCTATCCACTGTTTCCTCTTTTAGCTAAAAACATCTGTCTCCTGGTTCCTCTCTATTGTCCCCTCTGTCAGATAGATACTGCGATACTCTTCTCAGTGCTCTTCCCAGCATCGAAAGGGCTCAGATACAGGACTTGATTGTGCAACTCTTTGTATATGGGGGTACTCCAGTGACTTTGAGGGCCCAGTTGGCATCTGAGGACCCAGTGGGTGATGTGGAGATTAGACTTTCTCCATGCAAAGTCTCCTCTCTCCAGTCTGTATTTCACACCTGGAAATATAGTCATCCTTAAAAAAAAATGTTTCTTTTGGGGCCTCAGTAGTGGTCCAGCTTGTGAGAGGCAGGGTGGAGGCATCATCCAGCTCCTGACACCACCACAAGGGCTGGAATATCATGCCCTTCGCTATCCTCCTTGATACTGAAAATTGAATCGACAGGCAGAAACAAACCAAAACAGGTATAATTTTAGGGTACTCAACTTGGAGAGTGCACCTAAAAATAACTGTGCATAAAGGGTTTGGGTTGGTTTTTTTTTTTCCCCTGGAAGTGAAAAGTTTTATTTGACTTTGTGATTGAAAAGTTTTCCACTAGCCAGGAAAGCCTATTCACTCATAGCCGTTGTCTCTCCTCCTGCTTTTTCCATCATCATCATCCTTTAAGGGCTGTGTGAATCGGGATATTCAGGGTCCTGCTCGATGTGTGGGATGCCCAGTAGCAGGCAGGGGTCAAAGCGCGCTGTGCCAGCCCAGCAAGCACCCTGCTGCGTAGGAAGGGTTAAATTTCATGCTGCAGCTGCAAAGCCCAATTTCTTTATTTCCTGTTAATGACATTATTGCCTACATAAAACCATTGAAACATGTTTCTTTCATTTGTTTAATTTCAAATTCTGAGCACACTAGCTGGAAACTATGTTTAATAGTTAAACTCAAAACATTTGGATTTCCTTTCCTCGCTGAGATTTGCAGTGAGTACACTTCATACTTAGTTGAGTTTTTAAGTAACCATTTTTACACAGCTATAGAAGCCAGCCAGAAAACAAAAAGGATTATATTGCAGAATCAAATCACATCAGTTCAGGCTAGTAACACATCATATATTTCACTTCCTCCACAGTCGTGCCAAGATACCATCAGAGCCAACACCTTACCAAGCTGGCCATGTTCACTTCCAGGAGCGTCCAGCCCCTGCAGAACGAGAGCCAGCACACCCCACTTGCTCTGTGCATGCAGAAGGACTTCCCTGAGCATGCATGGAAAAAATGTTCCTGTTTCCATGAAAAAATAGGATGGAATCTAATTCAGGCCTTGCTAGCGCTGATGATCCCATCACCTCCCCATGTTTCTCCTACATCCTCCTGTTGAATCTCACATGCCAAGTTCTTGCTCCCAAGCGCTCTCTGGGCAAGGGCAAAGTGGGAGCACAGAGTAGGCAGGATGAGTGCACATGTAGGTAGATCTGAACCATCACAAATTTGAAGGGAAATCCTTGAATCTGAACTCGTTTAGCAAGTAAAGATCCAAAGACAAAGACGCATTATCTGTTGATGCTTTTAGCAAACTGCCACACACTCTGCAAGGAGCAGGGGGATTTAGCCCTGTCAGGGTGATGGACACCTACAAGCAGTTGTTGTGTAAAGCTTCACTGCTTGTGTGCTGGAGTGTCTAAAAGTCACTTCCACAAACGCTCACGAGATTAGTGTGTGGAGTACTGCAAAGAAAACTGGGCTTTAAACCACATTAGATTCAGATTCCCCTTGGCACGTGTATACGAAGGAAGCCCAGAATCAATATTAGGCCTAGCAGAAGCAGTGAGCAGAGATGCAGCAAGGAGGAACGTGGCCCTCAACGGGACTTTCTAAGGAGTTATCACCTGATCCTGACAAGAGGGCCACACTCAGTGCCTCTGCTGTGGCATCACAGATGCATCCCCAGCAGCCACAGCAGTGCTCAATTTTCTGTCAAAAAATCCGTATTTGACTAAAAAAAATCAGTAGGGCTTAAATGTTACCTTCAAGGGTGATGTGTGGGCTCCATGTTGCCTGTGAAGAGCTCAGCTGCTTGGGCTAGAGAGGCTGCATACCCTTGCCGTGGTGTTTGCATCCCAGTGGCACACACCCAGGCAAGCCATTGTCCACCAGAGGTCTTGTAGACCTGGTGTCCTACTAGTTACTTAATCAAGAAGCTAGCAGAGAAAGTGATGGCTCGTTCGTGCATGGGGAGGAAGGGATTGTGGAAAAAGTAAGTCGTGGGAAGTTGTTCATAAATATCCTCGTTTTCCTCTTTTGCCCCCACCCTCTTTTCAATCTCTATTCCGTGCAGGTGAAGGCAGCAGTTCAGAAATGTTAATAGATAGCAAAGTGCTTATGTGTGTTTTATCAGCTCTCATAGAACGGTTAGCGCTGATACGGTGCCCCTTTTAAGTCTAAAAATTCTGGCCAAGCATGTGCAGATAGCAGGGAGTGCGCTGAACAAAACATCAAGGAATAAAGTCTGTAGGGGGGAATGGAAATGTTAAAAGGATTATAGGACGAGAAAATGTATCGGACTTATCTGGCAATACTTGGTAACAAAAGTATGTCGGTTTGTGAAATGGACTTCAAATCCCATAAAACTAATTGTGTGTTTTCTTGTCTTATTTTTGAGTATCTCTGGCAGTACTTTTTTTCCCCCACTGCAAAAGCGTGTCTGCATGTGGATAATACTCTGTGCTTGCAGTATGGAGCAAGATTATACAGCCAATTGGTTTTATACCTCTTAAACTAATGATGTTAAAGTAGTTTATTAAAAAAAAAAAAAGGAAAAAAAGGAAGACTAACTTCAAAGGTTTACATGTGGGTTGCAAACCTCTCATGTCTTCTGTATACAGGACCTTCCTCTTATTTTGATCAAGACTGTTCCCAGCACTTCTGTTGAAATACTTGCAAGCCTTTGATCTTGTTATCAACATGACCACCAGTGAGAGCACCCCCGCTTGCTGAGCGTGTGACAGGGCAGGTGACGTCAGTCACCGTCTCTGACTAACACCGCTTTTGGGTTGAGCTCGTGCTGCTGCGCGGGTCCTCCTTGGGCTGCGCTTATCGCAGAGGAGTCTTCCTGCCAGGAAAATGATTTAGACCCCGAGACGTCAGCCCGCCGTGGCTATGCGTTCCACCAAGGTCACAAGAGTAAATAGCACTGCTCGCCCTCCCCTTGCTGGGCCAGGGAAGGGGAAGCAAAGAGATGGCATGAGGAGCAGGGCGGGGAGAGGTTGGAAGGGTCTTGGGGGGGACTTGGCCCCAAGTGGGCCATGGAGAGCAGGGAGTTCAGCATGGTCCTTTCATCTTTCCACTGAATTTTCCATCAACGTCCTTGTGATCTTACTGTAGTTTTAGCCAAGGAATCACTTTTGAGGTGCATCAGTAAGCCCAGTGTCGGGCAGCGGCAGCATCCCAGCGGGGGCTGGCTGGGCTTTGGGCACCATCCCTCACCTTCCTCACTGTTTTGGTGTTGCCCGTAAGGACGGCGCTTCTCTGGCCCTCGGTGTCTCCCTGTGCACGGTGAAGGACACCGCCTTTGACCTCTGTTCTAGGACTTGTGGTTCATGAAATGTGCAATGTGAAATGTAGGCATCACTGTTACTTGCTGCTGCTGTTCGATTCGGCTGCGCTCCTCGCACCGCTGTCATCCTCGCGCGGCCACACACAGGGACAAACAGAACAGCCCTGGCATAGTCCTGAGCCTTAACATTCCCGGTGTTTGACCTAGTTTTCTGCAGGAAGCCAACAACCTGGAGACAGCTCTTTTGGAGCAAGACACCAGCAAAATACCTGCCTTGCGGGCAGAGAAGGCAGCGATGGAGCCAGCTTAGTTGGGTACAGTTAGGACAAGACGGGGTGTTGCATTATGAGCCCAGGGAGTGTGGACTGGCACATCTGTCAGTGCTGCCCCGAGAGCGATGCTCTTAGACCAGCACTCAAGTCCTTAATGGCTCCCACCGCTTTTTTCTTTCCCACTTTTTTTTTTTTTTTACTACCTGCTCTAAAAATCTCTTACACACACACACACACACACACAAAAATCTCCTTATTATGTAGCTTCACTGTGAATTGACTCTTTTCATCTAAAATTATTCTTTTTTGGTGCCACAATCAGACTTCAAGCTTCTTTGCACTGCCTGTGAACGTGATACATCGCCGCAGCCAGCAAGGAGGACACGGCTGGCCTTTGCAGCGGCACCACCAGGGCATGAGCACGGCCGGGTGGTGCCACTTTATACAGCTTTTTGCAGTCATTTTCTCTACACATGGGCTGAATTTTTATCTAAAATGCAGAAAGGCTAACAAATAAAATATAAATAGTTAATTTTCCTTCTGTTCCGCCTGGGAATTCAGATTCAAGTTTAGACTGGAAAATCAGAAGGAAATTCAAAGATACTCTGCTTTCTTGATGACTGCAGCTGCTACCTGAACACAGAGATTCCCTGTAGATCTACGAACAAGGACTTCCAGAAACTGATAAAGATGAAGAAAACTCTGGAAGACCTTCTTGTACCTGCCACCGCCTGCCTAGTTCATCGGATTACTTTTAAACCTCAGGCACTACGTGACTCTTCCCTGTCAGCAGAAGGAGAAAATAGACTCCCTGAGTGGACGTGCAGAAAATGAAGGGGCCACCGCAGCTTTGGGAGGGCAAACTGCTCCACGGGCACTTCCACACAAAGCCCCGTCCCCAGGGGCTTGCCCTCCTCTCATTTTGTCCCCAAAGTGCCCCTTTTTGGTGACTGGCATAGAGAGGGTGGTGGGCTAGACGGGTCTTTGGGTGGGCTGCTCTTCTGCATGTGCGATCCCAAATAACACAGTCAATGAAGTACCTGGTTGAGTGACTTGGTTGCTTGGTGTGCTCCCAGGGCACCGGTGCAGGGCAGTACTATTGCCCAACGCAACTTGGAGAAAGCCGGTTGGCTAAGTGACATTTTTATGAAATATAATGAATGATACTTAATGAGATTTTCATCCAAAGTGGAAAAGTCCAAGGTTTTCAGCCTCCATTATAATCGCTTCATTTTCTGTGCTATAGTAGCAAATGGGATTCAGGGAGTTTTTTATGCCACCATCACTTCAAAGCAAGTTCGAGTTCAAGATGTAAGTAGCAGGAGGTGATCAATCCACCTCTGGTGGTTGGAGGTCGTGGGCTGGAGGTGTCACTGTCACCATCGCAGGGGGCCCAGGGGACACAGGCTGTTCATTCTCCCCGGAAAGGATCATTTTGTGTGGCTCAGTAGCATCTGACATAGTGGCGTGTCGATACTTGGCATCATCATCAGCAAAAATATTAGTATGTCTAATGATTCGTAACTGCTTGTTGTGCCTAGAAATGGCTTTTACTGCTCGGCTCGTGGGTTTGGCAGAAAGTTTGCTTTCCATGCCCAATGGTAGCCATTCCCAGGCCTGAAAAAAAGTGTAATTGGGCAGCAACAACAAATTCACCCACATGTTATTTCATATTATTAGCCCAGATTGTCCAGTCCAGGCACCTAGTAACACACATGGCTCGCTCCTCGCTGCTCTGCATGGCTCTCAGATGGGCTGAGCCAGCCCAGAGCTGATGAAATTGCAGCTTCAAAGGATGCCACGTCCAGGGCCACCGCGACACGGCCTCTTTGGTGTTTTGCTTCTCATCTTGGTGGAGACGGTGGTTTGAGCAGGGCCTGGAGGAGAGGGAGAAACAGGGAGCTCTTCGGCACAGGGCAAAGCCAAGCGCCGTGTTCAGCGACGGTGCAAACTAGTTGCTGTTTCTCAACAGCACGTATAGCAAAGCGGCTTGGGTGGGAAGGGACAGGCACGGGTTTATGGACACGACTCTGGTTTCTGTCTTCCCATTTAGGATCAGGGTAAGCCCCTGGGACTGGAGCCGGGGTTTCCCCGGTGTGCCCGCTTCTGGGGTCCCATGCGTGTCATTCCCTGGGGGTTTTGCTGCAGGGCCGCAGAGGGTGGCAGGGCAGGAGGGAGCTGGGTGAGGCTGGCAGGGGTAGACCTCGGTGGCAGGAGCAGGTTTCGTCTCAGCTCCGTTTCTTGGGGTGCAGGGTGTTCTTGTTGGCTGGCACAGGCGGCTCGGGTCTCTGTGCCAGAGGTGGGCTGGGGGGATAGGGCAGCATGTGTGCCCCCACGGGCTGTGGGCATGGGGAGAAGGGCTGGCTCGACGGTGGGCTATGCTTTGCTGTTTCATTTCCCAGGAGATGCCATAAACCATGTTTAGGAAAGCCAGAAATGGAAGGTGCCGTTTATTTCGGCAGAGGTATTGCCACGTGCGCTGCCTGCACTGCCCAGCTGCCTGGCCCTTCCTGGCCCCACACGCCAGCACGCGGCAGGCCTGGCAATGGGGGCAAAGCATTTTGCAAAGCTTTTTCCTAGGAAAAGGGGGATCATGGGTTGCTGAGGACCCCCGCAAGCCTGGGTGCAGGGAGATATGGGTCTCCTTAGGTGATGATGCCCGCTGCAGTCCCTGCCTGGGGGCTTCGGGGTGGGGGGACTGGCACGTGGGGTCTTCTGCTTACGTGATGTGCTTTTCAGAGTGGGGCCTGATCCCAGGCTTTGCTCAGGGCTATGGTAGAGAGAATCCGCCTGGGGCCTCTGGAAGGACTTGCAAGCTATGAATTAATGACAAAAATAAAGCAGAACTTGACTTCAAAAGCTCCCACTACGGTGGCGTTATCCTCACGCCCCTCTGCCAGCCGGGTCTGAGCCCCCTGCGCATGGAGCTGGGGCAGGTTCACGGGGTGCAGGGCAGAGCCAGGACCAGTGGTGGGCTGGGGGAGACCAACCCGAGCCCCCATGTCCAGCCTAGGAGCAGGACAGGGAGGAGGGCAGGAGGCGCCTTGTATCTGGAGGACAGGTTTGGGGGCCAACCCCTAATTAAAACCTTTTGTATGGAGTTTAAAAAACTCCATTCGTGTCTGTTTAATATTTAACAGATGGGGGGGAGATGTGAACACAACTGCAGACAGAGTTTGGCTATTTGTGCCACTTATATTGCAATCAGATACTGTTTAATTAGCATGCAGAGCGAAAACATGTCTTCGAATTATTTATTAAAAAAAAAAAAAAGTATGAAGACCCGCCCTATTTTCTCCCTGAGATGAAAAACTTTCCGCGAAGTTTTTATGCCGGGGAGTAAGCTCCGGCCCTGCAGTGCTGCGACCAGCCGGGGGAAGAGGCAGGAGGCTAGGCAGGAGGCTGCGCGGAGGGCTGCGCGGGAGGGCGCGCAAGGCGGCGCCTGCGCCTTTAAGGCGGCGCCGCGCGGGGGGCGGCGGAGCGGCGGCTGCCGATCGCTTCCCTTTGATAAGGTCCTGGCAACTCCGTAGCCGCTCCGGGATGCCGCGAGAAGGGAGCAAAAATAAAATAAATCTTCCCCTGAAAATATAATTATTTTATTTTATTACGAATGGGGCCCCTCCCCCCCCTCCCCGGGCAGAAGCTTCCCCCTGCTCACGCCTAGCAGCGGGGATGCCCGGAGGCGGGAGCACCGGGCGGCGAATGGGGTGCCCCCCCGTTTCTTCTTCTTGATTTTTTTAATTCTTAAAATTTTTAGGAGCTGTTTTTCCCCTTTTTTGTGCGTGTGCGAGCGTGGCGGGCGGCGCGGAGCCGTGCTACCGCCCTTGCAGGACCGCTCCGCCGGCCTCCGCTTTGATGCGCGCAGCGCTGGCGGGGAGAGCCCGGGGCGCGGGGGGGCGGGGAGGGGCGGGGGAGCAGGGGGAGGAGGCGGGGGAGGGACCAGTGCTTTTGTATTTAAAATAAATAAAATAAATAACCAGGGGAGGGAGAGGAGGGAGGCGCGGATCGCAGTGGGCTCCTTCCCTCGCAGCCCCCCCTCGCCCCCCCCCCTCTCCCCCCCCCCCCCCCCCTTCCCGATGCTCTCCGATGCGGTTGCACCGCCGGGGAGGAGAGGAGGAGGAGGAGGAGGAGGAGGAGGAGGAAGAAGAAGGACAGCGAGGGGCGCGGGGGGAGCGGGGCCAGCCTGCGCGCTGCCGGCGGCGGAGAGCGGCAGGGCCGCGGGCGCGCAGCGAGCTCCGGCTTCGCGGTGAGTGGCAACTTCGGGGGCAGCGGGCCGCGCTCCCGGCAGGGCTTATTTTTTTTTTTTAATAGGGGTATTTTTCTTTTTTTTATATATTTTTTTTTTTTTAATTTTTGTGTGTGTGTGCGCGCCTTGCGGTGCCGCGCTGCGCGGGCGCGCTGCCTCTCTCCGCGGCCAGGCTGGGGCCGGCTGTTGCACAGGGCTCGGAGGATCCAAGTCGCTCCGGACTTTCCCCCCCCCCCCCCCCCTCCTTCCCCCCCACCCCAGCTCCGGCTCCGACCTCTCTCCTCCCAGCCCGTCGCCATTTCTGGAGCAGGTTTTTATTATTATTTTTATTATTATTACTATTATTATTTATTTAGCGCGCCGCTGCAGCGCCGGGCAGCCCGGCCGGCCGGGGTCGGCGCTTTCCGAGGCTGCCCCCTTCCCCCCCCCTTCCCCGTGTTTCTTTCTATTTATTTCGCTCTCCCCGGCGCGGTTCGGGGGCTCCCAGCCGGGGGGGCGCGGGGCCAGGATGCCCCGCAGCACCCAGGTACCGCGGCCGCGCCTCGCGCCCCCCGCCCCGCAGAAGGGGGGGTCCATATTTTTTATTTTTTTTTTTTTGGCGGGGGGGACCTGCTCCAGCATCTGGTTTCTGCAGGGAAGCCGCCCCAAAAGCCCGGGGTGGGGGGACACGGTCCCCGGTTGCGCGGTGTTGCTGGAGCGCGCAGCGTGCGCGCTGGAGGAGGGCGAGGGGGGTGGGGGGTGCAAAATGGGAACCAGATGCCGGGGCAGGGGCACCCCGTGCTGCCGTGAGCTGGGGGGGGGGCAGCACACACAGGCACCCCGGCCCGGCCCCGCTAAAGTGCGCCGGGAGTTCAGCGGAGCGGATCTGATAGTCGCGATCGGGCTGGCGATAGAGCCGCGCTCCCGCTGCCCTGCCTTTCTCTCTCTTCCCCCCCCTTCTTTTTTTTTTTTTTTTTTCTCCCGAATGTGAAGAGTTGAAAAGCCTGTTTACTTTTTGCCTTTGATGTTGGGAGGATCTGGTTTTGATTAGATCAATACTCCTTTTTTCTCCCCACCCCCCCCACCCCCCTTTTTTTTTCCCCTCCCTCTGCAGAGAGGAGGCTCAGAGGATCCCCTGCTGACTCCAGGCAGAGGAAGGCAGAGGCGCAGGCAGCTCCTGGAGCAACTGGGAGCCCCTCTCCCCACCGGGCTGCGGAGCCATGAGCAGCGCTGTGGTCCTCGCCCACCTCCCAGACCCCAGCAGCAGCTTCAGGGAAGACGCCCCCCGACCCCCTGTCCCGGGGGAGGAAGGAGAAGCACCATGCCCGCAACTCGCCAGCTCGTTTCTCCCCAAAAGCCAAAGCTTCAAGGCCATGCCGGTGCCTCCTGCCCCGCGGAGGAATGAGAACGGACTCGGGGAGCCGGAAGGCAGCGCATCGCCAGACTCCCCTCTGGCCAGATGGACCAAATCCTTGCATTCCTTGTTGGGAGATCAAGATGGTGCCTATCTTTTTCGGACCTTCCTGGAAAGGGAAAAATGTGTGGATACCTTAGACTTCTGGTTTGCCTGCAATGGCTTCAGGCAGATGGACCTTAAGGATACCAAAACTTTAAGAGTAGCCAAAGCTATATACAAAAGGTACATTGAGAACAACAGCATCGTCTCCAAGCAGCTCAAGCCTGCTACCAAGACCTACATAAGGGATAGCATCAAGAAGCAGCAGATAGATTCTATCATGTTTGATCAGGCACAGACTGAGATTCAGACTGTGATGGAGGAAAATGCTTACCAGATGTTTTTAACTTCTGATATATACCTCGAATATGTAAGGAGTGGAGGAGAGAATCCTGCTTACATGAACAGCAATGGACTGGGGAGCTTAAAAGTTGTCTGTGGCTATCTCCCGACCTTGAATGAAGAAGAAGAATGGAGCTGTGCAGACTTTAAAAACAAAATCTTGCCTTCGGTAGTTGGACTATCCAGCAAGACGTTGAGGGTTACAGCAAATGTCAGAGCTACGGAGACGATGGAGAACGGATACAGGTAAGGGAGCCCCTGGAAGTTGTGCTTTGTTTTAACTTCAGGGACTTTGAGAGCCCTGTTGGGGTCGTGTGCCGGGGAGCTAGCAGGGGGTTGAGGGGCAGCAGGGCTTCCCGTGGGGCTGGGAGCACAGGTACTCCTCCATGCCTCCCAACACTGGAATTCTGGGGGTGTTGGCTGCATTAGGGGCTTTTCCCCCCCTTCTGTGCAGAAGAAGGCAAGATCCTGTGCTCTTAAGCCCTATTGGCTCCTTCAGATCTCTTATAGATCAAAAACTTCATAGCAACTATGTCCTCCGGACATGCGTTAATTATTGGTTCAACTTTCAAACCTATTAAGAGCAGTAGTAGAGTGGATCATATAGACGCATGAATAATGTAACCTACTCGTTCCCCAACTCCACCATCAACCAGTGTTTAACTACGTTGGTTATGTGGGAAGCAATTGTGCGGTCATGGAGGAGGAAATGTATGCACTTACTACATCAAACTCTGCAACTTGCACAAAATCTGCTTTTATTTTGACGGTGCATGTGTGATGTGCGGCCTCTCCCATCGCGTTGGGTGTTGGTATCTGTCAAAGCCATTTAGGGTGGCTCCGAGCCAATGCATACAGGAGGATACTTAAGATTGAGTACTTAAGGTAATAGAGACATGCCAGGTACAGAGTAATAGCAGATCCTTGGTGCTCTCCTGTAGGTCTTTGGTTGGCTGTGCGCTCCAAGTTGAACTCATTAAAACGTGGTTGTGTCTGATGGCAGCGCGGAGGGATGCGGGGAGCGTGGCGTGGCGGTGGGGTCGCCTCGTGCCCTTGTCGTGGGGTGCGTCTGCGTGGCGGACCCCTTCTCTTTTGTTGGGAGTGTGGATGGCACAGCGGTGCGAGGGTGAGGAAAGTAAGAGCCAACGCGAAGTGAAGGGGGGGATGGGAAAGGGAGACTCTGATGAGCAAATGATGAGTTGTATAATCCTCTGAAAATGTATTCTTTCCTCTCCCCACCCTTGCCATAAATGTGGATTGTTGAATCAGGGCTGAGAGGAGAGGGCTCTGCTGGCAGATGTGCGCTCTCCTCCGCTGGCCCAGGAGGTTGGGGTTTGGTATGGTGAGTGTTTGACATCTCCTTTACAGGAATTTTGAGAGTGTGTCTGTGATTCACAGACATCAAAGGGAGTCAGGGCTTCTCCTGGGGAGGCTTTGCTGGAGCTCGCCCTCCTCTCCTGCCCCGCGAGCGCTTCCAGCTGTGCCGGGCTGCCCGGTGCCCGGCTGCCGAGGGAGCCCCCTGGCCCGGGAGGCTGCCGTGGAGCCAGAGGCCTCTGCTGCCGTCCCTCCTGGTGGCCCTGTGGCCGAGGGGCGATGGAGGGGTGCTGGCCGCGGGTGCCGGCCGTTGGGATGCGCTCTGTCCTGGCGTGGCCCCTGGACCTCTCCTGCTGGGGGCTGCACGGGGGGGCTCTCGCTGGCAGCTGCTCGGTGGAGGGCTTGGGGTTTGGGATCCTCATCTCGTGCCTGAATGTTACTGTCTGAGCATCTGCTGTTCTCCAGAACTTGGTTTGAACTGCTGCCCTTCGCTTGCTTTCCAGGAGGGGGGCGTTTGATGCTTTTATCTCTCAGCCTTTGTTGGTATTCAGTGCTGGAAGGGCTTGGCTGTAATGTTCTACCAGAGCTGCAGGCCCTGCTAAAAACCTACATGTGCCTTGTCCAGGAGAGCTCTCGCAGAGCAGTGGCTGCTTGCCTGATTAGTGCTGGGTTTTTTCCTTTTGTTTTTTTTCTTTCTTTTTTCTTCCTTTTTTTTTTTTTTTTTTGTCCAGGGATTAATCCAGCTTGCTCCTCACATGTCAGATCTACCCTCCTAGGACATTAGGTACTGCATTTTGCTTTGATCACCCTCTGTTGAATTTCCAGGAGCTTTGGCTCTCCATGGGGCCAACAGATCTCAATGCAAAGAGAGGGAGGTCAAGCTGAGATGCTTCTCAGTTCCTCCCTGAGCTACCCATTCGTGAAGCCACTTGTGCTAGAAGCTGATGAGCATATGGATGGGTTATCTCTCATCACTCAGCATTTAGGATTGTCTTTAGGATTGGAGCTGAAGCTTGCACAAAGTCTTTCCTGGTGAGTGGCCAAACCACACCTCCCTCCTCGTGCGTGTGTGATGGAGTTAAAGAATTTCTGCTCGGCGCGTTATGGTTTTTTGAAGCACTGTCCAGGCTCTTGCCATTCGCCTCGGTGGGTTTCAATGTGACTAGACCAGGCAAAGCCGGGAGTGCTGGGCTGAGCACACCTGATGGTCGGAGCAGGGCAACCTCAGGCCAGCCCCGTATTTGGGTGGGAAACCACCTGGAAATCCCAGGGCATGGAGTCACGGCCAAAACCAGGGCAAACGGGAGATGGCAGAAACCATACAAGTTGAAAGACTTCGTTTGGCCCCAGCATCAGTGATGGACAGGAACAGGAGAAGTCAAGTGCAAACACAGCGTTTGCACCTGGCTGCAAAGCAGGCGTATGCATGCAGACTGTTGGTTGTATATTTGGAGCCCTAATACAGGGAATATTTTGAATGCAGGACTTCCCTCTTGTCCTTCAAAGCGACTCCCCTCCCCTGTAGGTTGTGGTGTGGTTAAAAGTGGCCTCCCCACGCTGCGCTGGACCTGGCCCCATGCTCCAGGAATTCCAGCTATTATTTATACACGCTTCTAAATTTACCACGCGCGACTTTGTGTACACAGAGAGTGCTTCTTCCTTTGCAGTGCCGCTGTGTAGCATGGTTTTGTGCAGGCCAAGGGTGGACTCATCTGCCTCCCATTAAGCTCTTAACATCAGTGGGACTGGCCTTGCTTTGAGAAGGCTGGAGCTTGCAGATGGCCTTCTGCCGGCTCCCAGTGCTTCCTGGCCTTTGAAAGGACCCGCCAGTGGAGCTCCTTGTGTGTGAAGTTATTGGAACCAAGTTTGGCTTCAATTATCAAAGTAAATGATGCCATTGTAAAGCTATGCTCGAAGCAGTGTTCTACAATTAGAGCATGGAAGCTGTGATTAACATATTTTAACAAAACTATACTTCCCCCCCCCCCCCAGGTTTGTGCATGCATGTGTTTTTCCTTTTTTGTTTTCAAACCCACGATTGCCCAGTGATGTTTGTCCCAAGAAAATACTTAATGAGATTCAATTTTACCTCAAAATGCTCCTTGTAGATTTTCTTACCTTACTGTATAAATCTGTGGTTTGAACTGTCAGAGCGCTTTTATTTCTAAGAAGCAGAGGTTGACAATAAAAAGAAAACAAACAATGCCCACACTCTGAAACTGTACCCTCAGAACAGGGGGTACAACCAAGAGCCCCTGAAATTTTCATGGCATTATAATACCTCTGATATGCCCATTGCCTAACATAGCATGTAGGGAGTTACATGCTGTGTGTCATCGCATAAAGATAAGAATAGGCTGAGAAACATCAGACATTCTCCTTGAAGCTCCAGAGCAACTGCTACCTGACAGCTGAAAACACTTTGCATATTGCGTTTGGAGCTGGGGTGTGTGTTTGTGTGTGTAGCATCTGTGGCAGGAGACCACCGCTTTCTGCTGGAATTTAAAACCCTCGCAGGCAACTTGATGCATCTGGGTGCAATTACTGTAGTAAGGTGGTTAAATTAAAAAAAAATTAAACATAGCAAAACGGCCCTCACTGGTTTGCTTAAAGGATGGGGCGATTTCTGTGGGGCGGTGTGTTGGGGGTGGAATGTGGGAGCTTACTTTAAAAATGTCAGCTGTAGGGGTTCTTTGTTTTTGGTCCATGAGGTGTTGGGAGGTGAATGGGTGCTGCAGTTCAGTACTGATGGGAAGATGAGTTAGTTGTGGCCACTTTCTCTAATTATATCTTTCAAATGCTGTATTTGGACACACCTCTCCCTGTGCCGTATTCATACAGACCCGCTGCCTCCGCCCCCACGCCAGCCTCTCCAGCAACCCGTCTGCTGGAAGAACGTGGCAAATCAGCCCTCCTGGATGTAACCAGGAGTGACACAGCCACCTCCCAGCAAGGTGGTGGTCCTGTGCTGGGGAGCATCCGGCACCCCTGCACCTCGTAGAGCATCCTGCACCCCTGAGCCTCATGGACCTCAGATGGGCTCTCAAGACCTGAGATGGTTTCAATTCAAATAGTTTTAAGAGCTGCATCCTCTTGCACAGTTGACCCGAAAGCCCCCCAAGGACCTAGGAAGGGGCGCTTGGACTGCACAACCCCCTGAATCAGAGCAGAAGACTACATGTTTTTTTAGAGGAACTTTTTTTGTAGTAGTAGTAGGATAACTTAGCTTTCACCCACATGTGGAATTAATTTATCTTTGACGATTTTACTTCTTTCCTGTGGCATTCCTTACTATCTCATATTTTTTTTTGTCTTCTTCTTCTTCCCAGATAGATATTTTTTAACATCTTGATCTCTCCCCATCAGAAATGCCTTGGCCTCCTTCAGAAAGGAATGCAGCCCCGGCTAGGCTGAATACCTGCCTGCAGCCAGCCCCAAGCCTCTCATACCAGAGAGGCCCATCTTCCCCACCATGCTTCCCCTTTCCCTTTTTTTTTTTTTTTTTTTTTCTTTTTTTAAACTTAAGCCTTTGTGGGGGCTCCTGTTTTTGGTGCTGGCGGTGCAGGAATGTGGGGCAGCAGGGGCATGGGGGTGCCTGGCTGGTTGTGAGGGATGGAGAGCAGGGCGGTGGGAGGACATTGCTGCTCACTTAAACCCAGCTGCTCCCCTCCAACCCCCCGGGGGGGGGGCAGGGAGGTGGAAAGCCCATTAAAAAAAAACCTGCCAAGCCTGCTGGCACATTCCTTAGGCCCCCAAGTCCTGGGTAAGTGGCCCTAATTATTAAAATCAGCAGTCCTTATCAGATGACAAGGCCTTTTGCTTTGATATACAAAGGCAGAAGCTTAACAACCCCATCTTTCCCTGGAAGAGGAACAAAATGTGCACCTTAACATGCTGCTTTCAAACCTCCCTGCATAATCCCCTTATCACCTGCTGAAGATATGTATATTGATCCTGGCTGGGAAGTTGGAGTAATGGGAGGCAGCAGGGGCGCCAGGGTCTCCCCCTTCCCTGCGATGACCTCGCCACCTCTATCACAGCCCATGTCACTGCCCATGAATTTTTCACTCGACCGCTCTTGGGTACTCAAACAGCCAGGCTGGGCTTTGGGTTTGCTTCTCCAAGTGAAGCCAAAGGTGTTGGCATCAGTAACCGCCATGCTCATTAATACAACCTGCTGCTCCTGTCCTCGCATCCCCCATCCTCCTCTTCCCTGCACAAAACCACAAGTTGAACAAGTAGTAGGTTTTCCTAAGAACTGGGCCTTTTTATTGCCTGCTTTTATAACGCTGGGAAGATGGCACCCATCTCTGGGGGGCCAAGCCTGAGCAGCAGGTTTCAGGCCTGTCCGTGGTGGTCCTGCTCCAGTAGTTTCGGGCAGTTCTCTTGTTTCAGGCAACGCTGGTACTGTAACTTGTATTCCCAAAGGGGCCCTAACTCCTGTTTCAGAGCAGACGTAAGCATTTATTAGCTGATGCCTCGATGGCTTTCAGTGGGACTTGAGCTATGAACTTCTTGATCTTCTGCCTGCCGATGCCAACGGCAAAACTCCTGCTAACCTCAGCAGTGCAGCGTCAAGCTTGAAGGACCGAGTTTTTGAAGGTATCAAAGTATGTAGAGGTGCTTCCAGGGATTTTCTAAAGCACGCTTCCAGTGCTAAAAGCGACACCTTTCAAGCTGGACTTTGAGTGTGTTTAGACAGAGCGTGTCCTGGTTGCCGCTGGTCTGAGCGGTGGATGGTTGGTTGCTTCTCAAGAGGTTGTGCAGCCAGTGTGCGTGTCCCGTAAGGACAGTGCTACCATGAACCCTGTGTGCTTCTCGCTAGCCTGACTGACTGGTAACCATTCCTCTTTTGCTTGTCCCTAGGTCCTTCAAGAGGAACGATCCCATTAACCCATACCATGTGAATTCTGGCTATCTTTTTGCTCCAGCAACCAGCGCGAATGATAGCGAAATATCTAGTGATGCCCTGACGGACGACTCCATGTCGATGACGGACAGCAGCGTGTAAGTATCTAGTGTGGGCTGGGGCCCTTTGGGATGCACCAGCTGTGGATCTGCTGTGCCGATGCACCATGGGGGCTTACGGGAGCGATGGGTCCAGGGGCATCACCCTGCTTCTGCTCGCTGTTGAGTAGGGGCTGCCGAAACGGAGGTGTGCACCTAAACCGAGAGGTGTAGCAGGGCATGGCAGCCTTGCTCTTCATGTGGTCGTCGGAGGTATCGGATGGAGTAAAATAATGAATCCCTCTATTGCCATTTTGCAACTGCAGCTGAGCAAACATGTTTTCCCCTATGCTAATGGGGCTGCCTGACTAACCCAAGGAGTGTATCTCCCTGAGCCTTTGTCTTAAGGCCAGGCTTCCTTAACTAGTTATCAGTCATCAAAGAGGAGGAGATTACTTCCTATAGGAAGTGCTTTCTGTAATTAACGTTCATCATTAATGTCAGAATGTACATTAATAGGGCCAGTGACCTGAAGGGGCAAATAGCTGCTCATCTAATATGGCTGGGGCAGTCTTCAAAGAGCCATTTGAATGGAGCTGCATGGATCAGGTCTGGGTGCCTCAGGAGTGTAGGGAAGAGAGATGATGCTGTGGCTGAGCCTGGGAGTTGCAGGATCTGTCTTTTCCTCCTGACTGCTGAGAAGTGGGCAACTGGGAGCAAGTCATTTGACTGTTCTTCCTCGGTTTGCTTTCCCCAGCAGGAGAGAAATGGTGCTTTTGTGTCTTTAGAGGAGACAGTAAGACTCACTTAGTGTTCTTAAGGACCATTTTCTTCAACTGGACAGAAGGCAGATGTTGTCATTTGTGTTTTGTGTGCTTCATTTAAGTACAAGTGCTCTAGAAAAGCCCACCTGCAAACAGTGCTGCATTCCTGGTCTTCATCTCATAGGTGAAACTTCTCCAGTGTCCCTGTCAGACATGTCCTGTGGTTGCTGTGTGTTCCTTCAGGCTGGGTTTTTAAAGTCAGTGTGCGTGATGATGCACAACGGAAAGGAGGATTTACCAAAAATCCTTGATGCATAAACAAACTTTTTTTTTTTTAATGCACATGTGTGTTTTGAACTGATATTATGGAAAAAAATAGTTTGTTGTCCCACCAGATTCCCTTATTGAACAATATTGGCATTAAATAAAAGAGCTGAATCATAGGGTGACTTCTTTATTTCTTCTTACTGGCTCTGGTTGTATGTGATCATGTGTCAACAGAGCATTCATTGGGTTAGTCATTTCTGGACCAGTGTAGGGTCACTTGGGATTCACAGGGCTAGGATTATACCCTCTCTTCACAGCAATGCCAATTGTAGGCCTTATACAGATGAGAGCACTGAGTGAGAAATAAAGTGCATGGTGGATGAAAGGCTTAACTGAATCGCTTTCAGCCCATTGTTAGTCCAGGGGAGCTTAGCGGGGATGAGAGGGCAGCAGCCCGCTTTGAAATTTGCTTGAACAAGTGAATAGGAGCTCCCCATAAAGCAGCGCGTGAAAGGAGCCTGCCTGTTTTTTCCTGCCGTAACAATAGCCGGCGCAGGCTGTGAGAGTTTGGGGAAGCTTGGCTGATTAAACTGCCCGCAGCTCCAGGTTGGGGGGCGGCGGGGAGGGCTGGGGCCGGCGAGCGGGATGGTGGAGGTTGCAAAAAGGAATATTTCCTGCTGCAGAACCGGTCCCCCGGGCATCCCTGCAGCCACGCTCCATCCGTGGGGGTCGGGAGCCAGGCAGGCATGCCGGGATGGTGGGTGTTTTTGGAAGCGGGGAGAGGTAAATTGGCAGTTTTGGAAGCTGGGCTTAAAGTTAAGGCTGATGTAAAACTTCCTTTGCAGAGGCGAAGGGCTGCTGCCAAGATTGCAGTAAAGCATTTGGGATTCACAGCCCCTCCTGGCACCTGGCTCTGCTGGTTGCTGAAGATGCTGTGGACGTGTTTGGGGCACAAACCCGCTGTGCTCTCAGGCTGAGCCCGGGTGCTCCCCTGCCTGCGAGGTTTTACCCCCCTTTAAGAGAGGACCTGGGTTTATTCTGTTTCGTCAGTGTGAATGCAAATTAGTTCTTTTGGCTTATATTGGTATCAACTGAAGAGGAAAAACTCGTTCTGGAAAAGTCTGTCAGACATAGCAGTAAAGTGAGGGGTTTTTTAAATAACTCTAATCCAAACTGTACTGGAATTAGGAGAGTCTCCAAATAATGCACAGTCTGCCTTTTTATTTTATTATAGATGCCAGGGATCAGTCTGTCCGTATATATTCTGTAATAGCCACAAAGCATCATGCAAATTTGTATTTCCATTTCTTGATTGGGGGGGGGGGGGGGGGAAGGAAAGGGGATTTATTTTTTTTTTATTTGCTTATATCTTATTTATGGATTTACTTTGGACACAGGGGAATGCTGCTGAGCAAACTTCAAATATTACCTTATCTTACAAACCAGGCTTTTGATGTTGGCAAGATCAGAGGCTTGTTTCAGAGCCGTTGCCAAATGAAGATGGGAGTGAATGCATATGCGCATGAGTCTGATATTTCAAAGCAGCAGTAAAACTACATTCAGGTTAGGTCAGGCACATCTGAGTCAAAAGGCTAAGATAATTGGCTCAGCTTAAATGGCAGCTGACTGGGTAGAAGACTTCAAACTAGTGTTTCCCCCAGAAACAGATTGGCTTAGCCCCAGCCTGGTTAGCTGAAATGTTTATAATTACACTCTACTATTTAGTGCCTAAACTCTAGCTCTTCAGCCCGCAGCTTTTAGTAGCCAAGAAAGTGAGTGCAAATGTTTGCTGCTGGAGCAAGGGGAGAGCTGGCACCTGGAGAGCTGGGGTTAACCCCTGTCCTGCTCCAAAACCTCTGGCCAAGCTCAGCCTTTTCATTTCGAAGGTACTTTTTCCTGGTCTGGGGGGTCTGCTGCAGCATCAGGGTTCCCCCTGCCCCCTGCATCTCTTGCTGTACTGAGCCTGGCTCCAGCTCTATCCATCTGTCCCCCCTGCAGTTGGGGATCAGCCGTTGGTCACCCCTTCAGCCCTGGCATTGTCTCTTTTCCCCCCTTTCATGTGGAAGGGCTAGGTTTAGACAGCGCTCGTCAAAGTGGCTGTAAAAGTCCCTCCCCGTTCCTCAGGCTGTCTTTCCCAAGCTGCTCTGCAGCCTTCCCAACCCAGTGAAATCCCTCTTTTTTTTTTTTTTTTTTTGTAAAAACCTTTTCTTAATTCTGCACATTGTTACAGGTTGTAAAACTCTTCTGACAGGCAGAGCTGTAGAAGCAGGGAGCAGGTTTGATGTGGGGCTTGTTGGTGCAACTGGAGGAGTTTTAGGGGGAAGGAGCTACTTCTGCGCTGACCTGAATGAGGGCAGGTCTTAAATGTAAGTGAGGAACTGTGCTGTTGGGTCAGTGTCACTTTTCCTCCTCCTCTTCAAGCCAGCCTGCCTGGAAATGGCACATGTCCCTGCTCCTGCTCCATAGCCTGTCCCAGGACTGTCCATTTGTGCAGAGATGGTCCCCCCGGAGCTGGGATTTCAGGGATGCATTGCAAGGAGATGTGCTCCCAGCTTGGTGGCCGCAGCAGAGGGCTTGGGGACAGCGTCTTGTGCTTGCAGACCTGGAGGGAGGTGGAGAGCACAGGAGGGCTGCAGGGCTCCCCATTGTCCTTTGGTTGTGTCCTTGGGTGCCTTGTGTTGAACGCACAGACCTTCAGCTGCTTCCTGCTCTTCTTCATCTGGCCTCTTGGACTGCCTTTTGTAGAGGACACCTCCTCTTCTTTTGTTGAGTATGTTAATGGGATTAGTCCCATGTGTATGTGTACATGTGACATGCTCATGCTGGCATTTTTACTGACCTTTAAAATGCCTGTTTTACTGGTCATTCCCTATATTGAAGGTCTTCCCTAAGAGACCCTGATCTCGGGAAGCCCTCGTTATCGAATGCTTCTCTGAAGGTACAGGTGATTTGGTTTTCACCTTAGATTTGCTTTTTTGCCCATCCTCCCCCAAAGCTAAGGTGTGTCATGTGTCCCAAGCCCTGTTGCCCCATGGGTTCTTGGAGCAGAAATGCTTGGCGGCCACCAGCAGCTGCAGTTGGTGGCCATGGCCAGCTGCGTTGGCCAGTGCATGCTGGGCTGCTTCCCTGGCAGGTGCTCCAGAGCCCCGTGTTGTGTGGTGGGGACATTAGGACAATTCGCTGCTTTCACTTGTAATGTAACGTGTGTTCATGGACTGTGTCTGAAAGAGGCCAGCATTCATCTTGTGGCGTCAAGGACTTTCTCTTTTGTTATAAAGATTTTCCCAAGTTTATTAAGATGAAATTGTTCTGATCTTTCACTCCAGACTTTGCAGCTTAATCTGGCTTATTTATTTAACGGCAACTCAACGCTTTGGCCAAGGTCTTCACAAAGGCCTGTGATAGCATGCTTCAACCCTTGAGCATGGAGCGATGGCACCTGATCGCTCTCCTCAAGAGAAGGGACATGGTGTCCCCGGGAAGGTGTTTCCTCACACCTTGTCTCCTGCTGCGTGTCCAGAACGGGTCGGTGTGTGGCCAGCACCACCGTGGCCATGGGGGGGCAGCACACAGGGACGCCATGACACGTGGGGACACCATGGCACGTGGGGCCACCATGCCACGTTGGCTCCTCCAGCAGTGGCACGGGGCCACCGCTGCCTGCTCAGCTGCCGCTCCTCCTGGGCAGGAGCCATTCTCTCCGCTCAGGAGATGAGTCAGGTGTGGGGGCAGGTGGATGAAAGGGCTGGGGCCGGAGATCAAGGTTATTCAGGCAGTCTGAGGAAAGGGGTAGGATTAGACATTCGGGGATCTCCAGGCGTGCTCTTCGGGCTGTCCCCGCTGTCTGTAGGAGGCCCTTTGATCCGAACGGAGGCGATCCCGCGTGCGGCCGCGTGCCAGCGTGCCCGGGGCGGGCTGTGCTGCGTGGGGGCCGTTCCCAACAGCGCTTTCACTGGGTCTCCCCTCATGGCTTCTGGGCGAGGGGAGCAGTGCCGTCCCCCGAGGGTATGGCCTGGCTTTGCTCGTCCTTGCAGTGGCCCACCCGTGCCGGCCAGCCTCGGGGGCAGGGGGACGTGGCACCTCTTGGGTAGGGCTAGGGATGGGGAGCAGCCTTTGGGTTGCTGTCCGTCTTCAGCCTCTTCCTTCTTGTTCTCGTTTTTGCTCCGTGGGGTGTTGCAAAGCTTGAGGAAAGTTGTGGCCTTAGAGAGCGTGGTTCAGTGGTGAAACAGCAACAAAAATAAAAGGGCAGAAGCAGCAGCCAAGCATTGGAAGGGCCTTGCTGTAAGCTGCCTCAGCAGAGAAGCTGATGGGACCTGCGGGCCGTCTTCCCGCACAGAGCTGCCTTCAGCTTGCTTTTCAGCTCTTGCTTAATTACCACATATCCCTGTACATGGTGGCACAGGCGATTCCCGAGCTGCCAGATGTTTAAGGCTTCAGGTGACAGCCAGAGAGCTTAGCACCCCTGGGAGCGTGGGCCTGTAGTGTGCCTGGGTGGGGTGGTTTCAGAGGTGATGGAGAAGCATCACCTTGGTTAGAGCGTGGGGAGAGCCCCAGCTGATGATGGTCACCTCTCTTCTGCATGCAGAGATGGGATCCCCCCGTACAGAATTGGGAGCAAGAAGCAGCTCCAGCGGGAAATGCATCGGAGCGTCAAGGCCAATGGTCAAGTTTCTCTACCTCATTTTCCGGTAAGTTCAGGTGGGAGCTCCTGGGTGTGGGTTGGCCGTGGGATGTGCTGGGGCTGGGCATGAGCACGCGTGGAGGGAAGGGAGCAGGGGAGGAGAGCGTTGCCATCCCTGCGGTGTGGATGCCAGAGAAGAGCTGCTGCTTGGTGTCGGGCAGGAGCCATGTGCTCTCGGCATCCTTGCAAAAACCTCCTTGTGTACAGCCCCATTTTGGTCCTTCCCTGAAAACCAGGTGCTGATGAGGGCTTTGCAGTGGCACTGAATTTGTCCTGCTGGTCTAAAGCCAAGCAGAGGTGCCCCGGCTGGGTCTGGTGAGAGCCTTGGCTCTGGCCACCACCCTGACACCTCCGCCGGCGCCGAGCAGACCGGGGCTTGGCCTGCTGCGCATCACTGGCGGCCTCCGAGAGCACACCGGCTGTAGGCTGGCGTGAGCAGGATCTCCCAGAAGAGAGGCGTTTGCAGCAGATACATGCCTTGCTTTGAGGGGATCCAATGCGCGGCACTGCTGTGCTTTCGAAAATTAACTCACTGATTTGCTAATTCAGTTGACTTGCAGACTCCTGATTCCTGCACTGAATAAACTGTTTACACAGACAAGTATAAACTTATCTTGTCTTGAGATTAATATGCTAAAATTCCTCTTTCTGCTGTCTTAAGCAGCAAGAAATCATAGGTGATATTTCTGGTGGAGGGAGGGGGTGGTTTATGTGGGCTTTCTTTTTGGTATTTTTTTTCCCCTTCCTCCCTAAAGAAAGTTCTATAGCCTGAGCTTGTAAATTAGATTATTTTGTCCCAGGGCGTGCAAATCGACTTTCTCTGTAAGGCAGTGCTTTGATCAGGGACTGAATAGAGCCAGCTTGTGTAAGAGTGACAATTTCCAGCAGAGTGGCCTTTTTCTACCCTCACATCATTTCTGGAGCTAAGTGGTTGCCGGAGAGAGGCCCCACCTCATCTGGTGGGTAGTATGTGAAAGAGTTGGCAGTTCAGCTTTCTGCTTTTGGGGGGGGGGGGGGGGAGAGGGAGAGAGAGGGAGAGTGGAGGCGAGGAGTGGGGTGCATGGGGGTAGCAGGAGGGAGGGCAGAGTCGGGTGGGTGGTTTCTTTTTCCTTTTTTTTTTTTTTTTTTTTTTTTTTCCCTCCCCTTTTCCTGCCATGTTTGCTTCTTTTGGCAGAAATTCACGTTTTGCCTTTTTATATTCTGCACTTGATTTGGAGATGTTCCCTTTTTCCCTTGATAGATCTGCTTGAGGCAGCCAAGCTCAGCAGTGTAGCACCGCTAGCCTGCAGCAGCTTTCTTCATTTTCTGTACAAAGAGATGGAGGGGGGGGAAGAGATCTAGGACACTGTTGAGACAACACTACCTCAAAGGTGCCCAGTGTGTAGCCAGGAAATAAATTACCAGCACTTCTCTGATCTGCAACCGTTTTGACTTCTTTTTTTTTTTTTTTCTTCTTTTTTTTTTTTCCTTTCCCTTTTTCTCCCCCATCTTATTTTTTTTAATTTCCAACTCCTTTCTGTTTATACTCACTTTATTCCTTGAGTTAAAGTCTCTCCCTCCCACCTCAGAGGTTTTTTTTTTTTTTTTTTTTTTTTTTTTGATGTTTGACAACAGTCTTTGAAGATTTTCTACTTCAGATAGCTACTGATGGGCTGGTTGTACTACAGAGAGAACAAGCGGGGTTCCTCAGAGTGCGACCAACTGCTCCTGCCGAAGGCAAACGCTGGTGGGGAGGATGTCACTCCATGAGGCCACAGCACTAGCTCATAAAAATCCAGAGCAGACCATGCCTAGTTGCGGTCGTCTTTTCATCCAAACATGGAGACACAACAAGCGTAGCGGGGCTGGCGATGCTGCTCCGGCTAAGCGCCCGCGCCCCGCGCTGCCCACTAAACATGCCTTGTGCCTTCTGTCCCCGCTCCTTGTAGAGGACCCACCGTCTTCCCAGGGAGATGACCCCGGTGGAGCCAGCTGCCTTCGCTGCGGAGCTCATTTCCCGGCTAGAGAAGCTGAAGCAGGAGCAGGAAACCATGGACAGTCTGGAGGAGAGGCTGCAGCAAATCAAGGAGGTAGGAGGATTAACCCTCCCGGGGCTGGGCAGAGCTCGCCGCATGCCACCCGGCTTGGGAGGGCGTGGGAAGGGGCTGTATCCTGCCCACGGGGAGAAACGCGTTTCAATTGCACTGCAGTTCACGAGCCCATGGGGGGGACACTCAGGCGCACGCCTCGCCGCCTCCCCGTCCTCTTGCATTTATTCCTTGCCATCGCTTGGCCGGCAGGATGAGGAGAAGGAGGGCTCAGAGCTTCCCGCCAGCCTGCAGAGCAGTAGGGAGATGGTGAACCCCCAGCATCCGCAGCACCCGCTCTCGCTCCTGCCCTCCGGCAGCTACGAGGAGGACCCCCAGGCCATCCTGGACGAGCATCTCTCCCGTGTGCTGAAGACCCCCGGCTGCCAGTCGCCTGGCATGGGCCGGCACAGCCCTCGTGCCCGCTCCCCTGACCGCCTGCCGATGGGCAAGCTGCAGCCCGGCGCGGCCTCGCTGGCGTCGTGCGCCTTGGTGGGTAAGGGATTCATCACCAGGCAGACCACCAAGCACGTCCACCACCACTACATCCACCACCACACCGTGCCCAAGACAAAGGAGCAGATCGAAGCAGAGGCGGCTCAGCGGGTGCAGTGCTGCTGCCCAGCGGGCAGCGGAATACTACTGCTACCCCAAGTGCAAGGGGCACCCGAAAAGCACAGACCCCCCTCTCCCTCCGCCGGAGCCCTTCGGGTAAGTCATGAGCATCTCTCTCCATCACATCCACCCCAAACCATCACCCCGTCATCGGGACAGCCCCGCAGCAGTGCAGGGGACTAACAGCGGGCTTCTGTCCCCTTCTTGCCATCAGCAGGGCGGGGGGACGCTGCCAAAGAGGCCGGGCAGAGGAGCTGAGAGCGTCGCCTTGCCGGCCGGGGACGGGGGGCTGCCCGGCCCCGGTGGGGTGCAGCTACCAGGGGGCGAGGCGGACCGGGCGCAGAACGTCTGGCAGTGGATGCTGGAGAGTGAGAGACAAATAAGCACAAGCCCCATAGGTAAATATGCAGCTGTCTACAGCAATATCGCTCCCAGTAAATATTTATATATTACATGGGCTGTCTATTTTTACAATCGCTAAAAACAAATGAGACTCTTTGCTCCTCCGGTTTTAATATAAAAGCTGTTCCGCAGAACCAGAAAAACCACAAAAATGTCATGTTTTTGGCAATAAACCTCCTTTCATGTTATGACAGACTTTTGAGAGGGAGCGAGCAGAATAGGAGCTGCTATTAAAGTCATATTTTCCAGCTTTTCTAACCCGACTTCTTCCCCTCCCCAAGCACACAAAGCACAAAGAAGGCCTACAGCTCCGACTTCACCAAGGGGGCCCCTGGCCGCCACCACCCGTGGGGCACCGGCAGCCACCCGCGCGGGGCGCAGCCCGCCCACCCCTTCGTCCAGGACCCCGCCATGCCCCCGCTCACCCCACCAACACCCTGGCGCAGCTGGAGGAAGCGTGCCGCCGGCTCGCTGAGGTCTCCAAGCCGCAGAAGCAACGGTAATGGCCACGGGAGGGACGGTCCTGGTCCTGCGGTGGGGTCCGGGGAACGGCGGGGGTAGGAGAGGTTTGCTGGGCGGTGGGCGTGCTTGTCTTCAGCCAACGCGCAGGCTGATGGCGGGCAAGGCGGCGGACGTGGATGGTGTCCTCCCTGTCTAGGTAGAGGGTCAGCCATGGGGCCAGACCATGGGGACATGTGACGGCACGGCTTGGCCGAGCCCCAAGGATGAGCCTCCTTATTACAACCCCACCCTACCCCGGCGCAAATAGTTTGAATCCTAGACTATTACTTCCACTCTTTTGATGGCTGTAATTTGCCCATTTTTCCTCTGGGACGGACTCCAGCTACATACCAAGTGAAGAATTGGACTGGTTCCTTTGATTGTTTACAACATGCGAGGGTTGATACAAAGAGCGAACTTAATGACCCACAGGAGACTTCAATTAAGAAGATTGTATTTCAACAATTTTTTTTTAAAGTGTGTTGTTTTGTTTTGTTTTTTTTTTCTCTTCTTCCCCACTTGCCCTCCCCCTCTCCACTTCAGATGTTCAACCTCAAATCAGCAGAGGGATCGAAACCACTCCGCTGCCGTTCAGGGGGGAAACACCCCCTTTCTGCAATGCAAGTCTAACGACAGAAGAGTGAGTACTGCACATGCAGAAAAGGATTGAGAAATATATATATATATATATATATCATGATTATATTTTCATTAAATGGATTGCACTTCGAAAAGAGAGGAAGTTCTTATATCCAAAATTTCGTCTTTCAAACATTCTTCTTAAAGAAAGAACAAAACATTTTCAAGTCTTGTCTCTGGCTCTTTTTAACTTGCATTCCTGTAAAGTGGACAAAGATTGGATTAGTCTAATTACAGGATGGTTCTTTTAACAAGAAAACTGCTACAGAGAGGTCTAAAATGGCCTAAATAATTAAAGTTTTCTTTCTTACCCTCTTCATCTTAAGCAATGAGTCATGTTTGAAGTCCAGACTGAGCCACCTGACTAGAGCCTTTCATTTTTAATTGGTTGACCTTAAGTCCACCAGCTGTCTTTGCTAGCAGCTTTTTTTCTGAAGCCACTCTACAAAGACTTAGAACAAATTAGGAAGACTAAATTACTGCGGACTAACACTTTGTGACCTTTTGACATGCCAAGTGTACATTGCCTCAGAAGCAGTTGTAGGTTTGGCTGCATGGTATTCACTACAGTGTTGCCATTTTGCTGGGTAATATTGTTTTAATTATTCTTTAAGAAGGGTTTCTTAGTGCAGATGACAAGATCCAGTTAATTGTGTCCTCACCGAGGAAAAATAAGATTACCTGTGTACCCCAGGTGAAGAATGTGGCGGTGGTTTTGCTTTGTTAGCTGTTGGTTGTTGCAGGTGGTTTTGTGCGTGCAGAAAAGCTGGGCAGATGCTTTGTATGAAGGCAGATGAAATGAGCCTTTTAAAATCAGAGGTGTACAGTACCGGGGCTCGCTCGCCTGGCCTGCCATCCTGCTCTGATGCTTCCAGCAAGCATCTAACCTCCATCCCTCAGTTCTCCCATCCATAAAATGGAACGAGATCTCTGCTGCCCGTGGCTGCGTGCTCTGCAATGCCACGATTCCCACCATCACAGCGAGCAGGAGCTGTTGTGGGAGCCCAGCAAAGGGCTGTGCAAGTGCAGCATGACAAATTCACGGCGAGTACAGGAATATCTGACTTCTCGGGTCACACCCAGGGTATTTCCGACCAGCGTTACGTGTGGCAGAAACACTGCTGGCTTGCGTGCGGTGAAACGGTCTGTTCTCAAATGGGAAAATAGACGGGTTTGTGTTTTCTGTTTTTCAGTCACAAAGAGCCAAAGAAACTGCCAGTTGTTCACACCTCTCAGTCTAGTGAGTTGGTTGTCACCTATTTTTTTTGCGGAGAAGAAATTCCCTACAGGAGGATGTTAAAGGCCCAGAGCCTGACACTTGGGCACTTTAAAGAACAGCTGAGCAAAAAGGGAAATTACAGGTAAGAATCTGTGATCTGTTTGTTCTTTAGTATATTCTAATAAGTCAAAAGTATCAGCAGATATTTTGCAGGTCTACCTGCAATGGCACATTTACCTCGCTTTTGGATGCTGTAGATCTTCTTATTCTCTTCCCACGCAAACCAAGAGCAAGTTGGAGATGGAAAAGGGGGCCCTGAGCTGCAGTCTGGCTGCGGGGCCACCTCCTCTCCATCTCTCTCCTCAGCCTCCTCCCCCAGTTGCCTAAGGATGCAGGCTGGCAGGCTTCGTGGTACACCCTTTGTCCAAAAAGCTTGAATACCAGGAGAAGCTGGGATGGTCTTGGCGGCAAAGGCACGGAGGAGTGGGGCTTGGTTTCCAAACTGGGGTCAGCATTCATCTTGGTGCTGGCCTCCTGCATTGCATACTAATTTAATTTTTCCATTTTTAATTATTTTTTTCTTTGCGTGTGTGCAATGGTGTGGCTGTAAATGGGATCGGTGAAAGGTTGGGATGTTGCATCTGGATGGACATGTAGCTGAGATGCAGCGAACGAGCTTTTCTCTTCACTGGGGGAAAAACCACCTCTGCCCTGCAGGGAAAGCTCCATCAGCTGTACCGAGTTCCTCCTCAGAAATGCCAAAAAACCCTGCCTGGCTGGTTTCCAGGGCCCAGCTCCCAGTTTAACCAGTTTGCTGCTTCCCCTGCTCTTCTAGTTCCCATGGTACTAGCTTCATGTTGGCTGTTTTCGCTGTATTTTCCCAGTGGATCTGGCCACTGGTGGGATCCTCTGTTGGCCACTTCTCCTGCAGGGTGAGCACGAGAGGGAAGTTCCAGCTTTAAGTTTTGATTCTGTACTGAATTTGGTGGTGCTTCAAAGAGCCGGGAGGCTTGCCCTGTAACTGGCAGCCTCTGGTTTACCCTCCAGAAGGTCATTTGGGTTTGGTCTGAGGACTTCCCATCTGGTGCTCCATCACTGGCCTGTCTCTAGCTTTACAAAGTCCACCTGTGCAGATCAGCCGTGGGTCACGCAAGGGTGCTCTCAGGCAGGGGGATGCAGAGCTGGGGTCTGGCTATGGCTGATGCACGGGGGGGGGGGGGGGGGGGGGGGCTGGGGCTGAAATCCTGCCAGTCCTTCCCCAAACCCATCTCTGCAGCCCGCCCAGCTGCCATCAGATGGCAGCAACCTGCAAGTACACCCAGCCTGGACAACCTGCAGGAGAGGGCCCTGGGCTTCTTGCACCCTTGCACCATTTGCCAGCCCCTCAAGCCTCCCTGGTGCACCATGCTCCTCCTCCGGCTGCTGCAGCCTCGCTCCCCAGTTGCAGACCAGTTTCTCTGGCTTCACCACCGGTCTGCTGCTGCTCCAGTGGCTGTGTAGTCCCCCACCCCTCCCCAAAATAGATCCTTTTGTTTGTTTGTTTGTTTGTTTTTTGGTGACATTTTTTGGGTGATGCCCAAGCGCAGGAATAGGCTACTAAAACCTCTGTGGCCCAAAAGCCCCTCCAGGTGCAATTATTTGTGCCTTGTCAGACTGTAATTACTTTAGAAAATGTTTTTAAGTGACTGACAAGGATGAAACAACGTTTTGCTTAGATCTCACCCCTTTACACCTGGGTAAAGACAATACAGAAATTTATAAAAGGAACTTGGGTACATGCCCAGTATTTTATCTTGCACAGACACAAGGTGAAACTAATTACACAAATGTGTGTACCTCCAGGGAATCATTTTGATCTAAGCTTTGACTTTTGGCTGGACTTTGAGTGAAACTGCGGGTGACCTTCAGGGAAGAGGTCCGCAGTGCCCGGAGTAGCGTGTGTGTTAATGGGGAGGCACTAACTAGGCTGCTTTGGTCACATCTGGCATTGATTTCTTTTTAAGGCACATTTAATAAGCATGTCTTTGAAGCCGTTGCCTTTCATTTAATGCACAAAGACATGCAGAAATGCTCCGCTCTCCAAATTCTTTATTGATTGGATCAGTTTGCAAGGCGGGTACCTCGGGCTCCCGCGATGCCAGAGCCGCATGGCCAGCCCTGCCGTGGGGCAGCCGCCGGGAAATCGCTGCTTTGCTTTCCTTCCCACCCCCCCAAAAAAAAGGAGGAATTAAGCAGTGATTTAATACTGATGGCGTTAACAAAAAACAAACATACACGCACAAAAAACTGGGTGGTGTCGGGTAATCTGAAGATGGCAGCGGTTCAAAACAGAGCTGTAACGCCAGGCCTGCTCGCCGCGATTGGTGCCAGATGTCCCAAAAAATAAAATAAAAAAAAAATTTAAAAAAAAAAAAAAAAAGGAAAGCTTGCCACATAAAATATGTTTCAATGGAAAGCCCGTTTCTGAGCAAATAAGAGCAGAGTGACTTGTTTGAAGATGTTGTGGGGGAGGATTTTTCTGCTTTGCCTCCTCTTTCTTTTTTTTCCCCCTTTTCTCTGTGAAATAAGGTTGTAATTATGTAAAAGGTCATAGCATGTTTTCTCAAATAAAAATTTTGTAAACACAGCCAGGGCCTGGGCTTGTGGAGGAAGCTATTGGGAAGAGTGGCTGTTATCTGGAGAGGGGCGGAGAAGGGGAAAGGGAAGAGAAAGTTCTTTGTAATTCATTCAAACTTTCCTTGGGTTTTTTTGGTTTTGTTTCAAGGCTGCTGGCCTGGGGAATTGTGGCCTTGACCTGCAGCATGAAAGTTGGTGGGAGCTGGGCCATTGACTTCAATGAGTGCAGGCTCTGAAGGACTTAAATAAGATGTTTTTCCTTGCTGAGCCATTAAAGACGCAACATGTGTCAATTCAGCCTGGAATGACTTTACAAAAATAAATCCTAACCATACCTTGACTAAATGGAGCTGGCTTCATTTCTTTAACTAAAATGCCAGCTTTTATCCCCCTACCAAAATAATTTTAACATACCCTAAAAATAAAGAAGATTTGCCAGGCGGCTGTTACTGAGCATTTTAAAAATGCGTAATAGAACAGTCACAAAAAATATAAACAAATAAATTCTAAAACCCTGCTGTGGCTTTTTCAGTTTTAATAGTAAGTGAGCTTAATCTGATCTCCTTTTCCATCCTAAAAAAATTAATAATTGCAAAACCCTTTCCCCTAACAAACATCTGCCAACCCCAGTTGTCTGGAAACTACAGGGGAGGGGTGTGGGAGGGGTTAATTTTTTTATATTTTTCTTTGTAATCCATCTGATGAAGGTTTTTCCATCCCTGGCGATCAGATGGCAAAGCACTTTTCCAAGGGAGCAGGCATGTCCGAGGAGGTGTGCGGCGGCAGACGGACAGGCTCCCTAAATGCTACCCCTCTGAATGGAAGCCCTTCATTTGTGCATATGCAATTAAGCAGCCTTAGAAGGAAGAAAGCTCCAAACGGGATAAAAGGAACCTTTAATCAAGAAGCTGAACGGTCTAATTCAGGATAATAGAGGGGTCCTTACTGTTTGACACAGGAGGGGTGGGGGTGCTTTTTGTCTCTGGGAGCGTTGGCTTCATGATCTAAGGACCCAGAGCAAAAGAGCAGGAATGCAGGACACTGCTACTTGACCTCCCCGTGTCACGTCCCAAAGGCTGGACCAGGGCTGCTCTGCGCCTCGGACTGCTAGGAAGCATCAGGAAACAAATACAGGAGTTTCTGTCACTTAAAATGGATATGTGAATTAGGCATTCGGGTGTTTCGAATGTGAGGCTCCCGGGTTGTTTTTTTTTCAGTGGGAGTACCACAGAGTTTCAGCTTTTGCGTTGCAGGAAGCTGGGACGGTTTTCTTTTAATCCATCCGTATGCCTAAAAAGCCTCTCCTTTTAATAACAGTTGCTAATTTTAATGTTGGGCTTCAGCTTTGAAACAAGAAAACACATGAAAAAAAGAAGGTGGGGAGAGAGGGGAACCTTAAGAAAGCCTTGCTTTGAAATTCTATTTATTTATTTTTTAAATAAGATATTTGACCAGAAATCACCATGCTTTCTAATTTTCTTTACGGCTGAGGATATCCACTACCAACACGTATAATTTACTCACTGTAGAAGACTGTTGTCACCGCTGAGTAGTGTGCACAGCCCTGCTCCTCTGTCCCATCGCCATCCCTGCAGCCCTGGGGATGCTTTCGTGTTCTTGGACCTGAGCAGCCTTGAGGTTTTCCTGGCCAAGCTGGGCACTGGAGGAGCATCCTAGGAGAGAGAGATTGGAAATGTTGTGGTTAAAAGAACTGCCAAAGCATCCTTTGCTTTACCTTTTGATTTTTAAATGTGTTTTAATTCTCCTTACCACAGATACTACTTCAAAAAAGCAAGCGACGAGTTTGACTGCGGTGCAGTGTTTGAAGAGATTTGGGAAGACGAAACCATCCTGCCGATGTACGAAGGAAGGATTCTCGGGAAAGTAGAAAGGATCGATTGATGGCATCCGTGTTTAAGAAAAGTTAAGCTAGAAAAGTCTTTGGACACACAACAGTAGTGATGACAAGGAAAGTTGAAAAAAAAAAAAACTCTGAAGGAAAGTTTTGAACCAATGAAGAAAAAAAGTGAAGTCTATGAAGACTTTACTGAATTAGCCTTAGAGGAAAAAAATGGCATTTATTATTCATGAGTTGGGTACTGAGATGATAAAAACCCTGAACTATTTATTAAAAACATGACCACTGTTGGCTATTGGAGATGCAGACTGTGTTTGAGAGACTTCCATACATAATATATGATTTCCTGGGGATCCGAAATCTATGGACTAAGAGAAACTGTGTATAGCTTACCTTAACAGTAATCCTTATTGATATTTATTGAACAGTCTGTTTTCCCTTAAGTCCAGTTTTTGGATATGCTGCTTTAAAAATGGAGAAGAGAGGGGCTGGGAAGTGGGGTGAGGGGAGGAAGGATTATTTTATTTTTTTATATTGTTCCCACTATCTAAAATTTAGGAGTTTGGCTATGAGCGCATTTGTGATTTTGTTTTTTGAAGGGGGAGGAGGGAAGGAGTGACGTCGTGCCCAGTATTTCTCTCAGTGAAGATAAAACTTTTCTAAAGAAACAATAGAATTAATAAAAGCCGAAATAAAAATACTGTCCTACCATTCATCTAGAGACCGGTGCATTTTAATCTATGCTGCTCTAATTTGAAATAAAGGTCTTAAGCGTTAAATATGTTAGATGCAATATAATAACAGCAACTTGTTATTTTGTCCATGGATTTCTGTGGTGTGAGGTTTTCGCTTTGCTGCTGGCAGGGGTGAGGGTACCAGGTGGTGTCCAGTGCCTCTCTGGGTTCAGGCAAGGCAGAGCAAAACCCCGAGCCTGGGAGAGCTGTAGAAGCAGCCAGCCAGTTCGCGTCTCCATACCTAGCACACCAAAAGGACATGTTGCAAAAGCCAGGTTAAAAATCCCGTATGTATTCCACATAGCTAGCTAATGGTTGGGTTTTTTTAGCCATTCTGCGTCAATGTTAGCACAACTTGTATTTCAGCGACATGGAACTACGATGGGGCGTATTTTCCGATCGGTGTGGAGCGCGTGATTTGTTGTGTGGTGTTTTTTGGTTGGGGTTTGTTGTTGGGTTTTTTTTTTGCCTTACCCTCACAACACCCACGTGAGCCTGTGGGAGATGTGGGCAAAGGCTCTCCGCAAGCCTTGGCAGTAGCTTCGTGTGTGCGTGTGCGTGGGTGTCGGGACAGAGCGACCCTTTCCCGAGAAAGACCTTGCATTTCTACAGTTGGGTTTTGTGTTGATTAAGTTAATCTGTGCGTTCTGTTTGCCATTGCTACTTTGTATAAGTCTGTATATATTGTAGAAAATGTATGGTGAAAATATTAATACACTATCTCTAGTGTTTTTAAAATTTAATCAGTACAGTACCTGTGCCTGCATGGTGTTACGAGACCATGCGTCGCCCTATATTCAGGGTTCAAGCTTTCCCTTGTTTGTTTAAGGGGTTTATGTATAAATATATTTTATGCCTTTTATTACAAGTCCTGTACTCATGACTTTTGCCATGGCATTTTGTTCTACTTATACTGTAAATTATGCATTATAAAGAGTTTCATTTAAAAAAAAAATTACTTGGTACAATAATTATTGTAATTAAGAGATGTAGCCTTTATTAAAATTTTATATTTTTCAAATTAATATTGTCTGACTTTTTTTTTTTTTTCCCCCACCCTTAATGCCTTAAAAGGTTTCTTCTCATGTATGGTGGTGGCTGGAAAGGGCCGCTGAGCTCTGCCCTGCCCTGCCTTGGCAGGGGCTGCTCCTGCTGGGAAGCGGTTGCAACTCAAGCGGACCAGGCAAAGGCTGGGACTGCACTGCCATGCAATAATTAAATCTCTTACAGCTCCCTCAGCTAATCAGGCTGTAAATTTAGCATAGCCTTACTGCCCAGGTTGCACCGCCAAGCCTACCTGATGGGAAGAGACCAGGCTGGTAGAGGAGTGGGACTTGCTCTTGCCCTGGAAGCGGGCTGGTGAGGCCAGGGTGCGATGTTCGGGGGGACGGGGTGGTCCTGCTGCTGGAGCAATCCTGCAGGGCCATGGCACATCAGTTAGGTGATGGAGGGTTGGTCACAGCCTTACCCAGGTGCAATTGAGCTGGGACTTTTCACCTGCATCGCCTGTCGGAGCAAAAACCAGCTTTGTGAAGCCCTGGCTAGTGTGGCCGAGCTGGGGAGAGGGTCGATGGCAGCGGCTGAGCAGGACAAACGCTGGGGAGCTCGTACCCGTGCGCCTTCCCTCTTGCCAGGATTTATGGTACAGAACCTATTTTATAGCTGAGCAGGCTTAATTTGTTCCTGAGGGAAGCTGCCCATACCAGGGATGGATTTGTCTCCCAGCTGTCGCCCAGACCTTCCCCGGCTCAAGCGAGTAACCCTGGGAAAGCAATTGTGGAAATGCTTTTGGTCTGTCCTGTTGGTAACCAAAGCCAGCCTCTTTTCTTTTGCTAGACCAATGGCACCGACTAGGGGTTTCCCCCCCACCCCCCTTCTCTCTCCACCTTATTTTTTCTATGAGGTTTTTAAATTATCTGGGTTATTTTGTGTGTATGAGAAGACTTCATTTAAAACATCAGTAAAACTTCCATCAAAGGGCTCAACTTCACACCGAGTACACAGAGCTCAGGACTGAATCCTGCAGTTCAAGGGAGCTGCAGGCAGTTTTACACATTTAAATGGATGGTGCCTTGTTTTAAAAAAAACCATCTGAAGTTCATGGGGTTCATCTTAATTGATAAGCTGGACATAACGGATGGGTGTAGGGAGACTTCAACAACATAAGGGAAGAAAGATACGGGTTTTTTTCCTCTCTCTTTTTTTAGTCTACCATCAAAGGTTGGGAACTTAGCACTACATCGTAGTATTATTTTTCTTCTGCTATTAAAATGAATCACACTGTGCCTAATTCTTCTTGGGAAGATGAATGTGTTTGAGGCAGCTTGAAGCCATTCAGTGCCTCACAAGCCTTTGCATCTTTCTATCAATGTTCCAAAATACTCACCTCTGTTTTTTTGGATGTCTGTAGAAACAAAATATAAAATGGCTTCAAATACATGGCAGGCTGTTTAGCGGAGATGAAAGGGTATTTGAATAGTCTTTTTAAAATGAATGAAAAGTGAATACTCTCTTCTGTTTCAATTATAAGTGGGACATGGAGATCGTTAGACACCACCTTAATATGTGACACTCTGAAAATGTTCACCTACCTTCAGCATTTCAGAAACATTTTGTTTTTTAGCTTGTCTCGAGATAAAGATCGTGATTACAGGTCTGGCTTGTCAGCTGCTAAATGGAGAGGCAGCGTGGGAAAGTTCTACTGTTACAGCTTAAAAAGTGTAACATCCAACCAAGTTTTTTTAAATGGTACGGAAGATGGGGAGGGAGCAAGAACCTTATTTTGACCCAGGTGGGTTTTTTGGTTGTTTTTTCAGTTTAGCTTCAGTTTATCAGGTTTAACAAAAACTATGTAAACTCAAGCTGAAAAAAAAAAAAAAAAAAAGCCATTTACAGGGTTATGGTACCTGCCAAAATGTCGTGGGTTGGTCCCTTCCAGCGGAGGGACTCCAACAGCCAGAGCCCTGCTCTGCAAAAGCAAACCCAAGCAGGGCTGGAGCACGGCAGGAGCGAGACCTAACCGCTCCACACGCTTAAATCACACTAATACCTAACACTTAGAGCATTTCTCGTCTTCAAAGCATGCTGGAAACGTTCATTAAGCCCCACAACACCCACGGAGGTGGGTAAACCTGCCTGTGTTAGACGGTAGCGCGGTGGATAATTGGCGGCGTGGCCGGGGCCAGCGGCAGCTGGGTGAGCTTCAAAGCCACGTGTCTGCTCTGCAGGCTGGGTCACGGTCCAACACAAACACCGGCCCTGCTTACTGCACAATTAAAACACGTTGATGGACCTTTAACGGTTCTCGGGAGCATTTGGGCCTCAGAGCCCAGAGGGAGCAGCGGGCTGGGAATCATGGACATGCATCACCTAGAGGCTTTTTGGGGGGGAAATAAACCACTTTCTCAAGTGTTTCACAGCTGGGATTTGTTGGGGGCATGTGGCAATGAGCGATGGTCTTGCTTGGTCCCAAATAAAGGGTTGAAGTGGTGGGGAGTGGGGCTGGGGAGCCGCGGTGTCAGTTCTCCTCTTGGAGATGAGCTGGGACAAGGACACTGGAAATGTGTATTTTGCTTCCCCCAGCAAAAAAATAGGCTGCATTTGGATGCAAAAAGCATCCCAGGCCTCTCCACTGGCCCCATGCTGGCTGGTAGGTCACGGCAGATACAAGTGACATATTTTGTTCTCTCTCTGCCCTGAATGTTTGGCATTGCCGGCCTCAAAAGGTGGAAAACATCCGAGTCAGCATTCAAAAAATGCACAAGGTTGCTCCCAAAATCACGAGCGTAGAATAAAATAATATGACCAACCCTCTCAAGTCATGATTTCCAGCTGATTTTTCAGATCCCAGCGTTTGGTATGAGAGCGGGAGGGAATTAAGGTGTCGGTGCTGGGGACAGAGGGCACAGACTCGCGCGTGCCGGCACATCCCCGTGGGGCAGTCGGGAGAGGTTTGTGCCTTGGCAAGAGGTGCCCCAGCAGCAGGATGGACACACCTCCCTGATACATAAGCCTACATCCAACGGCGGTCTCAGGTGGTGAAACCAACTCAAACCTCCAAAATTCCCAGCAGTCCCCCTGGAAGCGAGCGCTGGAGGAGGAGGGATGCTGCCTGCCTCCCGCAGCACTGAGGACCGGCAGCCTCATACACAGATGGCAGATACAGGGGCCAGGCAGCAAGAATTTGGGGATCCTTTCTCCAGGAAACCCACGCACAGACTAAGTGACCCACCAGCATCCCGCAGCCCCTCTGCACCATCAGAGGGGACAGGAGGCTCCCGTCCTTCACAACACAGCACTTACAGCATCCCAAGGCGCATCAGCTCTGTCCATACCCTTCCAGTGCTCTTCTGCAAACCCGTTTCTCAGACGGTAAAACAAAGACCCCAGAACAGTGACAAAATCCCCCCTCCCTTCACAGACATAGACTAAATACTATTTTTAACAGTGCCAGTACTGGGGAGGATGCTTTGTGCTGGCAAAGTCCCGTAAAAACCTTCTCCTTTCCCAGGTGCTGGGATCAGCAGCGCTGCCGGTTGCCCCCCGCCTTTCCAAGGCTCCCTGGGGCACTTTCCCCCCTCCACTTAGGGAGTTTATTCCCTCTAAACCCCGTGAGTCAGTCGTGCACCAGCTGGGCTGGAGCATCTGCTGGTTCACACTCTGCTTGGCTCATATTGGCAATTTTCTTCCTCTTTCACCTTCCATTAACCTCATGTTCCTCAAACACCTTCATCCAACTACTCCGCTCCAGTAGCAACCTCAGATTAATTAAAAAGGAAAAAAGAAAGGAGCACTCGGTCTTTAAACGAGGTTCCTATCCCATTGCTTTCAAATGCTTTCTCTTAATCACAGAGCCCAGAAAACACCCACACAGAGGAGGCTGGAGAATTATTTAAGGCAAATCATTTTCCTTCCCACTCTGAAAAAAGATCAGACTGGTTCTGGATGGTGAAAGCAGCTCTGGTTCAGGCCCTTTCCATTCTTCCCAGCAATGTCCCCGATTCCTGCCTGCAGCCGTGCCCAGCCTCCTCGCGCAGCCCTGCACACACCCTCCTTTCACCCTTGCCTTCATTAGCATATTACTAATCATAATGAAGAGTCCCAAGATGAATTTTTCTAACATTTAAACCATGGCATGCCATATGTTTTAGCCTCTCTTTTAAATTAAATGAGTGTTGTGATGCGTTTAATCTTCAGGGAGCGCTGAACCCACATAGCGAGAGAGGAGGCTAATTTTGGACACCAGATCTAGGTGATAGCATAATTTCAGACAATTTTGGCTGACCTCCCTGGGCAATGCCCTTCATCTCTTTCATGAGAAGATCTATTTTTAGGGAAGAAAGCCCATGAAGTCTTGCCTTCCCTAATTCAGCACTTCACTTGATAAGATGTGACAGGTAGACCTTTTTTTTTATATTATTATTATTTTTAAAAAAGAAAACAGAAAGACCCTCTGGGAATTCTGGCTTTCAACATTTGTCTTGGGCCCTGCAGGAGTCTGGAACATCTCTGAACCCTACAGTTCGTCCTGCTTTGAAACAACCGCCTTGTCATTCCTAATGCACGTCGCCAGCGCTGCCTCCTCATCTGCAGTCGCAGCACTCCCGGCTCCCTGCACCCGCTCCCACCAGCGTGGCAGCTCCCCTCGCCTTCCCCTCCTTCTCTCTTTCTGCTGTGCTGGCTCAAAGTGAGCTCTCGTTCCCCCCAAATCCTTCAACAGTCAAAGGATAAACGGGATGCATGGTCAGGGTGCTCCTACCTTGCCTCTTCCCTTTCCCCCGCTTGCAGAGCTGCGGGCTCAGCATCGTCCCTGCCAGGGAGCCCAACTGACCCTTCAAGGTCTCATCCAGCCCTAAAATACCAACAGCGAGGAGTCCAGCACAAACTCCATCCCTTCAAAGGATTTGCAGGTGGCTGCGGCAGCCTGGCAGAGCTGGGAACAAAAGGTTTGTGCCTTTTCCAAAGCTCTTGTTTCCTAAAATCCTTACAGCTCTGAAGGTTTCTGGTAGAATCCTACAAACACAATGTCCTCTCCAAACGTTTCACAGCAAGTTGCTGCCCAAAGCGTCTCCTCTGCAGGTACAAACATTAAAGGGTGTTAAGGCAGGTGAGGGGTCTTTGCTTTCAGAGACCAACCGACCACCCCCCACCCCCCCCCTCCAGCAGGACGCAGTGCAGGGTAGGGACCAGGGACCGGGCATCCCTCCCGGGACAGATGCTGTAAAACCAGCTGGTATCCAAAGGCGATTCGGGAATAACGAGGGGGCAGCGGGAGGCACGGGCGGGTGGGGAGCCCGCTCCAGCCAGAGCAGCCGGGGAGGGGTTAATCCCTGCCCCAGTAGCTGCCATGCAAAAACCAGGCAAAGCACCAGAGTTTTGCATTGAGATTCAAATGCCCAGATCAAAGCAGAGCTCCAGGAAGGAAGGGCCAATTTAGGTTGGAACCAGAGAAAACTTTCTCAGCTAACTTCTGGGAAGCGAAACAACCAGGTTTCAGAAAGCTTCCATCAAAAGTGTACCTTGAAGGGAGACGAGTTTCCGCAGGAGCGGAGGAGGTGGCCCTCTCCCTCTCCTCCCAGCCAGGGAATTATTACTGGCCACCGGCTCGCCACACACCCCATCGCAATATCCACCCCGCTCCTTGGAAACTGTCACCAAATTCCCTTGTTCTTCCACAGCCTTCCAGAAAAGGACGCGGTTGAGCAAGCCCTGCCAAACACAGCTGGGACCTGGTGTCCCTGTGCCACCCGGCGCTGGTGTCCCCGTGCCACCTGGCGCAGCAGCACCCGCGCCCCGGCGCTCCCAAGAGCCACATGCTGCACGGAGCCAAACGGCCAAAGCCTGCAGAGACAGCTCGTGTCCAAACCGGGCTTCATGGCCTTTGGGGATGGCCGTCGGCCCGTAATTCAACATTTGATGAAGTAGCCAAAATACCATTTCCAACTTTTTCTTCCTTACTGTTTATTCCAAAGCAAACAAACAAATGCAAAAAAAAAAAAAAAAAAAAAAAAGTTTGAGAGTTTAGCTTTGCTAATTTATGACTCTCTGCTCTGTCCTTTCTCCTTTGGGGTTCGCTGCTCTGCCCTTGGTTAAGCCGGGAAGAGGACGGCAAGCTCTTACCTTGCCTGTGTGACAGGTTGCCAAAGTAGGGAGAAAGTGTCTACTCACTTGTTCTAGTAGCATGTAGTGCTTTTGTGTTTCAAGTCTTTGTAGATTTGCAATGCCTTTAAAAACCCTTGCAACTGTCCAACATGGGGTGTTTAATTACCAGGTAAAAGAATTTTTTTTAGACTCCATTTAATTATTTGATTGCACAGTAACCAAAGAGTGTAAGAGGGCTGTAGCCAGAAGGCACTTCAAAGCAATGCCTTGATGTTTCTTAGTGGGCATTAATGGTTTCTGAAGGCAGGAGATTGTTTAAAAAAAAATATTAAAACCCTCCTCATGATCCCGCCAGCAATCTCAAAAAAATGCATAAACACTGGAATCCTCTGCCAGGGAGGAAAAAAAAGAGTTCAAAGGGATCTGAGAGTTTTCATGTAAAGTTTAGAGTTTAAGGCGTGACTGTTGGCTACGGAGCCCCACTGTTTGAACTCTTGTTTATTAAAAACAGTTTCCCAGCATTTCACAGGGTTCAGAAAGACAACAGTAAAGTGCAGCCTTTTTCACAGCACAGTGTTTAAAGGCTCCATTGATTTCTACCTATATGTTTTATCTTTCTTTTTTTTTTTTTTTTTTTTTGATCAAATGCTGAAGTTTAGCACAATATCCAAGAGAAGGCTGAGCTGGGTCTGTGGAGAACCGCTCTGGAATAAGGGTTTGACTTGATTTTTTTTAACATGCTTTTTAACAGTTCTCTCCAGACTCTTCAGTGCCCCAGAAGGCTGGATGACAACAGCAGCAGTATTAGGAAATGACAACTTGGCTGGCCCCAGACTCCGACTGCCTTTTTGATATTATCGCCAACCCTCCAGCCTTTATCTGAGGCTGAGCTCTCCATCAGCGTCCAGCCAAACAATCGGCCACCGGGAAAAAGAAAAGTCATTTCTTTTTCTCAGGGTGGGAGATAATCTTTCACCTGTCTTGTCCGGGCATGCATCTTATTTTTGAGGAGCCCACCACCACACCAAGAGCGCTCTCTTTCTTTTCTGTGCTTATACATCTCTCTCTCCTGTGGCTTTAGCCAGCCACATTTGCTTCAAAAAACTGAGATTTTAAAGTCAAGGGGTTTTACCCAGGGATCTGCAGCACGTTACAGCTCGGTGCTGTTAGCCATGGCTGGGCTTTGAAGGGGGCAGCAGCTGTGCCCACTGCAGGCTCACAGTGAGATGCAATGACTCCTGCAAGGGCCAGGAGAGGAGCACAGAGACTCACAGGAGCACTGGGAAAATCCTGTGCTGTCCTGGGGGAAAAAAAAAAAAAAAAAAAAAAAGCTTACAGCTGAGTGTTTTAGCAAGTTCTTAAGTCTAACCGGAGAGATCTGAAGATAACGCTGCTCAGAGCCGCCCAGGCTTTGCCTTTAACAACAGAGGCGATCATCCATCCAGCACAGGTCTAGAAGTATTGCCAGAAGACATTATAAAAGGCACATTAGGAGCAGAATTAAAGTAAACATAAAACAAAACAAACAGAAACATCTGCTGAGCAGGTAGCCTGAGAATAAACCCCTTATTAAAGCTGTTCTCCAGGCTGAATCCTCAGCTGCAAGTCACCCGGGTGCTGCCAGGTGACACCGGCTGAGGTTCTGACGCAGGAGGGAAGGAGCTAATAATAGTGTCGTATCACAGCCCAGCTTCGCCCTGCCCAAACACAGCAGAGGGAAGGGAAAAGAGGATGTGCAGGAAACAAACAGGGTTTTGTTTGAGTCTCAGGGCTTGGTCCTGCCAGACCGCTCTGCAAATGTGGCTGGGAGCTGAGAGACCGTGGATGCTCCAGAGAACATCCCTGCGCTCGGAGGGATGCAGGCTGGAATGGGGTGCGGGAGGATGGAGAGAGGATTTCTACAACTCCCTGGAGGGAAATGGGTGTGTGTGATGGTGTAAGACAGGTTGAGGCGAGATCAGACCCTGGGCATTTAAGTCACACTCAAGATTTTGCTCCAGAGGAGTCGCATTCAAACCTGAGGACAAGAAACACTGACCACTCGAACAAGGAGATGGCCGCCTTGAGGCTCATGTGCTTTATAGTTACGGAGATAAAGTCAGGTTTTAAATGCAGCTGGGTGAGAAACTGAAGAAAAAAAAAACCAACAAAAAGATCTGAAAAGGACGGAGCACCAAATCCTTGCTCTAAGCAGCTGACGGCAGAGTGCTGCTCCTAAGGTGCTCCTGCCTTGCTGTGACAACCCCCCGCACAGTGACAGCAGCCAGCCGAGGCTGTTCTCCTGCCATCCCCACTCCCAATAAAAATCTCCTCCTTCCCAGCTCCAGGGACTGATGGAAAATATGAACTTAATTTTGGGTTCTGTTTTGCTTAAATCGGCGCGGTTCCAGTAAAATCAGATTAAAATACCTCCAGTTCCTGATGTTTGGGGATATTTAAAGTCAGATCAAAGCACTTTTAACCAGTCCTTTTGGTAGCACATTTGATGAGAAACACAGGTGCACTAATACACGAAGCTAGCAGCCAGGCTGATTTAAATGCTGCCTTGCAATTCTGCTTCTGATCACCTTAAATATCAGCTGGGGGCGGGGGGAAGGAAAGCATGGATGATGTTTTAATAGGAGGTTTTTTTGTTATTTTTTTCCTGGTTGCAATTTGAGCTGCTTCACTTTCTGCATGAAAACTTTGTATGTTTTTGTTTTGGTTTTTTTTCTTTTTTTTTTTTCCCCCTTTAATAGTTACAAGGGGAAAGAGACTGTCAGACAAGGGAGAGCTACAGAAAGGTGGAGGGTGAGGTGATTTACGGGCCATAATCTTTCAAGCAGAAGACGTTGGCCTGCACTTGTGCTCACAAGGAACCAAGCACAGACTCCACGCCTCATGCACAGAGCCGAAGCACAGAGACCTGCAGGTCTAACCCTGACATGCAGATGGATTTTTTGTTGTTTTCGTGCACACACGCAGAGGTAGCTGGCTCTGCCGGCACTGCGGGTTTGCATCCTTCTGCATGGCTCCGGGCAGGTGAGGACCTGGGAGCAGGGTGTGCTCAGCACCCTGGCCCTGCTCCCCCATCGTATGGGGAATTCTCTCCAAACCCCACACAGCTTCGCAGGGGAGATTTGCAGGGATTTCCCTGGAGGCATTTAGCTGAGAATTTGGGGGTTTGGAGATTAGAGAACAAAAGCAAACCCAACTGTACTTGGGGAACATGAAGGGGTTTTAGATAATTCTCTGCAGAGTTCGCCCAAACCCAAGCAGTGCCGGTGGGGTGGGGGAGGATGTCGAGCAGGGCTGTTGCACGGGCACAGATCCTACCCCTGGTATTTTGGGTACCGGTGCTTGTCAAGGATTTCGAGGTAACACATTTCACCCAAGGAGGCTTGGTGCTCTCGGGTCTCTCTTGTCCTGCCTCTAAACAATACCCTCTCCATTCAAAACACACCCTCTTTTGCCCCAAAATGTAGACGGGTTAGATTTAGCCATTTGACAACACCAATTAGAAGTTATTACTGTTATACTTCAGGAAAATCAGTGTCTGTCTTACAAAGGGTTCAGCCCTCTTTGTTGACAAATGATGTGACCCCAGCAATTCATCCCCCGTGGGACAGGATGGGAAGTAACCATAGGATTTTCTCTGCTGGGAGCTTTCAAGTTTTATTGTGTGCAATTAAAATGCAGATGAAAAACATAGTAAAATAATAAAATGCTCCTCATAAAAGTGCCCCAGTGAAACAAAACTGTCAAAACACAAGAGGAAAAAAAACCCAACAAAAGAGCAAACATTGCTTCCTCTCAAAAATCATGAAAGTTTAAACAAACTCCTTGCTATCGGGACTAGCAGAGGCAGTGGGTCACTTACAGCTTCCCACCTGCTCATCCACGGCCCCTCAAGAAGGAGGCTGGGGCTCAGCTGGTGCGTGCCCCACAGCCCTGCACAGGGTGGGCTGCCAGGCAGGCCCCCAGCCCCACGCTGCCCCCGGGACACCTCAGCCTCATCACCACCCCGGCCACACACACCGTCCCACCTTGCCGCCCAGGGCACTGCCTCGCGCAGAGAGCTGCGCAGGGACGCCGTCCTGCCCCAAGCCAAGGGCCTGCACGGGCTCACGGCTTTTGCAAAGTATGCAATTACAAACAGCCCCTGAGATTTGGATTTGTGAACTTTCTGCATTTTTCATGTGATTTTGCTGCCAAAGGGACAACCGAAACCTTGCTGGCGCTGCGTGGTTAGGGAATTGCTGCATTTGTGTAAGATATGTTGTTTTAGCCAAGCTACTGTCAAGTTATTTAGTAAAAGGGATAAAAAAGCGCCAGGTTTAGACTGTCAGGTCAAGTGCTGGGACATTAGAAGATGCCAGATTTGTGATTCCCATTTAAGCTGAACGTGCACAGAGAGGAGAATAAAGTCAGGACACTGGCTGGACGGTGCAATGCCCAGCACAGGCTGGGGACACGCTCCCACCAGCATCACTGCTCAGCCCCGGGCAAATCCTCTCCTGCACATCCAGCCGTCACCCCCCAGACTCCACCCGGACTTGTACATGAACAGGTATCACCCTGTGGTTTAAAGCACAGTAAAACCCTAATAATAATAATAATAATAAAACCAAAACAAACAAAAAACCCACACATACAATGTTTCTCTTGCGATAAATTACGGGGCTGAACAGAAAACAAGGGCAATAACAGAGAAGAAAAATAAGTGAGACACACAGCCTGGACATCAGGAAGGAGATCTGGTATGAAAGGTGAGTGGCAGCAGCTGCTATGCAATGTTCTTCTGGCGGCTTTGAGACTTACAGCTGAGTGCCGCTCCAGGAGAGCCAGGCAAACCAAGGGGCAACTTGGATGACATCCCTGCACTTTGCATTTCAGGTAGCTGATCCAGCAGCGAAGGAAAGAAAACCCTGAGCTGAGAGCACCTGAACGGGACACGTTGCTGGGAGGTAGGAGTTTACTCCAGGCTGTTTGCACTCCCTCGGTAGATGTTATGGCATATTTCGGGTGGGTATGGGAGATGAGATGATTGTCACCACTAGCCTTGCATTAGCTTCATTCTCAGGGCTCGGAGCTCCCCTGGTGCAGTTTATCAGAGCAGGTCCCAATTCTGCACATAATTAAGCATTAATGCCGAGACCCATGCAGCGATCAGCAGGGCCACAGCCTTGCACCAAACCCTAGGGCAGGTGATTGCTCCTCTGCCTCACACAGCATTAAGGGAGCTGGAAACTGAACTCCAAGCAGTGGCACGGACACAATCTGTGGCTGAGTCAGGAGCACCAAGACACCCCATAACATCCCCAAGGGCAGCAAGACACCCCACAGGGTCCTTTAGCCAATGCAGCCCATCTGCAACCCTATTCCCCCTTTAAGTCCCCTGTCACATCACCCACTGGCACCTGAAGCTCCAAAACCCCAGAAGCAGCTCTCCAGATTTACACCACTTGAGGATTTGTCCATGTGGAGCATATCAGAGCGGCTCCCGTCTCCCTCGGTGGCTCCTGCACTTACACTAGTGATTTTTCTCCTCTTTCATACGGTCGTTGAACTCCTGTTATCTCTCTGAATTAATATTAATGGCTTCCTTTAAGCTTCTCCTTTAGCTCTCACTCCTTCCAACAACTTTTTGATGATGTTGATTCCCCCAGACTTCTTTCTTCTCCCATCCTCACACTGCTCATCTGCCTCTAATCCACAGCGTTTCACAGAGCACGGCACGTTTGGGTGATGCCCTCAGGACTGCAGGTGGGATGAGGGGTTGGGAGCGATGCAGGGACAACGCTGGGGCCATGTCAGGGTATCCACTGAAGATGCAAGGAGCAGCTCTGAAGCTAGCTTGGCCAAGTTGTGTCTGCTCGGGCTTTGGTCCTGCACAGCTAAATAGAGGGAATTTAAATTGCTTGACAGATAACCAGGCTCTCTCTGGGCTTGTTTTTAATGTGGAAGATGTGGTGCTTCACTTTAAAGTTAGGAGGGGAGGAGGAAAAAGTCTTTTATCTGCATTTCTTAATAGGCAAGACAAGTATGAAAAGCCGAACGCAGCTCATCCCACACAGTGCCAGCCGTTGGGACATCGGAGTTTGAAACTGAACATCAGACAAGAGAAAGGGCAGGAGGAGCCGCTGGGAGCCCAGCTTTCCCCTGAGACCCTCCCTACTGCCACAGCCCGTCACGGTCCTCCCACAATCTCTGGGTCCAAGGCTGGGAAGACCACTCACAGACACCTTTTTATGGCACCTTTTCTAGACTTTTTGTAAGTGAAGGTAAATCCAAGTGCTTGTTTCTTGGGGGTTGCAATGAAACTGCAAAGCCTTTGCACAGCATAGGGGTCAGGAGCTGCTGCCACCGAAGGAGAAACCAAGTGATGTAAGCTTTTACCTTTCCCTCCATCCTTCCCAGTTAGTGCAAAAATATTTTGATCAGATGGGGAAATCGTCTTGAGCCGGTTGTTCTGCCCCATCACAGAGTCTGTAGAGGCTTTTCCAGTCACCGGGGTTCTCCGGTGCACTGACCCTGCCTGCGCTTCTCAGCAGCCCCAGAGGTACACAGAGACAGATGCTGTGGTGGGGCCTGACCTGCTCATGCAGCCCTTACCATCTCCCCCAAAATGTGCTCATCCCATGGACCACTTAACACAGCATCACACAGAGAGCAGCTGGTAACCAAATCCCACTGGGGATGCCTGTGGGCTCCCTCGCTGCTGGAAAGGCAGCTCATGTTAGGCATTGCCGAGCTCTCGGCTGACCAAGCTGGTTCTGAATTTTGTCCAAGATGACACAGAAACAGATTTTTTTTCCTTTCTTTTCTTTTTCTCCCCCCCCCCCCCCCCCCCCCCCCTTTTTCTTTTTTGAACACATTGAGCAACACCCAAGCATGTGCAGACTGGGACTTTTGCAAAACGCTGCCTCGTGCCAGCTTTCTGGATGGAAATCGAGGATGCTGACATGTTTGGTCCCAATTTACTAGGCTTAGCAATGCTTTTAACCCCTGCCCTGGCCTGAGCTGCAGCCTGATCAGCCTTTCACCCTGCCTCCCTCTGAGGGCTCTCTAGAGATGCTGCTGCACAAAACCACCGAAACAGGGGCCACTTGAACCGGCTGCGGGGAGTTTTTTCTCCTTGCACAGCCCAAGAGGAACGAGGCAATGCCCATCCAGGTTACTGCATTAGTCTAAATCCATCCTTTCACCGCTCTAAAGCGTTTGCTTAAGGCAGAGCCTTCTCTGGGGTCCAGGATCTCTTTCTTGCATTTTATGAGTTTTTTTCCTAATTATGGAATCTCTTTCAATCTAGACCTCCTTTGATCATGGCTGGCCCCAGAGAGAAGTCGTCTTGTCTGGACCGACTGAGAAAAGAAAGAGATGATAGGCAGAAGTGACCTGCCTGGGATGACTAGGAAAATATGCGGCAAAGCAAAAATTTGAACACAAACCTTGCACAGCCACAGCTTTAGTGAAACCGTGGGACTAACCTTCCTCCTAGCTTGTGATCAATCACCACATCCTTCCAAGTAAACCACATTTAAAATGGGAGTTAGAGGTGAGCAATCAGTTAGCACTTTCTGTGGCTATTTTCCTCCCCTGGTACAGGCGGGATGAGAAAGGACCATTTCTGGTGCAATCTGAGCATCCAAAGGGAATTTCTGAGCCAGGATGTGTTACTGGTGCAGGAGAAAGGCATCCCAGCTCACCCGTGCAGAGGAGACCCCGCTCCGATTCAGCTGACGGATCACAAAGGGCTTCCTATAAAACTTGGTTAAATGAGATTTCTTCAGAAAAAGGCTATTTTCAGTGCCACTCTGATTATTTGCCCTCTGTTGTCTTCCATAAAGGATACTGTGAAGTTAATGATCCAGCCGTGGAATTTTAAATAGCTGCTTCATGACTAACAACATGTGCTCCGGATCAGCTTGAGCCTGTATTTACATATTTCTCATGATAAGTCAACATATGGTTCTTGTTTGTAATGTAGAGTTGCTCTCTTCATATTATTACCATTTTTTTTAACTTCTTTTCACAATTACCGGTGAAAAACCTTTTCTTACAATTATTGTTAGAAAAAGCACTGTACAGATAAGAAGCTATTAGGGTAACTAGAAGCCTGGTAATTGCTTTATTTTGATTCCCACTCGATGCTGAGCTGGTTTGTCACGCAGGGGCTCGGGGCTGCGTTCACGAGCACCGTTAGATGCACGAGGTCAGCTCTCCCCCCATCACCCCAGCAGGACAGGGTTTCACAACCCGTCTTGACAGCTTGGCAGTGGCACCCTTCGGGGAGCTTGCACTAACGGTTGCATTTCTTCCCTTTTGAATTGGCAGTTTTAAGTACGTAGATAATTTGTACATCTATTGCTGGGTATTTTTTTTTTTCCTCTCCTCCCCCTCCGTTCCCCTCCCCACATCAAAGCATCAGTTAATGGCTGGATATAAACATCCTAACTGCTCTCATGGCACGGCTGGAATTGCAGGAATTGGCGTTTTCCAAACTCCTGTGTAATTTTCCCCGGTGCTCCGCTCCCCTGACTCCCCTCTAACGATTCAAGTCCTGAGGCTTCACCTATTTCCTTTGGGAGATTATTCCACATGGAAATGGGCTCTAACCATGAAGAATTTTTTCCTTCAACCCAGTCACAAAGATTATTTCCTTTATTTAATCTTATTACTCCCACTTGAACTAGGCTAAATAATTCCCATCCTCCCTGGGTATTTACACCCCTCTCACACTTGCAGACAGATACCGTATCCCACCCTTAGTCATCATTTTGCCAAGCTAAACATATGTAACACTTTTAATCCTTCCTCATAAATCAGTCCAGCTCTTTCATCGTTTTTATTACTCTTCTCTGAATCCCATCCAATTTGTTGACATTGTTCTGCTCTTTTGGTGCTCAGAGGCTGGATATTCCAGGTGAAATTTCACTGGTCACACGTTACAAGGTTAATTAACACAGCCTTCCACTCTGATTACCTGCGCACAGTTCACAGGACTGTGGCTTGATGCTGTAACTTCTACTGATAGGAAAAAAGGACCCACTGATATCACTTGGGCTAATGAGCAAGCAATCCTGGGATTAAGCCCTCGTAAACCTGAGTTACAACCTGTTTGAGGAGGTTTGGTGCTCTTTACATCCCACAGAGGTCACACATGTGACACGACCATTGGAGGGTGATCTTGCAGACGGGGCTGCATTAGGGGATGGATTTTGCTCAGCAATATTCGATGCTCCAGAGAGGCCACACGAGAATATGGACCCCCCTTTGGAAGCCCACCTAAACCCTACTGGGGCAGTTCTGGGCAGTGCAAGTGTGTGCAGGGTCAGCCCCATCGCAGCGCAAGCCCCACACAACTGACACAACGGTGCTGCCACGGAGCCGGCAAGTGCAAATGTGCAACCGCGTTATGGCTTACAGCTGCGAGCAGAGCACCGAGGGAAAAAACACTATTCCCATAAAAACGCGCCGTAAACTCGGTGCAACAAAGCAAAGCACACACTCGTGCCTGTGCAGCATACGGGGAGCCGAGGGGCCCATCTGCCTACTCCAGGGAGCGACAGCAGCATCGGGGGGGCTGAATGAAAGGAGTGATGAGCTCTGCGTGGCTGCAGCATGGAACAGGGGAGATGTTGGGCTGATTCATGGGTCACTCTGGATTCACACTGGTTTAACTGGCACTTGGTCTGTTCAAAGCACGAGTCTCCTCTAGAATGAGCTACTAGCATAGCTTGGACCCCTCTGAGATCCGTAGGGTGTTTAATGTTATTTATAGATTATTTGTATCGCGTTAACTGTGACCCTGGGTTTGGGATGGGGGCATCGCCTGTGGGGCGGAGGCTTCCCTTGGGCGAGGGGAGGCAGCCCGAGAGCCTCTGCTTTCTTCCTCTTCCCCAGCCACGCAGCCGGCATCCCAGCTCTCCTCTCCTGCTGCTCCCTGGCTGAGGTGAGGCTGGCTGGGGATGGCTTTGTCCCTTGTCCCCCCCGCAGACCTCGCCGGCGCAGGGTGGCGGGTACCTGCTCCTCAGACAAGATCGCCCCACTCCCAGTCTCAAGCACCCAACACCTTTGGGGCATTTTGTGCCTCTTTCCCCCAGAAATGCTGCATGGGATAGGAAAGGGCTTGTGCAGAGGGGGGACAAATCACTCTCCACCCCCACCTTCTCAGGCAGACCTTGGCTCCGTGCTCAGCCCCCAACGGTCAGCGCATCCGAAGCTGAATGCAGCCAACGCTCCTTTTACTGCAGGCTGGGGACATGCTGCAAGGAGGTGGTGCCTCTGTGTGAAACCAGGGGATAGGGGAAAATCAGTGCACAGCTGGTGGCTCAGAGACACTGTTTTTTCAAAAGAGTCCATGCTGGGTTTGGCACCAAACCCTAATTTGCTGATCAGAGCTTTGCTCGAGGCTCAAGCAGAGGCGCATCCTTGGGGAGCCCTGTCCCACCGACACACCATCAAGGGGCACAATCCTGCCTGCTCTGTGGTCCTGCTGCCTTTCACCTTCTGATGAGGGCCCACACCCAAGGCCCTTCATGATACAAAGCCCCAGAAATTTCTGCGGTAAAGCTAGCTGCCTTCAGTACAAAGTTAATTCTCCTTGCTTCTCAGTGATGCCACCATTCATAACAAATAGTCCATGATAATAAATACCTTGGTGAGATCAAAAGATCCTTAAACAGCCTTAATAAAATAAAAAAAAAAAAAAATCAGGGAAGTGCAATTTGGTTTTGTTCTTCACCACTTTTCTTCTCTCCTTTTTGCAGAAGGTGACGGCCATGTAACTTTTACATTTCAAAGATCCACATCTCATTGTATGTAGGAGGCAGGCTGAGTCCTTTGTGTTTTCCTTAGTTTTGTCCAGTGGTTGTCCCACTAACCAGCCTCCTGCCAAGGGAAAGGGATTTCTCCCTTCGCCTGCTGACAGCATTTTTGCTTTGAAAGCGAGAGTTGACTGCTTCTTAATTAGTGCTGTCATGAGCTGGTCACTAAGGGTTGGGAGTCTCGCGAAGGAGCTCAGCTATTCACTCCTGCTGGCGGCTGGCGCGTCCTGGGGATGCGAATCCAGCCCAGCCTCAGCTGCTGCTGCCGGGAGCTCCTGGGGATCCTCCTAATGGCCCGATTTAAACCATGAAACACGTCTCAGAAGCCTTGCAAATAAACGCGGTGCACTTTATAAAAAGTGCAGAGATTGATACGTTACAAAGAGAGTTTCCTTTCAGACCCCAGGTATCCCGAGGTGCTTTACAAAATAACGTCAGGGGCCTGCCAGCTCGGGTTTTGCCATTGCGATTCTGCTGGCAAAGCCACTCCCCCAGACACTGCTCAACCACACACACACACAATCATTACACTCTGAGGAACGCGTATCACCTATTTGCAAAGGAACACGTGAAATTACTAGTATCAGTAGTGTTTATTGCCAAGGCACCTACAGAGCCCCAGGCCAGGTGGGGCAGCGGTGTGTGCTACACAAACCAGAGCAAATGATGGGACCGTAAAATGACAGCAGCGTCACCTCCAGCCCCGTGCTCCATCACTGTCCTCTCTCACCCATAAAGCACAACAAAAGCAATCCCACCAGCCAGCTCACCCCTTTCACAACCAGGAAAGTAAATGCGCCTAATGCTTCATCAAATTCCCAGATTGTTTAAGTAAAAAAACAACAACCACCAACCAATATTTTATCTTGAAAGTATTAGCAGCAAATAAAGATGCAGACTTTTTGAGCAGAGTACATTGCAGTCAGCATCTCTCCATCTCCCACAGTGCAGATTCCCATCCAAGTGCCGGCCTTACAAACATGTGTGTTTCCCTTTGTGTGTTGATTTGAATCCACACAAAATACAGGATAAATTTCCTTTGAAGAAAGTGGGAAAGCGGTATGGCAACAAGCCTAGGTAGGTATTGGGTTACTTTCTGTAATTCATATTTTCTCTAATGAGAGGCTTGCAAGAAAGATATTCCTCTGGTCGCCCTTCAAGTCAGACAGGTATAACAACAAGTACACCAGACAGGTCCATGTAATCTAGAGATGGCTTTGAACCAGCTCCCAGGATACGAGCACTCCTGAACTTTAAAGGCATTTAGATCCAAACCTGGATCTGTGCTTTGTGGTTGACCATTTATCCCACTCCCCCACCACATTACGTGTGTGTGTGTGTGTATATATATATATATATATATATGATTTTTATTTCCAACAACGACCCAGATCAAAACATGAGATGTTAACAACTTTTGACTTCAAGGCAACTGTTGGCACCTCAGTTTTCTGACTTATATCTGTAAAAATGAGAAGACTTACACAAATGTGCCTAGCATATGACTTGTAGCATCATCCTGAAAATATTACTCCATTTTGCAGATTAGCCCAGCTCAAAACAGTTGGAAAATAAAATAAAATACAGGAATACAGTAGGAACACATGTAGCTTGTGTGATTCCTGTGCCAGAGCACTTTATCAAATCCTTTTCTTTTTTTTTTTCTTTTTTCCCCTGTTTGGATCAGCACAGAAACTTCCTAGCACTTGTGACAACCTCCAGTATGAGACTAGAGATGAGACAAGGATCCTGAACAAATGCACGATTCCCTGACACTAGCTTGATACCTTCCTTGGAAAAACCAGAATTTCCATGAACTTATCAAGAGGTTTTCAGGCCAAGAGGGAGGGTAATAAAGATACAGGGTTCAGTCCAAAGCAGCTCCCTGAATGCAGTCCAATAACCTGCAGATCTCAGATGAAGACAATTCTTTTCTTCTTTGAACAGCATTTCAAATTTGTTACTCTGTGGAGTGATTGCAGATACTTTGGGTTCTGCCTGCACAGCTCTACCTGCCTGTGCCAGCCACGTCACGGGTTTCTGTTCCTTGGCTGAATAAGCCTGCAAATATCCCGCCCTGAACATTTTTATGAATTAGAACAATTAGTTCCCATGGATTCATCGTGGGTGCAACTCTGAAGTTTTCCTTTTGTGAGCATCGGGGTCATTAAGAGTCATTCGTCGCAGTGACTGCAGGAAAGGAGTTGGGATTCGGAGGGGTAAGGACAGCCAAGGAGTCAAGGTGTAATTAGTAAGCCTGATAATCAGCTCAGAAGAAAGTGTCCCACAGGATTCTGTGGCATCACTTGTGATGTTTTCCCAGTGGGTATGTGTTACAAGAGTGGACAATGGGGTGTCTAAAATCTTTCAGGTCTTTTATCTCTACAATTACATTTTCCACAGGCTTTAAAAATAGGAGACCTTTCATTAATTTTCTCTCTCAATGGGAGAAGCGCCCATGAAACTACAAGCTGAATTTCGCCCTCAAGCTAAATTTGGTGGCTCTCACAACCTGGAAAGCCTAGCCTGTGCTAACAGGGGGGAAAAAAAATCTTGGAAGAGGAACTTTTCCTTCTTTTGAAGTCAGAATGGATTTGCAAGGGTCTTATGTGATGAGGGGACAGTTTTAAGTAGAGGGGATATGTGTATAATTTTAACCATGTAAATAGTCCTTTGCAGCCTGGGAATCTTCAGACTTTTCAAGGCTTTAAGGAGTTGGCATTGCATACTTGTTAAAATCAGTTTAACCACTTGCCAAGAGGTTTAAAGAAAGATGACACCTATTTTGCATGAATAGTAATATTACTCTGATGAATTTAGTTATACTAATGGGAGAGCTTAAAGAATATGCTCCTGCCCATGATGGATTTTTTAAGGCAAATAATAAGGTTCTGGAGGGTGTAACCTAAAATAGACATTTCATAAAAGATTCATCCTTGAACAAAAATGTCATGAAAGCATGAAATGAAAAATAGACGACAATCAGAATTCCTCTTGAAGTGCTTTGTAGTAATTATTTTAAAAAATCCTCACAAAAGGCTCTTTTCAATTGCGGAATAGCAAGTGAGGTCTGTATGGTTCAAGGCCAAATAATTTCTGCAGTGGAAAAAACAGCTTCAGTTCTTCAGTTCTGATGTAAGGTACTTTAAATGGGCACGAGCTTCAATTATTGCTTTCTTTTCCCCAGCTTCTGTGGGACATGAATTGCCCACAGATAAACCCCCTGCTCTGCACAGTGATGACCAACATCATTTGCAGCTCTAACGCTGCTGATTCCACAGTGACACTGAGTATCACAGCCTTCGGTAAGGATCGGGGGCTTGTGGCACCACATGTGGGGCTGGAGACCCCTTCTTGCCAGTCCCCAGTTGGTCTGGTCATGCGGGTGGGGGGACCCTGCTCCTGGGTGAATTAAAGTAGACCAGGTTGGGAAGGTTGGACCCTTTCCTCTCTCCTGCTTCTGTTGTGTCCGGCTTGCAGCCCACAGACCCCACAACCAGCTTTTTGCTTTCCCAGAACTTTGCTGGAGGGCAAGAGGTGGCCACGGAGCAGGGGGAACGCTACTCGTCCAGCCCTTGTCCTCCTCACTGCTAGAAGGAGGGGGCCAGGAAAGCAGCATCTCCTCAGCTCTGGAGAAGGATGTAATGGAAAAAAAGATGGGACCAGCACTGGTGCTTAAGAGCCAAGCATGGATGGCTGGACACCATGGGAGCATCTCACAGTTGTGATCAGCTGAGCATCTAATGACTATCTTTAGATATCACCTTAAATTACTACCATGGTGGAAGCATACCCCCACCATTGTGGTGACAGATCACATTTCCCTGTGACAGATTTGCGCTTTAAGTCATCCAAATTGTAAATATGGTCTGGATGGTGTCAGCAATAGGAGAATCATCCAGGATTTGTCCCGTATCAAAGACATACTGCTGATCCATCTGATCCACGCCATGAGGCAGGTACACACCACTTTCCTACCTCGGGTCTTAGTGGTGGCCCAAGTGGAAGCTGGCAGGAGCGACACATGTACGAGATAACCCTCCAGGAGCTCCAGAAGCCCAAGTGCCAGCTGAGCCTACTGTGATTCCCCTCAGAAACAGGCCCGTTCCTGCCTGTCTGGGGGTTTTTGTGGTGATGCCCAAGCAGCACCAATGGGTGAGAACCAGCCAGCAGCCTGCTGGCACCAGCGCACTCACCAGTGCCCCGACACGCATGGTCCTGCTCAGTGGGGAAGGGCGGCGAAGGGCGGAGCAAGCCAGGCTGGCTGCTGGCATCTCCCACCCACCCTCCCCACCACCCAGGGCTATTTCACACTGCCTGAGCTCACCACAATTTCGTCTCTTTATTTTCCCTTCCAGTGTCTCGTGCAGGAAAAGGTTTTTCCTCAGTTGCCAAAACCCAGCCTTGCTCTGCCGGCAGGTGCAGGGTGAGCACCGCGGGGAGCAAGCGCAGACCTTGGGGTGCCGCTGCGATTTCCCGGCTGCTCGGCAGGGAAGAGCTGCTTGTGCATCCCCAGCATGAGGGGTTCCCCCCCTGCAGCCTGCCCGTGCCGCCGAGACACGCCGGCCATCAGCAAGCGGCCGTTCCCCTCCATCTGGGGGGTCTCTCGGCGGTGCAGGATTGGTGCCCAGGGAGAAGAGGAGCAGGCAGAGCAAGACAAAGGGTTGACATTGCTTATTGTGTGTACAAATGTTGGTGCTTTTTAATGTATGCAGCTTCACTCCAAGGCTACGCTGCGCCTGCCTTGCCCAAAGGAGCCAGACTTACTCCCCAGCATCCCCGAAACGCGGGTGACAGAGGTGTCATTCTTCACTCTAACAATAGCGACTTGTTCACAGCTCGATACCAGGCTGGTAAAACTCTGAATTTTCAAGTGTGTTTGAGTTGGGGCTTAGCTAAACAAAACTCGTTTTTTAAGGCAGGCCAAGGGATTCTCACCAGCTGTACGCCTCTACGGCCCCAGCTCAGACCTGCTCCCCGCCTTCCTCTCCCCCAGCATCTTTTCCCCTCTCTCTTCTTGTTTATGCTGTTCGCCCATTTGGCAATTCTAATTTTGCACTGAAAATCCTCCTGGTCCTTCTTAAACCTAGGGCTGACCCGTGTTTAAGACCACAGTGTTTGAAGTAGAAGCTATTCCTCACCAGAAGATTTTAATTTTAAGCTAAGTGCCGCGCTTCATTTCCAAATGCTTTATTTAAAATTGCTTCAATGTGTAGCTTTGCGAAAAATTATTTTCCCTTTTCTTAGGCTTTTCTGGCTTTGGATTTTCCCTCTTGATTTTTAGGACTTCTCTTTCCCAAGGAAATACTACACCCCGAACCAGATCTCCTGCAAACTGCCTCTGGACCTTCCCGCAGATGTGTAACCTCTCTGTGCCTCAAGTTTACATGGGTGTAAAAACCGAGGGAACATCATTTCCCTGCCTCAAAGAAGTACGGTGAAACTTAATTAAACTAACTAATGTCTACAAAGGGATCCTGTATCCTCAGGTGGACAATCTATATGGAAAACGCACTTCTAAGAGAGTGCTATAAGCGCTTCAAGATGAAGATATAACAACAGGAGATCACAGGGACTTGGCTGTGCTCTTCCTCCTCCAGCAACAGCACGGGCTGTGCATCTGTTTCCCCTGAGGGACTTGCTCAGACCCTGTGGAGGGAGAGCACCGAGGGGAGCCAGGCACCCGCTCCCACCCCCCAGGATGCTCTCTGGCAGGGGACATGGGACCAAGCAACGGTGGCAGCGCCTGTATGCCAGGTTTGCGTTCAACTTTGGTGGAGCTCCTGGGCTGGTGCTGGAGGGCACGAACAACTTGTGCAGCAGGTGCTGGTTTCCCCTTCCTCCCAAACCCCTTCAAAGACCCTGGAAATGAATTAAATGTGGCGCTCCTGTGATGTGACAGCAAGAGGAGAAGTGCCTACGATCAAGGAGGAGCAAGAGCCGGTGAAAGCAGCAAGGTGCTCAGCCTGGGTTTAACGCTGCGCCTGTCCCGAGGCGGCTAGGGAAGCTGTGAGATGGTGCAAGTCCTGGAGAGGGACTGGGGACTGTGCTGGAGGCTGAACCTCACAAGCCTCCAGGGAAGAAGAGGTGACCCAACCTGCCACTGCCAGAGGTACAAGCCTCGCCCGGGGGCTGAGCTGCACCTGAGCACCCCTGGGAGCCCCCGCGCCACCGCCGGGCCTCGGAGCAGCTGCGCTGTCACTGGGGTCCCTGTCTGCCCTGAGCACTGCGCTGGGGGGGGATGGGCTGACACAGAGCGTGCTGGCGTGCGATGTGGGGCTTTGCACACGTGTGATGTCAGGGGGTTGTGGGTTTGCTCCTTCCCATGCGATGGGTGTTTGGAGAAGCCTGCTGTGCCTCGCTTTGTGGCACCCCGACCTGCTGGGTACCACCGCCCTCCTGCTCCTGACACATCAGGGAACTCTTCCCAGGGGAAGTTAACTATTTTAATATGTATGAACACAGCCTAAAACCAAAAAAAAAAAAAAAAAAAAAAAAAGACTTACATTTTCTGAGACACAACATAACTGCCACCCACTCTAAGCAAACCTATGCTGCCTACGTAATAAACACAAACCCGTGACGCCCTGCAAGTACAAGGAAATGCGTATTTCATTAAAACGACATTCCAGCCACCTACGACAAAAATAATGAATGACTGCTTAATGTTCCCAACGTTCTGGGGTTTTTTTTGTAAGTGCATGAATAGATTAAACTTTAATCTCAGTGAAAAGGAAGACCTATAGATCATTTTGAGCTGGAACAAATAGATATTACATTATTCACTGTTACGTGTTTATCCAAGTCAGTAATTTCTGAATGACTAGAGTAACATTAACAAGTGCCGTATTTTTCCTCTGTGTTTCCAGAAATGCTGTTCTACATTCTTCAGACAGAAGAAAACCCTATTTTTGGTTTAAAACAGTTTCACGAGATGCCAGTGGAAGAAGAAACTAAAACAAGCCCAGGTGAGAGGAGCTGCCTGTGGCCATCACCATGTACCAGCACCCATCAGTACCTGCAGTAACCCCATCCCCGAACAACTGGATCTGTGGCAAGAGTGGTTGGGGTGCCACGGGGTGAAAAATGTTATTGTAGATGCAAAACGCTGTATTTACGGTTAGATGGGAATATTGCACGTGCTGCACGTAGTATTGCGTTTCTCTCTCAAAGGACAGCAACCAGTGCATTTTTCTGGCACCGTTAAGCCACCAGTGGTGCATCCCACCTTTGGCCAAAGCTCAGCTGTCTGCCCAGTGCAAGCCCAGGACACCACTGAGAAGCACATCCCAGCTGGCTGCACATCCTGAGCCATCTGCTTGCAAACTCACACAACTTCGATGCTGCTGGGCTCAGCCCCATCAGAGGGACTCGCTCCCTGCTCCCCGGCAAGCATCGCGCCGCCCGTCCGCAGGGCCAGGGCCAGCGTCAGCAGCGTAGGCACAGAGGAGCTTCCTGCTCCTTGCCAATTCAGTGCTGCCTACAACTAGGATCAGAGATAAAACCACAAACCCTGCACAGGCAGCTAGAGACTGGCCAAAATGAGCGCAGGAATGGGAGCAGCCCTGTGTCCAGGCACCCCTCGTGCTTTCCTCCCTCTCCAAACCCAGTGCCCACCATGAACTAGTAAGGAGGTTACACAGCAAAGCCAAACTGCACGAGCTGTTGAAGGAGGAGCCGCAAGACCACTGCCACATCGAAGCACTCGGGAAATCATTGCCACACAAAAAGGCTTGTTCTGTAAAAAGGCTGAAGGAGTTCAGTTGGTTTCCTGGGTTCAGAAACCTCATGTTTCCCATGCTGGAGCTTTACTCTGCGGTAGCACCCTCCATTCAACTCTCCCCACTGTCCTTAAATGACAGCAAAACCCTAAAAGCCTTCCTCGCTGGCTTTTTAGGAGAAGCATCACCAAGAGTTTTCCCACGTCCCTTGGACACGTGTTTTCTTTCTTAATTTCTCAGTCCACCTCATGTGATTTAAGCAAGATCTGGGCCAGCTGCACGGAAGAGTTCAGGAAATCCCTGCATCTCTGTGCCAGGCGAGCATGTCCCTGGTGATTGGGGATCACAGATAATTAGAAATGTCTGAGGTGCACTAGTTATTGTTACATGCCACAGGTTTATTGCCAAGCATTGCTACAATACTTATGAAGTGGTTTGCATTCCTGTATTAGACTGACACATTTTGAGAAGTCATAAACAAACCATCTTTTCAAGTGGAATTTAAAGGTGTTTTGCAGCGTTGTGCTCTCTAACAGCCCCATCGCTTTTAAGGCAGAAACGTTCAAAGTTCAAGTCCTGCAAGTGCATTTACTACTCCATTACTACCATTAGCAGCAGTGTTACTCAGCTAGAGAACAAGCCTAGGTCCCATCTCCCCACCAGTACAGCATCCATCCAGCCCTTTCACAAGCTCTGGTTTTAAAGTAGGCTGTATTTCTCCAGACGGGCTCGATTTAGGAAGGCGTTTCAGGACATTACTTCCCTGAAGGCTACAAACACATTCTACATTTCACCCTACATTTGCAAAGCGAATTTGTGCACTTTCCCTACTGATTCCTGGAACGTTTCATGGCAAAGACAGCCAGTGCACGAGTGCCTGGGATGAGCTGCGCTCTCTGAGCACTTCCTCACCTCTCCCTGGCGATCTTCACACTGCCTGCTCTTTCAGTGTGCGTTTTCTTCAATTTACTGCTCTGCCCCCAGTGCCACTCTTCCCTTCAGCTCCTACTGAGCAGAATGAGGACCTGGTGACGCTTTGATAATTTTCAGCTAGCTCCAAGATTGGCCATAAGAACCACACGTATGGGTTCAAGCAACACTGAGCAACCTCAGCTCTTAGCTCCAAATACAAGATGAGTCTCACTGGAAAGTTAAAGCTAGCAAGAAGCTCTTCAAATGTATTTAAAAAGTAAACTACAGACTTCAAACAGTCACCACGGGGATAAAATTTTCAAGTCACAATTTAAACGGCCAAACGTTAACCTGTGGTACTATTTATTGCCTTCCATTGGCTACCTTCAGCACATCACCCATCACACTAATGGCCATCCTGTTATTAACCATGGATTTCATGGTCATTAACTTGAGTTCAGCAAGTCACAGATGACTTTATTAGGCATGACTTTGATAATCACCATTTTAATTGCACAAGCTGTCCTCTGTGCCCACCCTGAACACAAGCTATTTTTTAAGTGGAAGCAACATTATCATTTCTATCGGGCAGCCCAGCGTGCCACCGCACAGGGCACTTTGCCAGCAAAGGAAACTAAATAAAACAATTCAGGGTAAGAGCTTACCCATTTCTGTGCTGCTTTGAGGTGCAAGCCACATCTGATAAGGCAGAAATGACACCACAAGAACCTCATTCTGCTCAAGGTTTTAATAAAAAGACTAACAGAGGAAGGAGGGAAGATGGGGCTCAGTCGATGGACTGGAGGAGGCTCATGGCCACCAAGTCCAGCAGCCAGCCAACAACACAGAACAAACCTGTCTGCTTCAAAAAAACACAGGAAAAAAAAAAAAGCCTTTTATAAGCAATCGTGTAGCCAGTGGCTGTGCCTACCCTACTGAGGTAGCACAAGTAGGTTGCAGCAGGAGCAAACACCTCGTTGACATTGCTAGGACATAAACTGTCCAGCTGTAAATTCCTCCCTCCTTACACCCTTACAGACCCCCAAGCCTTTGTGTCCAAGATGGGCGAATCAACCCTCTTGGCTGGGTCTGACAAGAGAGAAGCAATCCTCCCTCTCAAAGAGAACGTGGTTTAGAGCTAAAACGGCAGTGAGAGCTCTGCTGGTCACGCACTTGGCCATCAGCTTTAGAGCTGTCCTGTGCCTCAAGTGCAAAGCATCACCTCCCTGCGTGCTGTCATCATTAGAAGAGCACAACTGCTCTTATCGCCCAGCATCTTGGGGCAAAAGGTTTCCTCGCCACTGCCTGATCAGCTCTCTGGATACCAGCCCTTACAGACCTGGAACAGGGGACCTGTAGTGAAAGACACCTCCCAGCACCCTGCCCTCATTCTTTGTCTGCACTGGAGATAGCACGGCTTCCTTCAGATAACCCCAAAACCCCACCCCCAGCACCAAAATTAAAAAAAAAAAACACCAAAAAATCCACCCCCAAACAACACAGTAAAAAACAGTTCTGAAAGTTCATGTTTTCCCTACTACACCGTGACCAATGCGGAATATGATTTTTGTGAAACTTCAAATCTGGAAGTGTAAGAAAAAGTGGATAAATATCCACCAAACTGGATTCCATACCAAGCTAGGCTGTATGACTGGCACGGACAAATTCATTTCTGCATGAACTGCATTAAAGCACATTCACATCCCCAGGGCATGCAAATGTGAGGTTGCCATGCTGCAGCTGACACAAGCCCCGATATAATCCTCAGCTCTCTCTCTCTCAAAAAAAAAAAAAAAAAACAACCCCCAAAAAAACCAAAACAAAACATTTCAAACAACTAAAGCACAGCCTTCCCAGGTCAACAGATCTTTCCACAGGCACAGGAAGTCTTCGTGGATATACTACAGCACCGCAGCCTTAGATCTCCTGTTCAATCACAGATGCATCACTTCTGCATTTTATAGACCCTTCCTGATAACTTTTATTGCATCATTTAAAAACATAACATAGCACGTGATAAATAATTGTCTTAGCTCCGCATACATGAATGGCTTTAACTTGCAGCTTATACTTAGTAATGAATGTCAGAGTATGTGTTAATAAAAAATTAAATCACCATAGCGTGGTGTCGGGATACATACTTTTGTAACCTAATGCTGTTAAGTTTTCATGTCATGTGAACTGTAATATACAGTAGCAAGAAACAGGCATTCCTATTCCCTTTGGGTTGTACAGATGTTTTGTGCTCCCAAAGAATATTCTAAAGAGACATACGCCCTTAGTATGTATCCATTATAACGTTATTAGCTGCACTTCTAATTAATCTGTAGGAATTCCAGACATTTCTCATTTCATTCTTAGCAAGGGGGGGGGGGGGGGGGGGGGCGGGGGGGGAAGGTGCCTTAACAACTATTTGCGTCGCAGAGTTCATAAATGAGCCCATCACCCTATACCAGAACTGCTATAATTTTATCGGAATGAAAACCATTCTCTTTGATCTCCTCCAGTTCTTAAATCCAGCAGTTGTGTATTCAAACATCAATGGAAATGTGGTTTCAAGCTTCCTCTTTCATTATCTTTCCCAAAGATAAAAAAGAGCAAAAGAAAAAAAGTTCTGAGCTTTAGAGATGAGGCAATATTTTTACAGTAATTTCTTTATCTGATTTCATCCTGTTTACAGAAGCTGCTGTTTGGAAGATTCCCCTGCACACAAACACATACCCCCCTTCCCCCCCATTTCTGGGATGGCTTTTCTTTAAATAAACGTATATTAAAAAATAAAGAGACAACAGAGTCAGCTTCCTGCTTGCTCTTTATTGCAAAGGAGATAAGGTTGCTAAATGCTGCGCTATCTGACTTTGGTTCGGTGCGTGACCTACATGGATCAAGATGGAGATTTAATGATTAAACTTAACTCCTTTATCTTCAGCAAAGGGGGAGGGGGGAGAAGGAAAGAGTACCCAAACAAACTACTTCTGTTCTGGCATGATAGAATTACAGTTCAACGCAATAATTAACTCTCTGACACATTCCTAAGAGGCTGCAAATGTCATTGGTGGCTCCAAAATGCCCCTTTCTGTTGTCGTAACCCAGAGCGCTTCTCAGCAGCCAAAACAAGCACGTACTCGGGAGAGGAGCAGGGCTGGCAAAAGGCATCTCATCCCCTCTCAGCTGATTCATGCAGACCGCAGGTGTGTTTTGTGGTTCATAGACCGCCGATAGACAAATTTCAGAGCAAATTCAATTAAAACAAAACAGGTCCTTCATCTAGCAAACCCACAAAAGCGTTTTAATCTCTTCCGTCCAAGGCTCTGGACTTTTCCTGCTAGCTCCTTTACAGCTCTCGAAACGCATCTTGACATCGCACCCCCCCTGGAGCACACAGCCCTCTAGATGGTTCCCAGGCTGCTCCTCCCGCACCCTATCCAGCCCACTGCAAGTAGATCCTAAAAATCTTGAATTAATCTGGTACAACACAAACTTCAAAAGGTCTGGCGCTTCAGTTTTGATGGGTTGTAAAAACTACACATACTTATGCATGCAACCCTTGTGGGAAAAAAAAAAATAAAAAAAAAGCTGGCAATACATCCCAAAAAACCAAGCAAACTCAAAGTCCCACCTGGGTTCATCACAGGGCCTCCTGAGCTTTGTAAGCACACAGATCAAACTGTGGACACTAGCAGTGGTTTTTATTTTTGCATGAAAGCCACATGACATGCAGCAAGTTTAATGAAGTTTGTTCTTAGCATTATTTCAAACCTCCAGGGCTGCTGTCACCCACGTGGATCAAAACAGCAGGATTTGTTTGCATCAACTCCCACTGGAAACAAAAAGCAGCAGCCATCAACCTCAAGCCCTGCAACATCCAGAAAAGCAACAAGCTCCCTGTACCTCCAGTACCAAAAAGATGAGGACTACCCCAAGAGCAGAACTCACTCTCCACCTTGGAAAACCAAAGTTCATTAAAGGAAAGAACAAATTTAGGCTCTTACCTTCCAAAAAAACCCTGCAGAGCTGCAAGACAAGCTGTTTCAGGTGCCAGATGAGTTTCCCTGCCAGGAGTCCCAGGGCAGTCCCAGGGCAGCCCCAGCAGCACTCCCTACCTGCCCAGCTGGGAGCATTTACCTTAATTAATGAACCTGTATGGAGCTGAGAGAAGCATTTCTGCCCCCTCCTCCTCCCAAAGCGTTTGCATAAAACCCTGGCTGCCCCTAGTCAGAAGGGGTTGATCAGTGTTAAGAGGAAAACTGGTTTTGCGCTGCTACCTCCTCTTGTGCTGGAGTGGGGTGGGAAGAGTGGTTATCCTTGTCCTCTGCTGCTGGGTGGTTCTTCCATTTTCTGATAAGCAGCTTGGATAAAGGCAAAGTAATTTTATCGCTTCCCAGAGCCCTTTTCTTCCCATCCTTAATGGTCTTCCTGTATTCCCCACCTCCCTTTGACCATGGAACAGTGTAACAGCCCAAGAGTTTGACTTAATATGTATAGCTTAATCCTATAGACCGTTCCTGGCTGAAAGTGCTGGAAGGAAGCAGCCTGCAAAGGCAACACTTGCCCCTCATCAGGGGAGAGGAATTTCATCCTGGAATGCCACAGATGCTGTCGCAGCCAGAAACCGAGCTGCTTCCAGAAGATGCTCTGTAGTACGAGGGGGGATGCTACGGCAGCGGCTTTCAGGCAGCTCTTCAGTTGTGTTATATTGGCCTCTGCTTTGCCTGGTATTAGATCACTGCCTTGGTAGCACTGGGAAGTTTGTAGCTTTAAATTCCTATGGACAACCATCGCAGCGTGATATTTTAGTGCTAAGGAATCAATTATTGATGGGAAAACATGTTTTGGCATAAAAAAAAGGAGGGGGGAGGGGACGGACACTACACTCACTGATTATCCCTATTGCTCCCACATCTTTCTAAAGAACTGTGGGAAGAAGAACGGATTTAGAAGGATAGCCTGGATGGAGAGATGTTGTAATGAGCTAAAGCTGTCTTGGACTGAGGGGTAGGAGGTTAAGAGAATGCCCAAGTCAAACTTCAGGGACTAGTTTCAGAGTCATACAGTGAACATGAACTACTCTGCTATTTGGGGACATCTGGTCTTGAAGCTGGATGCAGTTTCTAAACTTTGTTATAAGGCTTCTGAAAACTGAAGCATGAGGCGTTTGGCGGGGGAGAGCCAGAAGATGGTAGATTTTTCCAGCCTTGTGGAAAGAAAATCAGAAATATTTCCATGCTGCCCCATGAACCGCATTGCTTGTCACACTGATAGCTTGGGGACGTTGCACGAAATAAAATAGAAAACAATTAAACGGCACGTGACTGCGAGAGGGGGTAGGTTTACTTTGCGGGATTTGCATCAACATTTTCTTTGGCTTCGATCCAGGTGGCTCAGCACCCCTTTGAGTCACTTAAACAAACCCGACTTTGAAAGCAAAACTCTGTCAGAACTTGTGAGTCTCACTTCGCTTCACGTTCACACCAGGGGAATGGCAAATCGCGCACGAGGTGGTTGCAAGGGCCACAAATCTCTGAAGGTCTCTGTTCTTTTCACACACACACACACACACACAAAAAATTGTAGCAGTCTTCATGTGGTTTTCAAGTCTTGTGATGAAGATTCAACACAGCCCCGAACAGTCTAATGCCAAGCTTTCTGGATGGGGTTGTAATGGAGCAATAAAGCTCAGCTCCACCTTCAGCTCTTCGCTGAGTTTAAAGAACGCAGCCGGATCGGGGATTTCATTCAGCACACGCTAGAAGGAGGGTGTAGGAGGATCTAATGTTGGCTCCAGATGTGCCCCCCTTTCCCTGATGCTGAGCAGTCGATGGATGATCTGGGGCTTGCCTTCAGACTCGCCAGTGACAGACGTTTTGGTGCACGGATAATAAGCAACCTGGTGCATATTAAAAATCAGCTATAGGTTTGTTCCAGCAGATAGTTATGATTGTCTATTTTATGGCCAGGTTTGCAAGTGTAGAGCAAACTTTTGGTTCTGTAAAGTTCGGAGCAAGCTCCTGGCTCGTGCTAATAACAATGTTTGGGGCCTTGAGATTATTTTATTTAGAAGTTTTCTGCAATTAACCTTGGCCCTAAAAGTCTTTCTGTTCTGATGAGGTTATTTTCATATGGTGCAAGTTGAAATGGGTCTGAGACACCTACTCATATGTATTATAATCATATTTGAGCCATTTTTGTTCTTCATCTGTTTAATGTCATCTGCGCTGCCAAAGTACCTAAGTTGCTTCAGGGCAAAATGGCGTAATGGGAAGTGACTTTCCTGATTTACTGTCTGTGTATGCGGCGCTGTAAGTGAGGCATGAGGCATGGCTGGACGGGGCCGAGCTCTTCTGCCCCTCTTACTCCGTTGCCGTTACTTTTATAACTGAATGTCAGCCTTAGGGTAACCATCGGCTGTTGTCAGTTGTTGCACATATACAACAGTCCCTGCTGCCCTTTAGAAGGAACTAAATGGGAATTTGGTTCCAGGCTTGGATTTACTCAGCACTTTGGAAGAGCTGCAAGGCCACGAGCACAAGGTTTAATTGGTAGATAATTGGGGTGAGGCGGAGTTTGCACAGAGGCAGGTCCTTCCTCGCTGTTGGACTCAGACCCTTTCCTGGGACACCGAGGCAGACACCGCTCTCAAGCCGCTGCTGCTGCTCCAACCTGAAGTTTTCAAGTCTGGATCCCTTTCGCACATATGTGATCAAGCTGTGAACGCGGTGTTAGCTCCAGCCTCCTGGAAAAGATGTGTGGAGGGGGACACATGTGCATCATGTGTTCTGCTTTAGACTTTTTCACTTGTCAATTAATAAACAAATGTAAAAATTTGCCTCCAGAAATGCCTACTCCCCAGAGTCACAAGTGATGGACAACAAGAGGCTGGGGTTATGGGATGCCGGTGCCCTGAGACACGGGTCTCTTCTTGCTGCCCTGCTTCATGAAGCCATCCAGAAATTTGCTTCATCCTGAAGCTGCTGAGGGGAAAAATTCCTGGAGTGGGAGAGGGAAAAGTTTAATTTTGCCCCCTGATCTGTGTGAAAGAGCTGAGTTCGGCCCCCCCCCCCCCGCCCCCCCCAGCACTGCAGCTCCTTTCTCCTTACTTCTGCATTCCCCTCTGCTCCTTTGCTGCTAAGGGAGCGCTGAAAAAATGCTGTCATGCTTCAGAAACATGTCACAAGAATCATTTCTTAGGTCCTTCTCATTTTCCTTCATGTTCCCTGAGTACATACAGGCGTTTAACAACCTAGAACTATAATTGAAGCAATTACTTTAACACAGAGGCAAACACAGGTTCTAGCACCCTCCCAGAGAGGCTCTTAGTGCATTTGCTTAACGCTTTTAATTACAGTTGTTAATATGACAGATTGATAAGATGCTTGACAGCTTCTGTTTAGGTTGGGATGTTCTGGTATTCAGCAAATGCTCTAGAGATGCTTGGAAGACGCAGCCTGCACAGGAAGCAGTGTTACTGAGTCAAAACCGTATCCCGGGGCATTGTATCAAATTAATAAGATTTTTTTTCTCTCTTTTCAATAGGGAGTTTTTCCTCCTTCACCTCCCAGTGTGAATGTGGATGTATGAGCAATGAAGAGCAATGGGAAAGGAAATGCAGAGAAACCACACAACGATTTACTGGGGCTTTAGCAAAATATTATCATTCTTAATGTTTGTCGGCATGTGGCAATTTTCTTTGAACCAGGGATAGTTCAAATTCCTTTTTGCTTTGAAGACTTAATTTTCTCCCATAAAGATTATGGAGACTGTCTTGGATAATTTTAGGACTTAGGCACACTATTTGCTGAGCTCAGGCGTGTTTTGCACCATGTGTATTTTATTTACCACCTGCCAGCTAGTGTCCACATTTTCCCAAAGTCTAGAGGTCACGGACAAATCCCGAGCAAAGCCATTTGCTATGGCCCACACCCTGCATTGGACGTGCACGGCCTGAGCGCTCAGCACGCAGGCAGGCACAGCTCAGCACCACTTGGTAACGAACATTTGTAGGCACAGTGAAGGTCCCAGCCTTACACAGTGACACCTGTGAGTAACTTCGCAGCAGACCACGTGCAGACACATGCACGCATGGCAGGGTTTTGCTGCTGATGCAGAACCCCTCCAAGCTCAGTGAGTCAGGGTTTGTAGGCAAGCGAGGTATAAGCCTAAAGAAATGTCTCAGAATACTCTGAATACACCTGGGCCAGGACTTTGCCCACTATTGGTTTGGCCAGTGCAGAATGGACAAGAACCATCTGGAGGCGACATGACAAATTGCTGTGTCCCGGCCTTGGGGACTGTTATTAAGTAGAAGATGGGGATGAGGCATGAAGAAAGCACGCAGTGTAAAATATACAGCTCTTTGGTTAGGAGGGGAACGCACTGAAAAGGACTAATAGCTGAAACCCAAGGCAGACAAATTCAAAATAAAGCCTGTAGACATAGCAGTCATTGTAGAGTATTTCTGAATGACTATTGTGCCTATGTTTGTGTCTGCAGACGGTTAAGTAGAAAGAAGTTGCTGTCTTCACTTGCATACATTCCCTTGCCCTGAGTTAACTTCCTTGGGCAGAAGAGTGCCCAGAAATAAACTGTCATAACCACTGAGCTAAACTGCCAAGGGGTGGTGAAGTGTCCAGCTCCAATGTCTTCAATCAAGACAGGTTTCCTTCTTTGAAGATACGCTTTTGCCAAGCACAAGTTGTACCTCAGTCAGACACTAGTTATTGCACTTGATACGGATGAAATCTAATGGCCCATGAAATAAAGGTCAGCAGAAAAAAGCTTATTGAATGGTTTCTTCTGGCTTCAAGTATATGAATCTGCAAAAGGTTGGCCACTCGTACCCACCGTCATGGTGTTTTTCATGGTAGCCTTTGATAATGGGATTAGGAGGTACCAATATTAGTTCAAAAAAAGCTACTGAAAAGTCCCTGACATTTGGTCATTACCAGCCTTCAGTCACTATCGATCGGTGTCTGCGCTGCAGCCGGTAATCCAGCACGGGGAGGGAGCCACGGCACCCGCGGGTGCCTTGGAGATCGATGTGGAGGCTGGCCGAAAGGATGCTGCTTGTTGGCACTGCTCTCCCCAGTGCTCGTGATGGGAGCCGAACTCTTGCTGTGGGAATTTTAATAACCTGGTCCTGTTTTTTGAGGGTTTTAGCAAGTTGTTCTGCCAAGCAGTTTGGCAGCATTCTCATTTCTTAAAACAGAGGAATCACCATTTTGCTTCTCCTGAAGTGTTTGCTATTGGAAGCAACTGCCCTGCATGGAACAGCGTTCCTGAAGCATGAATATTTCATGGGACTGGTTTTAGGGAGATTACTTATAGTTGAGTTTTCGTGGCCAATAACTAGTTTTTTTGACTATCAGCACTTCTTTGGTAATTTAAAATTTACTTGAAAAGAAAAAGAAGCAAACCCAGGCTGTATGGGTACAACCAAGGTCTTGCACTCTTACAAATACCACGATAAAAGTATATTGGTTCATAAGAATACTTTGAAATATTTAAGAGAGCATCAGCAGGAAATATATACACATGTATATGTATAAAACTAGCATTTCGTGAAGTGTGTGGGAAGGAGAACATTTGGGAGTCAGCACATTTCTTACCAACTGTATTAAGTGCACCCAAGGGTGAATTTTTTATTTATTTGGATTTTCCTTTAGGTCTACCCCCTACGGTGCTTTGGATTTCTAGACATGAAAAATAACAACGAGATTTACAAACATACAAGTCATAAAACCACCGTCCCCGGGAAGAAGGTGCTGAGCCTTGCCCAGCCCCTGCTTCAGCAGCGGCTGCTGCCCTGCAGCCCCTTCCCCAGGACCCAGCTGGGGGAAGGATGCTCCCAGAGAGCCAGGATATCTCCTCGAAACAGTCAGACCTTCCTGGACCTGATGGCTGGGATGGTTGGAGGCTTTTTCTGCTGCTTCCATGAGCTGTCCCACCGTACCTCTCCTATGGTCCACCCCAGCAAGAGATATTTACATCTGAATTTTTAAGGCAAGGGTTCATATTTAATGGGAAGCATCTTCCTTGTGTGAAAATCAGTTTGAAACATCCCTGGGCTCGAATGGTGCAGAAAGCTTTGACAGAATATTTGAACTATGTTTGGTTCCTTGGATATATCCATCTCACCAGAAACATAACAATTTTGATAAGCTCTCATTTGGAGACATTTCTCAGCTCCCTCTTTGCTCCCCAAACAGAATAATTAATAACCCAGGAATAGGGAAGGCTACGCTGGCATCCCACACCAGTGCTCTCCCTTGCTACGGGAGGGTAGCTTCTCCCATCAGGATTACTCTGCTGTCAGAAATCATCAAACAGTCATATTTTCAGGAACTTGAACCAGATCTGGCCTGAAAGTTCAATCTAGGGATCCACCCCAAAACAAGGGGGAAAAGATCGGCCAGTTTGGTCCTAGGGCAGGACAGTCAAATTGCAATTTTCTCTCTCCCGGTGGCGTACGGATGGTGCCGGTGGAGCTACTCCTGGTGGCCGAGGCTGAGAAGTGTCACAAAACCAGCTGGTCTGGCTTCTGCTTCACCTCGGCGACAAGCCAAGATCAAGCGACTATTTTTTTCCCCTCTTGTCTCTCACTTCCAGGGTATTTTGCCTTCACATTTACTAGTCAATGGCCCAGTCCGATCTTGGCCAGGTTCTTCTCCCCTCCTCGCATCCATTTGGGATGGGAGTCCCTGCCTGGGCATGACGGTCTGGTGAGAGCTGGCGGAGGTGACCCCGAGATCTTCCTGACCCTCGCTGCCTTTGCTCATTTCCTTCTCAGCCCTCTTTCTATTGCTTTTCAAATTAAGGTGCACAGGAAACCAGAGCAGTTTCTGATCTCTCCTCCACCTAAAAAATTAGAACATCAAAACCAGTTTTACCAGCAATAAACGAAGCTACTTTGAAAAGTGAGGCAAAGGGATCTATCTGGAGTCAGTAAGACATTGTTAGGATCTCTTTGATCGGGAGCCTTAAATGAAAATTATCAAATGGCGCTTTAAAACATACACCCTTTTGTTTGATTAGCCTGCTGCAGATAACCTTTATTAAACCTGATCTAAAATTACAGCCATGCACTGGTGGCTCTTTGATGCCTTGGCTGTTTCATTTCCTGTTTATACTATGATACACGTTGCACTAGGAGATAAAGCACTTCTGAAGGATATTAAGACATGAAAGTCCCTTGGCTATTTGCTGGCACTGTTTTGATGTTTTCTTGCTCTCTAGAAATTAGCATATCCTTTTCAAAGACTGCCTCTGATGAGAGTAATCCTTTGCCATGATGTATTTGCTAAAAGTCATAAATGATAGTATATTGTGTAAAGAAATGACACATAAAAGGGACGATGCTAGATTATTGATAATGAGGCAACTTGTGCAACTCTGCTTTTGGCTTTTATAAAACACATTTTTGACACCATAAATACATTGAGCTTATATTAATGAGGATTTAATACTTCTGAGATTTTAGAAACTTGCTTAGAACAACTTTTCAAAAGACGGTTTTTTTGGGAAGTTTAATGTTTTCACTAATTTTGATAAGATAGTCTGTTAAGCACGTTTTGCTGCCTTCATAATGAGGAATGATGGAAAGGTTTTTAGGATGGCTTTGCCAGAATTAAATGGTGCTGGAATATTTATTTTATTAATTTGTATAGTGTCTATTGCCATAGAAATGAGGTGGCTTAATTATAGAAATTTGCAACAAAACGTTACCTTTCAGAAAAAAAGAACTTTGACGCACATAAAAGCAAAAGGATCTGATATCTGAAGGTGTAAATAAGTATTGCTCCATTGAAGCTTTGAAGTGACATTGATTTACATCACCGAAAGATCTGTCTCCTGTTGTCACTAACAAATGACCTGAGCATTTTCACAGAAGAGAACACCATGCCTGGATGACCTAGAAAATAAGATCCAGGGTGTTGGGATGATAGCAGGATGAAGAAAAGCAAAAAGGGCTCAGAGATCTTACCAGCCTCTTTTCAAAGGCAGTTTGCCAGAACTTTTCAAAGTGCTTTGGATGATGCGGTCTAAGTTAGACGACAAAATTTTTGTAACTGTATGAAAATCATCCTCATATTTACTGAGTTTGGTTTGCACAAACACTCTTCCATCACTCTCACTAGCTGGGCGCGTGGTAGCACAAGAAGGTCTGGACTCGGATGAAGCGACGTGGGTCAGGCACAGTGGCATCGCTGGCTCCCCGCAGTGCAAGGATTTTGGTGATAAAGCTTTAGATTTTGCTTTATGTGATGTGCTCTCTGTAGACAGACACGGAGAGCTGAATTTTGTATTTTTTAAACCGGTGACCTGAGTTATGCACCTGAGGCCGCGTGTAGCACACCCGAGGATGAGGATTTTGGCACCTAAATGAGGAAACGGAATGTGCAGTGACTGAATACCTGGACTCACCCCTCTGAAAATCCAGGCTCTTATCTACACACCTTTATGTGGAGCTGAGCCCTCACCTTAGATATCCCAGGTTGATAATCCTGCCCTCAGGAACAGAAGATCTCATCTGATATCCACTGAAATCAATGGAACAATTGACCGTGGGTGGCTGCTCCAGGGAGCCCTGAGGGGAATAAAGGTCCCAGCCAGCCCCGCTAGGCACAAGGCGGAGGGACAGCTCTGCTGTCACCAGTGCCAGTCCAGCAGGCACTAGCACAGACCGTTTAGAGTTGCAACCACGCTAAACAGCATGGGGCACCCTTCTTCGTCTCTGAGCATCTCGCTAGCTTGGGGCAGGAGCTGGAATTTTATTAGTTCAGGTAGACTGCAGCGGGAGATGAGAGGAAAGGAGGAAAGAGCAATTGGAAAGGCAGAGACAAATTATACTTCCAGTGATGAAAGCCACCACGACTGCAGCGAGGCTAAGACATTGCCAAGATGATTGCCAGTTAAACATGTATTAGGCAAATATCTCTCCGTCCTTCCAGCTAGGCCTCCAGTGGAATTGCCTTCAACAATTTACTAGATTGAAAGTGCACAGAGTGACAAAATTACTTTTTTTTAACGGCTGTAAAAAAAATCACAAACAGTTGACAATTCAAGAGAAAAAGACTTTTAAAAAATTGATGGTGTTTTTTCTGTATTCTTGTCAGAAAGTCTTTCAACTTCCCTCTTGGAAAGCAAAGACACGAGAAGGTGCTGGGAAAAGGATTTCTGCATAGGCACCTGCTGTTAGTACTGCAAGCATGACAGGGAGCAAAGGCATTTAGTCTCTAAGAAATGGCGATTATCAAGGCTTCCTTCTGCAGGACCTTTGCTCACTGGCCTATGTGCCACCTGGTAACAGGATTTGCACGACTCCTGCCAGCTGCTTGAAGAATGTGCCCCATTCTAGTGCTTTACCACATGCCATACAGTATACATGGCATGAGCACGGCTCATAAGATCAGCTTGCACCTATATAAGGTTTTCTGTAAATTTGGGGTGATTTAACCGCCAGCAATACATGCAAGGCTCATGCTGAACTCATACTCTAACCAAAATTAAAAAGGGTGAAGAATAGCACCAAGCAGAAAGCATGCAACGTCCTCTAAACCAGAGGACTTGGTCTCTCTTGGATGTCCGTGACACTCCTGCCACTGTCCTCCGAACCATCCACAGGTGTCCAGGGGTCCAAGCCAGAGGAACCAGGCTCTGCCCTGGATTCCACCCCTGCCCGGCTCAGCCGGCCCGAAAGGCAGCAGTGAGCGAGGCTGGACACTCCCGGCAGTAACGGCTCCTTCCCGGAGCCTCCAGCCCCGGCAGCGTGCGAGGCGGCCAAGTGCTCTCGCCTGCCAGGTTGTCACAAGACCGGTGAGTCACGGGAGGATCACAAAGTGTTGTTCTCATAATGGAGCTTAATAACAGCCAGTGTCAAGGTAAAAGCACCTGCAAATGAGACGGTACATAACTTTACAGCCTTGCAATAACACTGCTGGGCAACCCAAGCTCGCAGGTCGCTTCATCCGTGTTCGGTCTTGTTCTCTGCAGCGGCTTTGGGGCTGATGTGTCATTGCCACAAGCACGGGTCGTCTGTAGGACACAGCGTTGCTCAGAATTTGATAGCCAGGTAGATAACATGCTCCCTCCTCTCCTTGCAGTGCAAGCTGTGAGCCCGGTGCATGACAGCAGCGTTGCCGGTGAGGGAGCACAGCTTTTCTGCCCAGACCACAGCAAAACCACTGCACACTGCATGGCTGCAGGGCCGTGTGGCCACAGGGTCTGTCCGGCACAGCGGTGACCTGTCTGAAATTCGTCCTCCAAACGGAGGCAGGCTATGTGCTGGGGCACAGCTGGCAGCTCTGCACAGGGACTGCTCAGCCCTGATGGCCAGGCAGGGAGGAGACCTTGGTGCACGCCGGCAGGCGGTGCTTTGGGGGGTGAGGAAGAGGATGCAGCCTGTGCTGCAGCCACTGATGGTCCCCTCTTGGCTTGCCAGCCACTAAGCTGCAAAAGATCGCATCCCGCAGCCTCAGAGTCCGTGGGCTTTCCTAGGTCTCCAGCACTTTTATAGCTACTCTCCCAGGCTGCTGCTTTCACTCCAGACCCTGTTTGGGGTGTCCCCTGCTCAGCTGCGTAACTCCTCCTTCCTTCCACCAGCAAATCCCTCTGTCCTCCCATCCTACCTTTTTACAGCTTCAGGGAATTTCCCCTTCTCTTTCCTGACATACAAATAACTCGCTCAAGCACTGCCACTTTCACCGCAACCCCTCCAGCCAGGCAGGAGGCCCATGAACAGCAACAAGAGCTCACCAAGCAACAGAGTCTCCAAAACTGCCCATCCAAGTGCCCAGGGGAGGACATCTGCTCACCTGCAGATTTTCCTACCCGTTTGCTGCAGCTGAGGACGCCCTTCACTCCTCCCAAGCATGGTCAAGGCTGCATCCCAGGCATCCAGACACTGTCCACTAGATTTGGTCCAAAAGGTGACCTTTCCTTTCGGGGTTCCTCCAAAAACACACCCAGTGTACACCGTCTCCCTTTGTTTGTCTCCTGAGCATCGTTACCAGTCAATAATGATCTCAGAGGTGCTAAGCTGATAATCATCTACCTCATCTACTCCGCAAACTTTGTCAGGCACTGTTGGTAATGAAAACATAAAGTGTAAAGATATCTCCTTCCCAAGGTAATGGAAAACCTGAGTGGAGATTGACATTAGAAACAAGATAGGCGGACAGAGAAGCCAAGGAAAAAGGAGTAACATCTGGTTCCGTTTTTCTTTGTGAAATTATCTCACACTGACCAAGCAGTACCTTCTCTGAAGTATATAAACGTTGAAGACACACACACATGGTTGTTATCAAATGGTATTGTGCAAAATTAAATTGGCTACTTTATGGTGAAATGGAGAAGGAAAGCAGGCATTTCAAACACATGCGTGTCTCTCAGCGACGTCTGGAAGCGATCACGATGCAAGGATGGCTACTTTAAAATATCTACAAATAGTTAGGGCCATTCTGCGAGATGAATAAGCTGGGGCTGAATTTAATAAAGTTATCAAGGCCATAATAACACAGGGGCCAGTGCCTGAAACTAATAAGCGGTTTGGTGAGCATGAGATAGTTCATATGTGCAAAACATTCCTCCAGCGCTGAGTTGCAAAGGTAGAACACCATGCCAGATTCCTCTAACTTCACCAAGATGTGCGGAACATCTGCACCTTGGCCGGGCTTGGCCAGCCGGACCAGGGGTGACATAGAGCGCGGTTTTGTCTAAGGGGCAATGACAAGCCTGGCAGGTCCTTGGCTGTATATAGCTGGTAGGTCCCTTAGAGCAGGCACGTGTTTGTCCTTAGCACATGTGCTGTCCATACCAGTCAGCAGCATGTTTGTGGTTTAAAGAGGAGAATCAAAAAAATCTTCACCAGAAATTATCTGTTACGTCAAATTTTTATCTAATGTTTTTCATCACTACCTTCAGAGCAGGGTTCTCAGGGCTCCAGCCCCACCACCCATCCCCAGCCAGAGCCATGGGACCTTGCTGGTCCCTGGAGCTGGGCAGGACATGGGGATGCTGTGCTGGCAGCTGAACGAGGGTGTGGAGGAATGTTCTCCTTTGCGTTCTCCAAAAATGAAATTTTCCTTTTGTGGAAAATTCCACATCTCTGATTTTTTTATTTTTTTTTTCTAATTTAGAGAATATTTTAGATATGAGAAATTTTCTGTGGACTGGAAATTCCCGTTACCGCACATGTCGAGAGGAAAGAGTTCAGTTTTTCCAGCAGACTGGTGGCAGAGCAGGAAAGTGGGCTTGATTTTCCTGAATTCCACTCCAGAGCTCTGTTCATCGAGCCACACAGCCACTGCAAGTTTTTTGTTTGGATAAACCTACCTTTCCCACAGAGCTGCGAACCTGGGCAAAGCATGAAGTAACAACCCTACCTATTTTATTATTTTTTTTTTAATTTCAGCTTCAGAAGCAGAGACCCAAGAGCAGCGTTGAGGCTGGCTTCGGGGAATGCAATTCTCATTCCTTTGAAAATTCTCGTTTGGCCGGTTGGGAGTTTTGTTCAGCATTTCCCTTCCCAGTTGGTATTGTGGGGCTGAACTTTCTCAAGGTGTTGACTGTGCGGAAAGAAGAAAAAAGAAGGGCCGATTTCATCTAGCTTGGATTTACCTGGGGAGTGAGTTTCTTCCAGAGATCTTAATCTGAAACCACTTCTTCCCACTCCCCCCTGTAGTAGTTTACAATTTCTGACGTAGGCAGGGACGGACTGTCAATCTGTTAGCACCAGTGGGGCTGGCCAAGTACTGGGGGAAGAGACAGATTGGCATTTTGGCTCAGGATATTAAGAATCACGTTTATTACAGCCCTGGCTACACCTCAGTGCTGTGCCGGGCATTGCACCCTCCCCTGCAAATCACAGCACTTGTGTAAAAACCAGTTGGGCAGAATTCGCTCATTTATCACCAGTTTTGCCAGGGTAGAGGGCTCTAGCTGAGCTTCTGGACATCTGCTGGAGCTGCTTCTGTTGCTATGAGCTTTACAGCTCTCCACTATAACTCCCTCAAAAGGTAGGCGAGAGGCAGCTGCAGACACGTCCTTTGGAGGGAACGGTTACTGGGAAGACTTTTAAATTGCCTTGGGAAACATAACTTTGAGCCCCAAGTTTCAATGGAAATGCAGCAAAGAAAACCTCAAAAAGCAAACTACAAGCTCTTCTCCCAGATTTCCTTTTCCTTTCATGGTGCAAATTAAAGAATACAAACTTAGTGGAATTGCAAGCATCTAAGAATAGCTTTGATTTTCCTAAACATTTACAATTCTGTTTTATGTACATCGTCAGAAAAAGGGCAAGGAAATACAAAATGTAAATCTTTAAATGAACCTGAATACCAAGGAGACTTTACATATCTGCTTGTAACAAATGGGATGTTGCAGCTAAATCTCAAACAGGGGAATCAGAGAGTTTCAATAGCCGTGGATGCATGGAGTATAATCAGACACGGGATGTCTTGTGTAGGGTCCTTCTTTCCCCCCCTCCCCTCCCTTGCAGGTTACGAAAACTATTGTGACTTGCTATAGATTTTGCCGCCTGCCATTCAGTTTGGTTTCACGGCTCCCAGAGCCAGAATCCAATCTCCATTTCAGACAGCAGCAACAACGTGCTAAGCTGGATGTCAAAACCCTCCCTGGCAGAGGGGCCGAGGGGTGGCCCTGGCCGCTCTGGGATGAGCAATGGAGAGCGTCTGTCTCCATCAAGCCAGTAGCGCTGAAGGTCTAACGGACCCAGAAGCTGCGGATCTGAAGCCACCTCCAGACACACCAGAGTTGCAGGAATTCTGGAGAGCCTGTTGGGCACCTTTGATGAAAAGTCACATTTACAACAGGGATATTGTCCTCGGTTCGGTGTTGAGAGAGAAGTTGAATTTGGGAGAAGATATTAGCCCTTTCCTCAGCAGGACAGCCCTGATAGAGCAGAAAGCATTAAGAAAGCAATTTAAAAAACATAATGCTCAGGAAGCACCTAATTTTACTGCCAGCTGGGTGTTAAATTAATTGTGTGCAAGCCGAATATGGCATGAGATGGAAAAGTCAAGCTTTAAACTGCGTGTGCTTTTCTAAGAGCAATTTTGTTTCTTGGTTGAAAGCAAGAGTGTATCTCATGGAAAGCATCAGGTGATCAGCAGAATGATATCATGATGGATTAGCCCAGCACATACTTGCCTGGAAATGCTCAGAGGTCAGAGGCAGGTTATAACTCTCTCCAACACTGAGTTACGAGCATGTGTTACCCTCGGTCTGTAAGGAGAGGTTGCCTTTTGGAGCGGGACGGGGGCTGCCTCCTGCAGATGGGCAGAGCGATGATTCACTTGTCTCAGCAAACTGCGGAAACAACGCAGGACACCGCAGAGGCTGATACGTGTTACCACTCCCTTTTTTCTCACTAGGTAAACTGAGGTCAGAGATGCTTTTTTTGACTTGCCCAAGGTCATGCGTAAATTAGTGGTAGAGCCAGAAACAAGACCTAAAAGACCCCGCTTCCTTTCATTGCCACAGTGCTTTCAATTGCAGATGCAGAAATGTTGCAGGACTGTTGTTCAAAAAGAACCCATTACCCGTCTGCAGGACTTGTATCAACCTCAAGGGAGATCAAATAGCCCCGTGGTGAAAAGGCATCCAAGAACAGCTGCCTGCCTGCTAACTGTTTTTTAGGCTGTGATTTCTTCAGTAGCATCATTCCTGGTTCCCACTGAACACTCTTAATTTAGATTGATGGAGCCATTCTGCAAAACAAAAAACTTTCACTTCCATATATGCAGCTTCTATACTTGTTCAAAACAGCCAGAAACGCTATTTATACCAAATTTACAGCTCAAAGCTAACAGCTGTTAAAACCCCTCCTTGCCGGCTCTTTCCATCTTTTTTTTTTTTCTTTTTCTTTTTTTTTTTTTTTTCTAGTCAGGATCTTGTTTTGGAAATACCCCAGATTGTAATAGTTTTACTTGTACTGTATTACTTGGCTTTGTTCATCTACTGATGAAGTGCCAGCCCTGAAGTACTGCCAGATGAAAGTAGGCATCTTCTAGTACTGAAGGGAACTTTCCTGAGCTTATTTATGAGTTGAGTCACCATGCAAGTGCTCTGAGCAAACGGCAGGTCTCTGCCCAGACGAGCGTGCAGCGGGGAAGCCGCAGGTCTGATGCGTGGCATCCATCGCAGCACAGGGAGGAGGCTGCAGCCTCGGCTGGACCTGCTCGGCTCCGGCTGCCTGGCTGAGTGAATGGGCAGCAGCAAAATTTCAGGGAAACCCAACCCTGAAAGTCCGCAAGGCTTACACTGGGGGGATTTGGGTTCTCAAGCAAGTCTGTCCACCACGTGAAGGGGCAACGCAGCCCGGGAACGGGGCAAACCCAGCCACCATCTACTCAGCACTTCATCCCCCTCCAGCCAACACTTGCCTCCCGGCTGATGTGAAGTCCAAATTAGCGTTAGTTCAGTTCTCAGGCAATTCACTACAAAGATCTGAGTCTTGATGAGCCTTGATGAACATTTTAACTAACTTGGCCCAAATTCCACCTTCATAACAGAACACAGATCCAGGCGCTTTGATGTGGCCTGAGGTTTTGTACAGAAAGGTTTATTTGGCTCTCCGGTTGGCTTTGGGTTTGGCTGCCTCTCCCGGGTCACTGCAGCCTGCAAGGGCTGATGTGGGCTGGGACAGCTGGGGAGGGACCAGCCTTTGCCACTGCACATTGCAGAGAAGCAAGAAAACAGGGGACTACTGACATGATTAACCCTTTGCAGGCCGCACAGCGATCTGCTACATGTCCTTGCAGAAATTCAATCCTATGATGGCCTTCTACAAACAAAACACACCTCTACAACAACAGAACTTAAACCAGCAGGTCACCTCGCATGCTTTTCTCTGTTTCAAGTCCTCTTAACAGTTTAACTTGCGTCTTGGTAAGACCACGATCTACCGAATTATTACTTCAAAAATCTAAATGCCGCTTTTTTCTCTCTGTGTTATTTTCCCTTGCACAGATTTCAAAGTGTAGGTGCAATATCTTAGCAAAGAAGAAGGAATTTATTTTTTTCCTGGGTAAACGTGATGGACAGCAAGTGAAAGTGAGCTCCTGGTGAGGGAAGTCCTTTGGGTACTTGTGCATGTCACCGTAGTGGCATGCCAGCTTGCTGACCAGTAATTAGCTTGGTTGAAGTCTGGCTCAGCAGATCAAACTACAAAGGCATGCATTTTTGAGGGACTTCTTTCTTGCCGGAATATATAAGAAGCCTTTCTAGGAGTGACTGCTTAAGTCCCTCCTGTGATCTCACATAGTAGACCTAAAAAGTAGATTAAAAAAAGTAATAAGCTAAAGGAAAAAAACACAGCACTTTGCTCATTTATTTTCTGTATTAAGGGGAACACTGACCTTTGAGATCTCCTTTTTTCCCTAGTATTTGTGGTGATGAATAGAATGTATTCTGACTTTAAATGAAACAGAGTGCTTTGAAAAGACAGAAAATTAGCAACATATGGACCAAAGGACCCAAAGAGATGAGAAAAAAGGAGGGGGAAGAAAATGACTGAAAGTTTCAGATGTCGCTGTGATCCCACAGCAGAATATTTTAATGTTGCTACTATTAGGGGAGGTCAGGCCCCCTCTGGACATCCCCCTTGCATCACCCATGACGAGGCCTTTCTGTGCACAATGCGAAGCAGAAATTCCCCTTCTTTCGCTGCAAACGCTCCTTGCCAAACCAGACGAGCAGATGCCATGGGGAAAAAGGACAGCAGGATCTTACAGACAAGGTTATTTTTCTCTTCCCTATCCCCTTGCTGCTGCGAACCAGAGATGCTCTATAGCGTAAGATACGATCTTCCCTGCCAGACTCCCAGGCAGCCTCGGAGTCCTTTGATTTCAGTCCTTGGTGCTCGCCCTCAGGTCACCTCGTCCCTGCCCGGGGAGGACCCAGACGGGAGGCAGAACGCCTGCTGCGCTGCCCTGGGTGGCCCTGGACCTCTGCACGCTGCAGAACAGCCACCAGGTCACCACAAGCTTCCCCAGCCACCAGCTGTACTGGATCCTACCCCAGAAGCACAACAAGTGCCCTGCTAGCTGTCCCCGGCGTCGGGCACGGCTGCTTTTCCACAGCCAAACACCTCCCCAGGCGCTTCACCTGCCCACAACGCCCCTGCAACCGGCGCTGGAGACGCGGCTGGCTTCCAGCTCACCATTGCCCTGGCACAAGAAAGTTCTGGTTTTTACGAAATAAAATCAGTAACAACCACAAAAAATCATATTGCCATTTATATTCCTACCATAACTTTTCCATGGGTTTTTTGGGTTAGTTGTTTTGGGTTTGTTTGGGGGTTTTTTGGGTTTTTTTTTTTTTTGGGGGGGGGGGGGGCGGTCCTTTAAAGGGGATTCTCTAAAGTATATCTGAAATGTTCCCTTTCTAAAGGAGGAGGGAGTGCACTGAGTAAGGGATGGGTGGTTAAAAATAGTTTAAGCCACAGACAACCACTAATTATGTGAGCCTTTTTGATGGCTGGGAGTCTTCATCGAATCAGGCATTAGCTATAGCAGGAGTCGGAGTATCAAACTGTTCCCAGCTAACTTTGTGTAATCATTTAAGTGTCTTATTAATTGACTCAATACTCTTAATTAAATTCTCAAATTCTCCCATTTTAATTAAGGTCTGATGCAAGCCAAGCAGAGCAAGGAAACTCGGAGTTAAGGCTCCCATCTTCCCCCCTCGCTCGATGGCAGCGTATGTGTTTAGAGGGGCCACGTGCTGGTATGAAATACCTCCAGCCGAGGGGTAATTAGAGCAGACGAAGGTGACCTGGCCGTGCCTGTCAGCTCTGTGGTGCCATGGGGAAGCGCCCCATTTACACATTATGCAGACAGCTCCGAGAGACAAAGTGTTGGGTTTTTCCCCAAGTGAAACCAAATCTGGGTAAAATTAACATTCTATCCTGCTCGTACATTTAGTCCAGATCCAAGTCTGCTTATTTTTTTCCATTCTGTCTCTGTCATTTTAGCTCATTCGTCTCTGAGCTGAAAAAAGAAGCGAAAAAGAAGTGTTCTGCTGTTGCACAAGCATGAAAACTGTTCTGCGCTCTCCACAATACCTGTAAGCCTGTGTATCCTCTGCACACCCTGTAATATATATTGCATGACTATGCTTAGCTGTTTCCACAGACCTGCTATCACTTTGCCTTTTCCCCCTATATTTTGGAGTGTCTAGTTAAAAATTACTTTGGGGCTTTGCTTCTCTTGGCCATTGATAGGCTTTGCTTTTGCATAGGATGCACAAATATTTCTCAAAAAGCTTTTTTTGCAAATGCTGCTGCTTCCTTCCAGAGCAGCATGTGCTTAAATCAGCGGAGTGTTAAAAGCAATGAAGGAGATGGGAAGCTTCTGACCAAAATACTCTATCCTACAGCTCTTGCAGTAATAGCGTAAACTCCTTTTGGCATTAGCCATGGGCCGCTTTGGGGAGGCACAGGAGAGAAATTAAGTCCCTGTGGGCTTCGACTTCTCGGCTAGGTCTGCTTGCTAAGGTGCCACTGTGTGTGACGTTGTTAATGGCTCATGGATTATAGAAATCCTTTAGTAAATGGTTTCTCTGGGCACCCCCACGTCTCTGGTGTTTTTCAAAGAGGAAATCGAAGTCCTCGGATGGGGGTTGAAATGATGGGTGCCAGCGCCAGTCAAACACAAACTTCTCCAGACATCGGTGGGACACATCATGATTTGAACATCGCTGGCTCTTATGGAACTAAAACATGTTTCTCAGTGTTTCACCTGGTCAAAACTACCATCAGCTCCACCTGCCTCCTGGTGCATGGAAAGCAAGCCCACCCCAACTTCTGACCCAAACTCTCCCCGATGTGCAAGCCTGGCGAAGGAAACAGCACCCAGAGGTCACGTTTTGCCCTCAGACCAGTATGGTCCAGGACAAAGGCTTGGTGCTCCCAATCCCAGCTGCTCTCAACGCAGCCTGAGGACATCAGGCCACAAACCTGACCACAAAAGGGCACCCCGAGCCCCGTGCTGTCCCCTCCGCCAGCCTCGGCAGCGGCACCCTGCCAGCCTCCCCCAGGCTGCCGTTAGACGACTCATTTGCAGGCAGCCTGAGACCTTAATGAGCTGGCATCTCTTCCCACAGTCTGCCTCACGCAACCTCCCACAGCAGATCTGCGGGTGACGGCCACGGTCTCCCTCTCAAGCTCATACATATAACCAGGGCCCTGTTACTCGCACTCTACGTGTTCTCCACCAGTTTCTCCTCTGGGTGTTAGGTCTTGCCTTGAGGGCCAGGAGGACTTCAGGAGAGCTAGCGCCCAAGCCCGATGGTGCCCTCGTCTGGCAGAGGCTCCCAGGCCATGAACATCCACTACGGATGTTCATCCTCATCTTCATCTCCACACCAGGCAATACCAGGAATAATGGATACAAAACGCAGCTGGCCTGGGATGTGGTTATGCATCACGTCTGAGCTGGGCTGGCCCAACAGGAGCCTTTTTCCACCCGTGCCGCTGGCTGCTTTCCCGGCTCCCCCCTCCAGCCTCTCCACTCCACGCTGTGCAGCACATGGAGCATGTAGCCCTAAGAGCAAAGTCCTCAGGTAATGATTTTTAGGGTCAGATAAACCCTGCCCTTTGCTTCCCCAGTGGGCATTAAGAGGAGCCCCACTGCCGGGAGCGGGGCCGACAGGCAGCGCGTGCCAGCCAGCATATGCCAGCCGCCCATTTGAAGTGACATCATGAGTTTGTGGTTTTGGTTTTTGGTTTTGGTTTTTTTTCCAAATGGTTCTTTCAAAATTTGTTCTTGTGGTTCCTTCCACTGATTTTGCTTGAAAAGATAAGGCTGGCTTCTGGCGGGCGGCCAGCTCCACTGTTGACGGAGCCATACAGTTCAGCTCCGAGCTGCAGGACTCTTCCTCCAGAATAAAGAGTCCTTTTCAGTTTATAGACACAAATACGTGAATAAAGGCATATTTCATGCGTGATGTCTAAGTATATCAATCAGATAACTGGAACTGGTGTGCGTGTGGAGAAATCTCTGACGTAATATAACTTGTACAAAGAAGAAAGGCGCTTTCATTAATCCGGAGCTTGGAATGTCACTTGTACACCAACAAGTGATTCAGTAAGAACTTGGAAAAACAAATGAAGCCATAGTTTTCAAATATGCAGGAGCCTCCCAAATTACAAGGGCAAGCAGGCGTACAGGATTCACAAATAAAAAGAGACTCCCAGATCCCAGAAAGGTCTAGAGAAACAACTGGAAACGCAGAGGAGGTATGCATGAATTATGCTGCTCTGTCCAACAGAAAATAAAATCAGTTCACTTTGTTGGCTTTTTTAGCGGGGGAAGAGGAAGTAACTGCAAAAAAATAAGATCCTGAGGACTGGAGTTTGCGATAACCCTCATGCAAATTGTCTTCTGTATTGTGAGCACAGAAGGGACGTGCTGACTCCTCTAAAATTAAGTCTCCTACTTTCAGATCCTATGTCCTGTCAAGACTTCTAGCTCATCCATAACAAAGACTAACTCTTCCATCATGTCCTTGCAGCCCCGAGAACATGCAGTAATCAAAAGGCATTGTGACAAACTCACACAAACACCAGCGGCGGATTCACACTGCAAAATTGAGTTCTGGATGTAGGTTTAAATGCCCCGAAGTCTGGTAAGTTTGGATTTACTAAAAAGAGCTACATTAAAATTAAATGAAAGATTTTTATTTGAACCAAAGAAAGGAAATTAAATTTAGGCGGAAATTCCATCATCAAAAATTCCTGCACCGTGTTTCAGCGCTTTGGCACCTACAGAATGGTAAATATAGTTCTGTACTCCTTGGACACCTCCACTGCATCTTAAGTGCCTTTTGTGTAGGCACAAGATGATGGGTTAATAATATTTCATCTTTAACTGAGAAGATTTTCTTGTCTTTGAAAATGAAAGACAGACTCTTAACACTACTTTCATGTCAATTTTTGTTATTTATCACAGGTATTTATAAGGTGCCTATCACATGGGTGTCCAAGTGCCAGGTTTTTTTCTTGTGGTAAATTCTTTGATTTTTTTTTTTTTAAAAAGGTAATTTCATACCAAGAAAATGAAGTTTTCATTTTAAAAAGTATTGAAAGAATTGTTATAAAAAAGGAGGAAACGTCTCTCCAGGGATAATATGAAAACTGTATCTGCTTTACAGCTGTTATAGCCCATTCCAGCAGTTCCCTAAGTGTGGTCTTGCACCATTGATGGTCCATGGCATATTTGCTGGAGCTCCACAGAGATCTTGGCACTCTTCCTCATTTTCAGCTCCTAAACTATATAAAGAGACAGCTTAAAAATACACATTCTTTCCTAAAACAGCTTTTCCACTCCAGCAGCTACCGTGCTTGACAGAAGGCAGTCTGTTGGTGCTGGTGGGGCAGGAAGGCAGTCTGTACAGCTGCCAAAAAGTATGGGCAGGGCAAGAGAAGTAGAAACATGTATCTAAAGAGATAACTGGGAGTAATGGAAGATCCCCCAAGGACAGGCTGCTGTCCACATTTGCAGTTGTCCCATCGTTGGAGTCTGGTGGTACCATCAGCTCTTGCCCGGGATCATGCCAGCCTGGCGAAGGGGACACAACAGGCACATCCCAGATGAGCTAAGTGTCCTGTTGAAAGGTGGCATTTGCACACAAACTGCAGAAGAAACGTTCGAGTTCCTCGCCCATCTTGAAAAGTAGGTTCAGTAAAAGTAGCTCCAGCCACCAAAAACACCCTTGATGCTCTTAGTGATCCTTGATGCTCCTAGTGCTGAATCATGTTTGCAATGAAATACGCAGTAGCAGCAACGGATCCAAGTAAGCATCAAGATAGAAGAGGGCAGCTAGTGAAGGGTTACTTTCCCAAACACCAGCATAAAAGATAATGGCACCGTGTTAATGACAGCTCTATGGTAGCAACCAATAACAGTGGTAGTAGCGATCAAAAAAACGTGCCGGTGCTCGGGGGTGAATAAACTGACTAGCAACTGCATCTGACATGTTGACAATGTTTCGGTGACTTTTATGCCATTGAGAGGGGAGCTGAGGAGTTTGCATCCTTACTGCAGCCTTTCTGCGGGGAAGGTGGGGATCCCAGCCTGGCCGTGGCTGGACCCGGAGCTCACTGACACCAGCCACTGGTGCCTGCGGGCAGGAGTTTGGGTGGTGATGGAGGAGCAGCTCTGGGGCCATCCAACCTCACCTCTCCCTCTGTCTCTGGTTTTGATAAACTCCGCCGTAAAGAACGGTGTTTCCAGCCAAGCTCCTCATATATAAAGATTTAGCTCAAAGCCTGTATGGGATTTATAAACATCTTAAAGCATGCAATTCTGGAAGCAGGCTCTCCACCAGCAATACGGTGACTGTCCTCTGATGGCCAGGAGTCACGGCGCTGCTGTCACTTGGGTCACCTCCATCTAGGAGGGGATGTTTTCTGGCTGCCGTTGGGGGTCTGCACCGGCGCTGGCTGCACAGGCTGCGAGTGAGTGCACAGACATCGCAGAGTGCCCGAGGACCAGCCCAGCATCCCACACGTAGGCGTTATCCTGGTCATGCATTTCATCTGCTTCTGCAGAGCAGACCAGCACCATCAAAAAGGACTCTGCCCACTTCAAAGGGAAAGGCTAGCAATTATGCCGAGCTAATTGTATCCCGATAAGAATACCAACTTCATTATTCCATCCTGGTTCACATTTTCCTATCTAAGTTCTGTTTATTTAAAGTAAACACCCTCAAATTATACTTTCTTAAAAATACAAGATACTAGCAATTTTATTTCCAGGGATACGTGTTCATTAGAGATAAGGTGATTTAAAAAATCATTTTATACTGTTAATTGTAAAGAGAAAACAATAAGCTCCCCATGAAAAAAAGCACAAATAATGCACCACACAGGTCTGCAAAGCTAGAAGTTCAATAATTGCTTTTTTGATAAATTGTTTTCAACTTAATATTATTTTTGTAGCTAGAAATCTAGCTTTCAGACAATGGGCTGGGAGCCCGCATTCCCTGCATGGTTTAGACAAATAACGCACCCTCAATCGAAAGTAATGGAAGAATTGCTCCTGCCTTGTGGTTATTCTATTTTTTAATCTACCAATAAGTTTGGTTTTTCTTTCATTTTTTTAGTTTTACATAAAGTAATTCCAAACTGTAAGCCACGACTGACCTAACTACTTATTAAAAATGCTAATATGCTTTTGTGCTTTGATGTCTGGTGAACAATAAAAGGGAGAGTTACTCTGGGACACTGTAATCCTTTATTTGTCACTAAGTTATGACACCCAGCAGAGCTGTGTGACAGTCCAAATCAATCATCCTCCGTGCACTGCAGGCCTTCTCTGCCTCCTGCAGAGTCTATGCAGTTTAATTAGCTTTTTTTCACACTAGCATAATGTACATCTGCAGCTTCAGCAAGAAAAAGAAATGGAGGATAGTTCACTGGGATACGGTGCCTTAAAAAAAAGTTCATATAAAAAAAAAAAAAAGTCTGAAAGAAGAAACATCACAATCCTTTGTAGTTTACTTCAGAGGAGTTTGCGCTAGAAATCTACAGGACTGGGTACTCTATATTGTTAAATGTAGATATTTTTTTTTTTAGCCTAATAAAGGCCTTTTCAGCTAAAATCTCAGATGGCATTTAAAGCCTTGTTCTTTTCTAATGGTCTATATCTTTTATACCTTCTTCTTGCGGTTGATCATGCAGTAGCTCATTATCTATCTGCTCCTCTTCCCCTCCCCACAGTGGGTTGGTACAATGGAGTCTTCAAACCGATATTTGCTGGTTAGAAATCGCTGCCCCCCGTCCCCAGTGGCTGCCCTGGGTTGAAGGAGGAAAAGCCATGCTCCCTCGTGCCGGCACCGAGCCCATGGCTGGGGCGTGCTTGAGCCTGTGGGTCCGTGGCAAATAAATATTCCCTACAGCTAGCCAAGCGCCAGCCCGCCGGAGCGCGGGCTGGGAGGAGTGGGCACGGCTTGAGCCTGCCCGGCACATCCCCTCGGCTGCCAAGCAAATGCACAGGACAGAAGGTCTTCAGATAAATGGGATTGTGTCATCCCAGGAAAACATCCCCGGCCTTATCAGGCTGGCGGTTGGATCTGATGATATAGTCAGGCAAATCAAAATGACTCAGGTGCTGCCTCATTTCCGAAAGGGCAGTATCCCTTTCCAGCCATTTCAGCTGATGCGATAGAGCTTGTTAACTTGATGGTGCAAGCTAACGCTGCTTGGCTTTTATTTATCTTTTCTACCCTTTGTGTACCACGATGAAGTTTAAAGGCATGCGCAATCATTCCTTACGCTATTCCTCCAAGCGTGACCACAAAGGAGTCACCTGCAGAACACAGCAGTTGCTCTATTCAAATGATAGATTACATTACTAGAGGCTTGTCACTCTTAATAACCTTCCAACAGAGAAATGCATCTAAGGAGATGACGGGTTGGGTTCAAATGGGAACATTCAGCAAGAGCAAGCACTTCCCGCTCCCCAGTTCAGAGGAGACGTGTCGCAGTGGAAGCGCCTTACAAGGATGGACGAGGTCCAGCAGGTCACACGGTGGAGACCTCACAAAGGCTGGGAAGCGGGCAAAGACATTTCTCAGCCCCTCAATTTTTAAGCAGAACTCTGCCTTCAAATAACACAGCAATTTGCTTAAGATCTGCTAGGACTACTTACATTCCCCTCCATCCCCTTTGCTTGCAAAATGCAGGCATAATCCACCAATTCTGGGCACCAACGAAAGCACCAGAGCAGCGGCCAGAGCTACTACTGTCAAAGACCCTTTTAGAGCTAGTACCTTAAATTGTCTTTTAAACAGCACCTCTCTAATCCTTCAGTGCAAAAATACTTTATCCTCTTGTGGGAATTATACATATTTCGCAGTTCAAAGAGGTATAAAATATGAATGTACTTCTGTACAATTCAACATTAATAAGAGTAAATAGTGTACAGTGCCTTTTCATCTTTAGATTTCAAGTTGCTTAAGCATTTAGAGACTACAGTTGGCATTTCTCGCTGTGCTTCTTCTTGGTCTAATGCTATTATTGAAAATACTTTTATCCTGGGCCTTGGCTGGGGTAATTCCTTTGCAAAATCTTATTCCGCACTTACGCCAGCAATTCTTCACTGTTTTCCCCTTTTAAAACAGATAATTCATTAAGACCATAATATGCAGTGTTAACATACTTCTAGTTCCATGTTTAATGGAGAGTTCCAGTTTGGGGACTAGTAGACATAAGCACTGGATTTCTTGTTCAGAAGTGAAACATCTTGAAATTATAGAATTAATCCAGTTGAGCAAGCGCAGGGCTGAGCATCCCTCTGTGAAGAGCGGCGAGCTGCCACGCTCCACACGAGACACCCTGAGAGGGACCCCCCTCTCACACGGGAGCCCTCTCCTGGGAATTTCAATGCAAGCATCCATTCCCTCCCAAAGCACCCCAAGGCTAGGAAGACTAGATCTTCAAGGACCTGGAGGAAGACAAGCAGAGGAGCAACATCTCTCTTATCAGCTATGTTCTCAGGAGCACAGACCATGTTGGTCTCCTAAGGAACGCAACCAGAAAGTGATGGACAGACTCCTCCTGCCCTTTACCCACCAAATTACCACACACCAAATGACTTGCAGGGACACTTCGTCAGCCAACATCTTTCTCCTGGCCTGTGTGTCCAAACCACTGCACTCCCAGTTCCTCTTCCCCAGGAGACCTTGAGGGGTTTTCTTTTCATTTCCACCCCCTTCCTTCCTGGCCAGAGGACAACCCTCTCCCAAAACAGGCTGCCAGACAGGTATTGCAGGACACCGAGGAGTGTCACCTGATTACAGGAAAGGGTGAGAAGTGAGATGAAGCCTCACTCCTTCCTTTTTCTTATGCCCTGTTAGTGGAAATCTTTTGGGGATGAGGGAAAATGAGAGCTTTAATACTCCTATATAAGAAAGAGAATTTAGATCAGAAAATAATTTTTCCTTGTAATTCAGCAGGTCATATTTTAAAGTAAAAGGCTGCCCAATCAAATAATAATAAAATAATTCATGATCCATCTAATACCCTGCCTGGTGCAGGGAAAGCATCGCTCAGGTGAAGAACAGCCTGAGGAAGAGGAGGAGAGGCTGGTTCTGGGAGAAGGTGAAGTGACTGATCCTCTTTTTGAGAAAGTCATGGGAGGAGGTGGTTGAAAGCGCTGTACTTCCACTGGAAGATGCCACAATGATACAGTGAAGACCTGTCATAGCATTTACCCTCATCTGCCACACCGTCCTCTCCCTTGGGGAGATCCAAAAAGGAGAATTTTGCACGTTAGGGCTCCAGCAGGTGAGATCTGCAAAAGCTTTTGGTGCTGTGTCCTGCTCCTGCAGGAGGCTTTTGGAACAGGGAGTCAAAGAGTCTGGGAGAAACCCCTCCCTTCCTCGCCTGCCTCGGCGAAGCCGCTGGGTTTTCTCTCGAGTGCTTATGGTGCCGGCACAGCTTCCCTCTGCCAGCCCGGCGAGGGAGTGGCGGGCAGGGGGTAGGACAGATCGAAGGGGAAGTGGAGGTGCGATAGCATCTCCAACCACCCCAGCAAGATTTGCTAGAATTCACCTGCCAGACCCCCTTAGTCAGACAGAAAAAGGTCAGCCCGCTCCATCTGCGTGGTTGTGGCAGCCTCCAGCAAACGCAAGACCTGCTGTTCCAGTGAGGGTGCATCAGAGGGATCCCACCCCTCTCCTGATTTTGTAGCTTCCAGTTTGCTGACACTGGAAAGGCATCAGAGAAGATAGGATGATACTTATGCAAAGACTTCTATCAATGGGGAGGCCCATCTTCAAAGCTTTGATTTTACCAAGTGCTGGCATCCCTTCTGAGAGCTGTTCTTGCTTGGGGGGATTCCATCTCAAAGTCTTCACATCACAGGAAGGGGAGCCCTGCTTTGAAGAGTCTCACCAGCAATGGGCCAAACCTCCTATTTGCATTTCATTTTTGGCTGCATGAAGCTTGCTCATTGGCACCAAACGAGCATTTTGCAATCTTTTTAAAGCAACAGGGCGCAGCGTTTGCTGACACAGCTCAACACTGGGACGTGTACATGTGCATCCAACTAAGAAAGTCACCAGCAGTTTAGGCAGGTGTGGATGAGTGAATTAGAGTTAGAACAAAGTAGTGGTGCATTTGGAGTATGCCTATCAAGTTGCAACAAGCAAAAGTTAATGTTAAATTAAGGGATCTACTTCCAGTGTTTGCACTTGGCAGCTGGTTTGATTCCTAAAGTGAAACCACAAAGAGAATTTAAGGTTGAATTTATTTTAAGGCTACCTTGTTTGAGTTGCTTTGCTGACAGTCCTGGGAATCTGTGTCACGTTGGACTCCAGCAGAATTTCTGCTCGATCCTCACCACTGCCAACAGGGCCTGCCTGGTCAGGGAGCAGCATCTTGCAATATTTCAGAAGTACAAAAGGCATCGCCAAAGGCCACTCAATCTTCTGTTTAACTTCAGCTTTGTCCAACTCAGAGTTTCTTTAATTTCCTAAAGGTTCTTAGAATATAGGGCAGTGCTGAGATAATCAAAGCAGCCAAGTCTCCTGGCTCAGACACTGTCTTTGACCTTTCAGTGGTTCGTTTTCCCTCTGTTACTTGCTTTTCAGTGGAATTGCAGAGTTTCACCCTCTAGTGTCCAAGGAGGAGTTTGGAAGGCATTTAAGAAATGAAGGTCATTAGACGTTACCTTTCCTGTTGCAAGCCCTTGCATGATGCACAGAGGATTATTATGACATTGCCCTTTGGTGTAAACAAACCTTAGAGATGTTCTTTGCAACGCTTGTAACCAGAACAAAGCCCTTGCGCTGTTAAACCTCTAACATAAGAGACTCAAGGAAAGCCTATTTACCATGCATAACACAAGAAAGGTTCCTGAATAATCCAAGACAAAAGGTCTATGCTGGGAAAGTACAGAGGTGGGACTGCTGGTTTTCCTTTTATAAGGATCCCCAGATCCCCCGGTTCTTCATTTGGCTGGTACGAAGAACCTGGAGCTGCTGGTCCGCCCTGCTCTGCTCTCTGTCCATAGAGGACCTCAAGAAGATGCAGCAAAATTCATGTCAAATTCAGAAATACTTCGTACAGTGGGTGATCTCTGAGTGCCTGGGAACAGGTCAATAGGAAAGGGGGGTCCCAGGGGGGCAGAGCTTTACATTGAACCCTTAACACACAAACCAACCACTTTGAACTGCGTGTGACTTGAGTTCTGCTGCAGAACAGATTTTTTGGGCTGGACTGAGCTTGCAGCCAAGGGCTTGGTTCAGGTCAGCTAACCCGTTGAGGGGGCGAGAGCCAGCTCAGCTCCCCACGGAGCAGTCCGGAGGCCAGCACCAGAACACAGCTGTTGTGCCAGCAGGATTTTAGGAACTTTCTAGCCCCATCGGGCAGTTCTGCGTCCATCTCACAGCCCCCTGCGCGCACACTGCAACAGGAATCGCAAGCAGCAAAGAGGTGCAAAACAGAGCCCGTCTCGCCCTGCTTCCCTTTTTCCAATTATCCACCTTGAACCTCCAAGCACAGTTCTGCTGCACGGGGCCGTGCAGGAGCCCGCTCCTGTCCCTGGGCGGCGGGGATGGGACCGGGCTGCGGTGGGCTGCAGCTGGCAGGAGTTTGCAGAGCGCGCTGCTTTCCCCACCGCACGCGTGGCCATCAAAGCCCCACACACAAAGGCCCAGCGCTCGGCTGAGGTTGTACCCGGCGGGTCTGAAAGGGCAGGTCTCCTGCTTCTTTGTTTAAATGCTGGCCCATTTGTTGACTTGGAGGCACCCACTCCTTAGTGGCGGCGGCAGCAGCGAAATCATATATCACTCTAATGAGCGTCCCTTCAATAACCATTGCCCTGATTTTTGATACCTGGAGAGAAGATGCACCAGCTAGGGAAGAATTTATCAAAAACACGCCACTGACTAGACATCAGAGAGAACCTCAAAGGGACAGTGAACTAGAACAAAGAACAAAAACATTTACAGAAGTGCTACGCCGAAAAAAAGGGAAAGGAAAAAACTGTACTAACAACAGTAACAAGGTCAGCTATAAAACCAGAATTAAAAGGCACTGCTGGGGAAAAGACGACGACTCAAAAAAGCACCAAGAACTAAGAACACAGCTTGCCAATCAGATCTACACAGATTCCCCTTGATATCTTCCCACTAACAGGCTTTCCTGCAGGACAAGTAGAAAGTTTAAGCGACTGGCTCTGGGAAGGTGGGCTGGAAGCGGGAGAGCAGCATTCGCAGCTTTTAACACAGATCTTCAGGTTCGGCATCAATGGGATCGCTCAAAGGCACGGGGGCTCGGCGTGCCGCAGCCGGGAGCTGGAGCAGCCCTCCAGCAAGGTGCCCCAGCGAACCCCATCTAGGCCGGTTCTGCAATTACAGTAATTACTAGCGGAGGTCAGCACCAGAATGGACTGGCTGGTGCCCCCAGCACAGGCTGCCTTTGCCACTCCTGTCACTCGCAGCCAGGAGGTGGCACTGGTTTAACCAGTGCAAATATAAAGGTCCAGCCCTGAGCTCTCCTAAGTGCTGTTAAAATTAGGTTTGGTTGAAATCTTGCAGAAAAACATTTCCTGCAGAAATGGAAGTTTTCTACTCCGCAACAAGAGAGGAGTTTACTTTTTTGTTGAAAACTTCAACCAGTTTGTGGGAATAGGAAAGCTTTCAGCATTCCACTAAAATACCCCAAGGGCTTTTCTACACAGAAAGGTCGTTACACGGCAGCCACCTTTGCCTCCGGTGCGTAGGCATCCATTCCACCTTCTGTGCACCCATCCAAAGGGAGAGCATCTTCCTCCCTCCCAGCCTTGGACGTGACACCCCCACAACAGGGAAGCTCTGTTTCCCTATGGTTGTCAAAACCAGGAATGTCCCGTATGAAAAACCGGTGGAAGAAAATCAGCTTGGGATCCAAATACTTAGTTTTCCTGTCCCTTCATTGCTGCAGGCATCAAAGGTGATTTGAAACAAGCACCAAATTGTGAATACTCTGAGCACAGGTGGCAGAGACACTTCCAGAGTCAAGGCACCTTCATAGCTTGGACCTGTACTCTGGGCTTCTAATTTCTGCCTAGTGAAACTTCAAGAAAACTGAGTGAACACCCACCAGAAACAAGAGCTTTTTTATCTTTCAAGTCCTGATGTGACCCCGTCGCATCTGGCCAGCACATCACATCTGGGGCAGAGCTGTGCTTAAGCATGGGTGAGTAGATGAAGGTTTGGGTGCCCTGGGGCACCTCCCCATGCTCCATCAGTGGGCACAAGTCTCCCACCAGCCTGTGCAGACCTCCTGCATGCCCCCAGGAGTCTGAAGTCACAGGAGATGCCTACACTTAGGTCACTGAACTGCTCCTGAGATATCGCAGAGCTTGCAATGTCTTCCAGGTGATATACACTCTGCAGAAGCAAGGGAGCCGTTTACTCCGGTTTATCAGTGGAGACTGACAGGTGCTGTGGAGGAGGAGAGCAGGAGCCAACCCCCACAGCTCTGAGCCGCTCCTCAAGGAGCCCCTCTCTCACCAGGACCAACACAGGGAGCCCTGAACACCGAACCCCAAGCAGCGTGAACACCCCGTAACCATGGGCCTCCCACCACTACTCTCTAAAATCAGGACAACTTCTACGAGCTAATATCGCAGGGCTGGGTACTAATATTTCATTTTTAAAGCCGGTCCTGCTTGCTTTTTTCCCCGTCCCTTCTCTGCGAAGCTGTGCTTGTTAGCGAAAGTGAAGAGACTTTTGATTTCTAAAGCCAATGTTAGAATGAGCATTTCCCCATGAGAGCACCTGGTTCTCGTGTTTAATGAGTAAACACAAGGAAACAGAGGCTTGAAGAATGATTGTTCCCAACATCATTACTTCTGAACCCGACATTAAAGAGAAGTAAAAGACAACAGCACAGCAGTTCTTTGTTTTTCCACCACTCTTCCTAAAAAATATCTTTAATGAGACGTATTTGAAGTCTAACATGGGGCTGTTCTCCTAGATTATAATTGATAAATCTTCCAAAGTGGTATGGGGAAAGGATTGTGTAATAATTACTTGTTTCGTTTGAGGAAATAAATAAAATATGAAAAATGTAATTACTAACCAGCAAAATGCAGCGCGCGGGTTTCCCGCCGCTCTGCCGACCAGAGTGTGCAGCAAGTCGGGATTTCAAAAGTCTCTCTCCGAGTGCAGCATGACATGCAATGATGTTGCTGCTGCTCGTGTTTATTTTCCAAGTGCCAACTTTTCCAGTCGGAGTCACTGGTTTGTTTGAAGTCCTCGCATTTATTCCTGTGCCACAATTAATTTTTCTTAAAAAAGGAACAAATTGCTATTCTTGTCGGCTGGGCGGTGTGGGAGCTGATTGCCTTCAGAGCAAGAGGGAGGGCTTCTCCCAGCAGCTGGGGAGGAGGACGGGACCGGTGTCCCTGGGCAGGTGGGGGTGACGGGGACCTGTCCCCCCAGCGTGTTGGGGGATGTGATAATTACTGCGGGTGCTCAGCAGGTATGTGGTTTTCCCTGCACCCCAGCTCCTCCTTGCTCTGCTCCCTGCACTCCTGCGGGCAGTTATTTCCAAATTTTCTGATAAAACCACGGTGCAGTTTCATGTAGTGCCATCTCCAGCACAGCTCATCCAGGGCAGCTCCCCATCCCACCCTGTGCTGTGGGTTTACAGCACCAATCCTGCCCTGGGAGAACCCTCTCTTGGGCACATGCACCCCAAAAACCCGTAACAGCAGCCGCCAGAAAGTGGTTATTGGGTCCTTCGTGTCTGTGCATCTCCATGATGCAGCAGAGTTGCTGGCCTCGCAGCTGGCCGGTTTACTACCTCCCTCTCTTTTTTCTGGAGCTTAATTCTTGCTTTGGCTGGTTTAGAGAGGGGCAAAATTTGCTGTGAAGGTGCCTAAAGACACTTAGACTGAGAAAATTGCAGTTTCTGATGAGAGGCAAAGCTTTTTCCTGAGCTGTCAGCAGCTGGTTCCACAGAGCAACCTTGTCTCTGGGCTGTGTCCAGTAGCTACCAGGAACAAACCTCTTCCCTATGCAGCATGGAAAGTTCATGCTCCACCTTAACCATCAACTGCTCAGAAACTCTCACCCTAACCCAAAGGCAAAACTTTTGTTCAGCCCTAAACTAGTTCAAGTACTAGGTTTCTGATTCTCAGATAAAGCTGTCAAATATATATATTCATGCCTTCTAGACCTTTTCCTTTTCTTGCTTTGTTAACCATTGTTTTGAACAACAACATGCAAATTTAATGGATTTTAAAGACTTCAAGCCAATTCTTCCCTTCCTAATTTTGTAAAACGTTATTATGTTTTATGCTGTTTAAAAAAATCCCAACCTTTCCTTAAAGTAACGATTTAAATTTTTCATGCACAATGAAGACCTTTATCTTATTCACAGTTGTCATTTTCTGTTTAGCATCACAACACAATACTAATAAAAAAAATGCAATTAGATTGCCTTAAGCAATTTTGCCCAATTTAACGTATGGTACTGCTTTGTTCACGTTATCCCTTTCTGTAGAGCATCCTTAGATCATTGTTCTGCAAGAACATCATTTATTGGTTTTAGAGAGGTCAGGTTACATACAGAGTATGCCTTCCTTCCAAAAAAAGGTTGGCTTTTTGATTCAAGAACTGCACGGTAAATTCTAACAAAGACAACAATTAGCAAATTACAGTAGTTTTCCGAATTATAATAATTCCGTTTGGTCCCAACCCTGCAAACTGCAGTCTGATTAATACCTAAGAGCAATTTCCAGCAAAGAGATATAAACTATTTCGCTATGAAACCAAAAGGCACTGCAGTGTTTGCCTGACACGTTGTTGGCAAGGCAAACATTTCTTGGCTGAGGTTCCTCCCTCCTCATCCCTTGGTCAAGAAGAGCATCCATCTAGCAATAAGGTTGAAAAGCCCTGAAAACACTTCCTCTAAACCTGAGCTGCAGGTGGATTAATCTTGGAGCAGCCTGGACATGGGGCAGGACACGCAGGCTGAGCAGCACACCTGGGAATGGTCTCAGTGATGGCAAATCCCCCGGGACAGAGGCTGTTCCCTGCAGTGATGAAGAGGAGACATGGATCTGTTGGGTCTCCCTGCTGAATAGATTCACAGCTTTCCAGGCTCTGGGCTCAAAAGTGCATCTCTTTCAAGTTCCCAGGCAGCAGATTTTCTCTCCATCTTTTGCCTGTGAGAATTCTAGGAGCATCTTCCATTAAATACAAAGTTGTTTAGCCTTTTAACCCTCTAAACACGATAACACAGGCTCTAGTGATCTATTGTCAGTTAAATTCACCCTCTACACTCTCTACTACAGCCTCTCTCTTGTATTTTCTTCCCTGCTGTGTGCACTTATCCCTGCACTGAAAACATGCTTTTAAACCAACACGCACACTCTTGGTTATTTTTAGGTATCAAAGACATTTTTCTCAAGATCTTTCTTCATTAATTCACTAATTCACTTTTTTTGTCTTGATCCTATTTGCCCCGTGTTCTTTATTGTCTCTTAACCCCGATGCTCAAAAGGTGTCAGCACAGATTAACAGGGAGTCTGATGGCTTCTGGAGAGCAGCATTTCTTGTTCTCCTGCATCCTTTTAATCAGGTTTAAACTCTTGTGGCCTTCTGTTTAAGTTCAGTTCAAAAAATAGCCAGCAATCCTCAAATGAAAGACCAAATAAAACACATCAGCATACCTTTTTTCTATTTTGGCACACATTCCAAATATGTGGGAATGCAATAGGAGGCAGAAAAGAGAAACATTTTAATGGGAAAGCCTTGCAACCTCTATTAGTTCTGCTAATAATTTTGCTTGAGTTGGTCAATAGGAAGGCAGGAATCATAATGACATGGCCCAGAAAACCCTCCTGTCTCTTCTCCTGTGTGACCAAGTATTGAGAGTGAGAGATAAGTGCTGCAGATGATGTGCCGTAGACCTCTGGAATGGACATCTCTGGAAAGCCACAGTAATAGATCCCAAACCTCAAACTCAAATGCTTCTCTGCCCTGGGATTTTCTGTATTCAATCCTAGCAGTGCCTCTGAATTTGCAGCTTGAGTCCATCTCAAATCACAACCCAGTCCTAAATAATACATTATTGTAAAAACTGTAACTCTATCCCCTATAGACTGCCTGCCCCAGTAATAGCTTCTTATTCCCAATTGCTTTTCCCATGCCAGAATGAGAAAGGCTGAGCTAGCAGCTAAAGCAAGGGATTGTGAGCTGGGGGTCTGGGGTCTAATCCCAGCTCAACTCCTCATATATTTTGGGAAAACACTTCACTCTTCTGACCTGAAAAATAAGGTGGCACTTTTTTATGCTGAGACTTAGTTCATGGAAGTTTGCAAATGTCTTTGAAGTCCCTCACTGAAAAGTACTGTAAAAGGTCAGAGCATAATTACAAAATAGCTAATAACCTCCTCTTATTTCTATTGCTGGGCCTAGCTTAAGAAAAATAAATTAGACTAAAACCTCAGGAATCTTGAAGACTTATGAGAAACCTGAACTGGCACAAGTCTTTCCCATATGGATGTCCCAGTGATTGACTGGGATGGGAGCAGCCCTGAAATTATTATCTCCTTGGAGAGTTTCAGGATGTTTCTCAAGTCAGAGAGACTAAAGAGGCTGAAAGTGGTGCAGAGTCACTTTGCCTTTAGGAGAGCAGCCGGCGATGGCAGAGCTGTACAGCCCTGGGAAGCGGGGACAAATCCAAAGGGTATTCGTGCCGTTAGTTCATGGTTTGAGTGATGCCTTAGCAGTGATGGCAACAGACCTGACTGGAGAGACCGAAACAGCTCGGCACAGAGCAGGAGGGACTGGCGTAAGCCCAGCATCGTGTCCGTTCAGCCGGCACACGGAGCTGCCGAGGACACACCAGTGCTGCAGGGAAAATCTGTCCTCTGAGAGCACTGGGAGCTTTCTCAAGTGGTGCAGACCAGGCGGCTTATTCCCTCCTCAAGCCCAGGGGTGGGCACTTTGGGAAGACCACGCTAACGTGGGGCGAGTGAAGCACCAGACTGCTGCAACCCAAACAGCCTCCACCAAGCTGCTGTTTTCAAGTGCCCACATTACGCTTTCTGTTGGTATCCAAAAAAAGAGAGGAAAAAGTCAGTTTATGCTAAGCAGAACACCCTTGTCACCCCACCTCTGCCAATCACCAGATAAAAGGAGTCATTATTTTAAGACCCCTGCAGATGTCTGTCTGTCTTTTGTAATGAACTCATGAGCAACAGCGATCGTCATGGCACTGCTAATTGGAGCACCCACCGTGTCGGCTTCTGAAAGGCAGTTGTTTGTGTCACACAAGTGATTCCTCTTCCAGCAGGTTTGGTTTACAGACAGACACACACGTCTGCACGTATTTGGATCCAAGTGGCTCCAGAAAGCCAGGCCAGGCTCCTTTGGGAGATCTCTCAGTGCAATGCCTTCCAGAAACCTGCTCCGCGTCTCCTCCCGGGGCTCTGGGGAGGAGGCTGGGCTTGACAAGGTGTCCCATTAGCTTTATGGAAACCAGCACGACTGGCCACCCAAGCACTTGAGCTTCTGACTAGCTTCCACCTGCAGCAATAAGCTCAATCAGGTAATTAATACCAGCCTTTACTACCTGCACTACTAGAACTGCTATGGAGAAGACGGGTTTGTTATTTTTAAAAGAGCTTTCATGTGGTTACTTGGACTTATGAAAAAAAAAAAATCCTCACCCCCCTCTATAGCCGTCTGTACAACTTGCTTTGTATTTTCCTCCTCCCCCTACCCCCTTCCATGACTTTCAGGCTTTCAAGTCATGTAACATTTCGACATGGCACTGGGAGAACAGGGAAAGAACAGAATCATCACAAAGACGTTTGAAAACCCAACAAAACACTTCAGCAGCGGGGCTGGGTTTGTTAGCAGCCTTGTTTAGTTTGATTTCGTCTTGAAATTTATTTACCAGAGAAAACTCAGCTCCAGGATGCCACATCTGGTTTTCCAGTGTGGATGTTCCAGCAATTTTAATTTTTTATTTTTTTTCCAAGAAGCATGGAAAAGTAAAAAGCCTGAACTTGTGGCTCTCCAGAGGTTGCTCAACACAACAGCTGGCCCAAGTGACGTGTCTAGTTGGTGGCTGAGCCCTGAATGAAAAAAATAAAATTTCTTCACCCCACTCCCATCCCCACTTTGCCTCTTCCTTTGGTATCACTAGGCCACCCCCTGCTCTGCTTGGCACACAGCAAGGCCAGAATCCAAAGATTTCATTTCTATTTAAGCCACTTTGTCTACTATTACCTATCAGCCCCTTTGAGACCCTCAGAGGTGTCTAATAGGTAACTGGTAGCTCAGGGACTTGGGTGACCTTCAAAGAGCTAAGCTGGGCTTAAGACTGCCCACACAGAAGATCAGGTCTGAACCAGCACCCTGGAACTTTGAACTTCAACTTAAAGTAACTTTCCCTACAGAAATGCTTAGCCAAATACAGAAATCATGGGGGTACTTATCCTAAGTGATGCCCAAACCCAATAACAATATCAGCTCCATCTTCCAGTTTGATGGATACGTCCTACTGTGGGAAGGAGCAGCTCCTTGCTCTGCTGTGGCATGTGGTTAGGAAGCGATGCTGTCTCCTGGGATGAAGTTTGGAGCTGGGAAAAGGGTGCTGAGGAGAAAGGTTTGACTTCTTGGGGCGTAGAACAAAAGCCTTGGACAGAGGTGGCTGGAAGCCTGGAGAGAATTTGTTGCACATGATCTGTGCACTCCCGCACCGGGACCAGCAAGCTGTGAGCCTCCTTGCAGACGGCAAACATCAGTCCTTGGGTGATGGGTGAGACACCAAGTTTGACTCGTTAGTAGCGGGATCCTAAAGGCAGACAGCGATGTCTAATAAAAGCTGAAGTGCAGGTAACCCGTGCTGTGTTTTGCCATGAATTTCTTGCAATGATTCTTACACTTCACCCAGTAATGTCTTGATTGTCTGGACTCCAACTTTGAGAAATACTCAGTGATTACTTAAAGGCTTTAAGTAATAGAAAATCTACGATACATCTGAAAAGGCTGTTGTGGTGATTAATTATGCTCTGTACAACAAAAGCTTCTCTACTTATTTCTACTTTGACCTTTGGTAGCTCCAGCTTACTGGATCTTGCTATTCTTTTGTCTGCAAGTTTAAAGGACCCTCCAACTAGAATTGATTACTGTGAATAAAGGGACCTTCTGCCATCATTGCTACTTCAAAATGAGAACAAGGTGATTTCTCAGCAGTATAATCAAGAGGAACCAGATGTGACTAGTTGCCATCTTGCAAAAGGAGCACAGCTGGATCCAAGCACACGCACCTGCTGATGCAGCACAGCTTTCACAAGCCTGAGTAGGGGCACGAAAACCATGAACAGAGGAAAGAGGATCTGCATATAGCCGATGTGTTTGGTTCTACTCTATCTGAATTTCATGCAGGTTTGTCAGGTTGCCGATGATTTATTCCCCCTCCAGCTTTCAAGAAAGGAGCAGCATTTCTGGGAGCAGCCCCTCTCCAGGCCTGGGGAGAGATGGCAGGAGTTCAGGAGGAGCAAGGAAAACAGTGCTAAACTCCGAAGTGATCAGACAGCCACAAATTACAAGTCAAGAAAGGATGTCTGGACCCGAGCACACAAGGGGCTTTGTTTGGGTGGTTTTTTTTCTTATTGTTTTGGGCTTTTTACGAGCTAGCACAAAGTTGCCTCCTTTCTGAAACCAGGCTTAGCAGTCAAGGAACGTGATGAAAGCTGGAAGTCAAGGGTGACAGTGCCTTTTCCTAGTGTTTTAGGAACAGAAAAAATATGTAGAGTCTACACATGGAATAAGAGAGTTATTCTAGCCCTGCACATCCCACGGTAAAACTGGACTCAGACCACACTGCCTTCGCCCTTACTGTCAAGGGAAGATACCACAAGGTGGGATGGTGTAGGCAAGGCCTTGGTGGGAAGGAAGAATTGAAAATAGAACCTGAATAAAGTATTTATTTTGAAATAAGTTTGTTATTTCTTGAGGGTCACATTAAGATCAAACATATGAAATGTTCATCAGCAAAATCTGACCTTACTTTGAGAGAACATTCAGACGCACATTCTTCTGAAGTGTTTCGACAAATACATGAGACATCAGATTTCCCAAACATCTGCCTTATCTAAACTAAATCCCATTTATTTCAGTGGAACCAAAGAATCTTTCTGTAAATCCTGCAAGGTGTCTTCTGATTGTTTAGGCACATAAATACCTTTAAAAATGTGTGCCTGCAGCTAGGTTCCGTTCTGCCACATGCAAGTCAGGCGTACGGTCTATAGCCAGTCAGGCAACTCCTATAATCAGTGGGGAGAGTGGACATCACCACGGGGCATCTCCCTAAACCTCCCTGGGACATCAGTCTAAGGACTGAAATGCTCTCCCTTTGGGGCACTATCTGACTATTCATTGCAGAAGCAACAGAGGTGCCTCATTTCATCTGCTTAAAAGCCAGGTTCTGTCCAAGTTACATGAGACAGGTCCCACCCTCCGCAGCTACATTGCTGAGATGAGTAAGTCATGCTGGAAACGTACTGCAAGGTGGTTTTTTTTCAGTTTGTGAATAGGAAAGCGTGATGGCACGCAAGGTGTTTTGGGTTGGTGCATTGCAGGAATGCTCAGATTACCAGCAGGCAGGCTCTCCAGTAATGAAGCTTGACGTTTAAACCCTTAAACATTACCCAACAGCAAATTTCAGATCAAGTATTTTAAGCATTTTGTTAGTCAATCACTTAAGTCATTCAGGAGGAAAGAGAAATGATACCAGACAACAGAGCTAGATTGCCGGCACTGATGGGATGATGAAGTTTAACTCTTTCAGAACGACCAGAAGAAGTAACGTTCAAAGACCTGTGCAAACAGTCTGGAACAATAGAGGTGGTATTCTCTATAACTGACCATCTGGAGCTATGTTGCCTTTGCTGAGTCATTCTGATAAACACTCTGCTTCAAGGAAAAAGTTCAGCTTCTTTTCTTTAGACATCAGCATTGAAAACATCAGCTGCAGCCTCAGAGCAACCAGTTTGACTGGGAAGTGAAAGCAGTGGGGAATTGTGGCTCACTCTGAAGCAATGAAGCATCAGAGGATGACCTCAAGGAACATGCCAGCAAGTTAGCAACACTCCCCAGAAAAGGCCACTCTAACAACACACCACCATCCATCACACCCTCCTGAGGACAGCTTTACAGCCGTTAGGAACCAGACTGGTAATTACAACACAGAAATATAGCACGCAGAGTATTCGGAGACCAAATGGTGTGGGGAGCCAGCAGCCTGCGGGCAGGCATTTGCATTTCCATCTTTGATGCGAGCAGGGGCTGGTTCTGCTCTCGTGCTGGACAAGATCTAGAGTCACTCGGCTGAAGTCAATGCAGTTACACTTAGTACAGGGGGCAAAGGATGGGGGCTCAGAAAGCCTGCACACTGAACGCATCTAAGTCACTTCCCCGTGACATCACGTGCCATATGGAAACAGCTCCCCGAGACCTAGATGGGAGCAATGCATCCCGCTGCGCTGGAGGCAGCTTGGTGGGGTGGGACTGGGGGACCCCTCCTTCGCCCTGCAACACTAAGCAGGCACCGGGCCAGGAAAAATAAACTGAAATGCTCTGCTTTCACCTCTGCTGCTGGCCACGCTTGTTTGCACCCAATGCACTGCTCTGAGCAGTGGCTTTCAGTCCAGCCCTGGCCCCAGGAGGCTGCCCTGGTATCTCTCTCCACGTGCCGGGACCTACAAGAGTCTGGGAAAGCCAATGCCTATGACGGTACATACATCCTGAATTGGAAGATCCCCATTAATGTAGGGAGGTTGTCAATGGGAAAGAATCTCACAGACGCAAGAGCTGTGTCTTACTCTATCCCCTCCCCTTTTATGCTTCAAAGATAGGCCAAATGGTCTGGTAGCACATGAAGCTATCGGCTTCTAGTTACTCCCAAAGCCCTTGGCTCTTTCTGCATGAAGGGCCAGAGTTAAATTCCCTCTGGAAAGGTAACAGAGCATGGATCCCAACATGAAAATAGCCGAGAACACGGGATGTTTGCAATGTGTGAGATGGGCCCGAGACCCTGCCTGTCAATATTTGGAAGTCTGTCCAAAATCCCAAGTTCTCAGCTTAGCTCCAAACATAGCACACGCAGATTTGAATCTGTTTTGTCTCTGGCAAAATACATGTTCTGCAAATTTTATTATTTATCCATCTTATTTGTTTTCTTTGGTCATCTTAGACATAGGAAGAGAATTATTTTCAGATGAGATTCTGGGTAGCTGTCATTAGTCTTTTATCATTACAGGAAAAGTGTGTTCTGCAAATGTAAGATTTGGAAAGATGATACGGAGGCTTTCCAAGGCACCACTGGCATTCAACCCGGTGGGAGCCACCGTAAGCAGCAGCTCCCCAGTGCCAAGGGATGAATCAGCAGTACCTGCCCAGCTCTGCCTCTGCAGCGATTGCTGCCGTGAGAGGGGCTTCACGGAGCCCTCTGGCTCCCGGATCAGGTCCTTCACACCAGCGCACAACACTGCTGCAGACAGATGGATGCCAGACAGTCCGCACACGATACAGCCTACTTCTCTAACATGCATTTCTTACGGTAACTGCCAACTTATCTTTGGTTTTCATCAGGACTTCCACGTGTTTGTAACATTAACTGCAGCTTCAGTATTCATGACTTGCCTATTTCGGCAAGATTGTGGTTTATCCCGTGGGCTTGATCACCGCAAGGATCTGCCCGATGTGCTGACGACTTCCAGGGTGGCTGGGAAGCACAGTAAGCCTTCTCTAACACCAGCTAGGGACTTTACTTCTATTCCCGGTTCCCTTCTGTTTTTTCCAGTACCAGAACAAAGAACACTTTTGACTCATCAGAGCAAAGTATAACCTCAACAAAGACCCACAAAGCTTCCCAAAGAGAGGCAGGGCTGCTCGAAAGGCT